>NC_137025.1:22791185-23106185 GCF_032717465.1 Coenobita brevimanus
ATATATATATATATATATATATATATATATATATATATATATATATATATATATATATTATATATATATATATTTATATATTATATAATATATATATTTATATATTATGTATATATATAATATATATATTTATATATTATATATATATATTTTTATAGATCTATATATATATATTTTTATATATTATATATATATATAATGTATATATTTATATATATATAATATATATATTTATATATTATATATATAATATATATATTTATATATTATATATATATAATATTTATATTTATATAATATATATATTTATATATTATATATATAATATATATATTTATATATTATATATATAATATATATATTTATATATTTTTTACATTATATATATTATATTTATATAATATATATATTTATATAATATATATATTTATATATATATATATATATATATATATATATATTATATATATATATATATATATATATATTATATATATATATATATATATATATTATATATATATATATTATATATATATTATATATATATATTATATATATATATATATATATATATATATATATATATATATATATATATATATATATATATATATATATATATATATATTATATATATATATATATATATATATATATATATATATATATATATATATATATATATATTCTTTGTCAACACCAAACTTCATGCACAGTACACACTACACTTCCTTTTCAAATTTGAAAAAGAAAAATGGCGCATTTAAAGCTGGCCTCGGAGTCCACAGGGGGATTGGACCATAAAATCCCCCACCACCCTCCCCTCTCCCGGTGACCACTCAGAGAGATGGGTGGAACCTCTGTCTGACTCATTTCTTCATTTCTGCAACATTCGCGTCCTTTTCTCTAACTTTCTCTCTGTCGAATATCACCTCTTCTCCTCTAAACCTCACCTTCTCCTCCTGTTTGAGACTCAGCTGTCTGAGGCAACTGACAGGAAACCCTTTTCTGTTTCGAAGGTGGTCGTTTTGTATATATGCGCAACGATTTATTTTCCTCTCGTGTTCCTGAACTTGATTCTTCTGAATTCTCAGCTCTCTGGCTTCGCTTTCTTGTCATTCTCTGACTAAATATGTCTGTGCTGTTTACTTATCTCCTAATTCAACTTGCTATGAAAAAGTCTTCGACTATATTACTTCCACGATGGAACACATTCTATCCATTTCTCCTTTTTCTAAAATCTCCATTCTATGAGATTTCAACGTTCACCACCACCTTTGGCTCTCCTCTCCTTTCACTGATCCACCTGGTGAACAAGCCTACATCTTTTCTTACCTAGAGCAGCTTGTACCTTTATCCCTACCTTTATCCCTGACCACCTTGGAGAGAGCTCCAACATACCTGTCCTCTTACAACTAATCCTTCTGCTTACACTGTTAATCTTTCCTCTCCGTTGGGCTCCTCCAATCACAACCTAATTACCTTGACCTGTCCTATTGCTCTGATACGGCCTGTGGACACTCCAAAGAAACATCGACTATGGCACTTTGAAGCTGCGAATTGAGAGGCCTTCAGGTAGTACTTCTTTGATTTTCCCTGGTATGATTATTGCTTCCATGGCCGGGAGCCATCTGAGTGTGCATTGTGCACTACGGAGGTTATTTTCGCGGGCATGGAAGCATATATTCCCTTCTCATATCCTTTGACTAATGCAAGAAAGCCTTGGTTTAATCACGCTTGTTCTAATGCTCTCCGCAACAAGGAGAGGACCTATAAAAGGTACCAGAACCAACCCAGCCCTGAATCATATCTTGCTTATGTTTCTGCCCGGAATTGTGCTAAGTCTGTTCTTCGCTCTGCTAAAAATAATTCCATCCATGCTAAATGTCGTCAATTTTCCAACTCGAATTCTTCCCGCTCCTTCTGGCACCTTGCCAAAAACCTTCCTTACAACTTTACTTCATCATCCTTCCCTCCTCTTTTCTATTCTGATGACTCTGTATCTATTTCTTCTACTGATAAAGCAGTGATAAAGCAGATCTCTCCACTCAGACATTCTTCTCCAATTTCACCTTAGATGATTCCGGTGCTGTTCCTCCATCACTTCACCCCTCTGACTTCCTCGTGGCCGATATTAAAATTTCTTCTGCTGATGTATTTTCTGCTATCACTGGCCTTAATAATAACAAGGCATTTGGGCCTGATGGAGTCTCTCCTGTTGTCCTCAAAAACTGTGTTTCTGTGCTTGTACCATGCCTAGGTAAACTCTTTCGCCTTTGTCAACTTGTACCTTTCCTTCTTGCTGAAAGTTTGCACTCATTCAGCCAGTCCCGAAGAAGGGTGACCATGCCCAACCCTCTAACTATCGTCCAATTGCTTTAATACCCTAAATTAGCAAGGTCAGGATTAGTACATGAATGGCAAGGTAGTACCTGATTTAGTACCAACAAGAAAATGAAAATAAATATGAAAATGATATAGATTTTAATTACAAATTTTTTGAATGTAACGCAATGTATTTGCAAGAGTTCTAACTTAAAACTACTGAAAAACAAAGAAAAACATAATTTTTATGAAGTAAATAATGGGCAACTATGTAGCAGCAGTGGGAGTGTCGGACTCATCCCAGGGCACCTTTACACGTCCACCTTTGCCTTCTCCACTCCCCCCCCCCATTTGGAATGTTTGTTGTTTACCTTCTGTTTTATAACACTTTTAGCTGCAAAACAACACACATAAATACATAATTATATTATCTAGTAAGCGTTTGCAGCCTTCACCTCACGTTAGTGGCAAGGTGGTACCGAAAAATGGGCCAAGAAGCATAAAACCGAAGTTTTACACGGGAGGAAAACCTACCCACCATGCACGACTACAGCAGACCTTGAACTGAGAATACTGGAGAGGGCGGCCACAGACGCCCATAGGCGGCTGCGTGCTAAAGTTGAATAGGCCTATGGTACCGACTTTGGTGCCACCTTCCTAATCTGGGGTTAACATCCTGTGTCTCAAAAGTTTTCGAGTCAATTCTTAACAGAACAATTTTAAAGCATCTTTCCTATCACAACCTTCTTTCTGATCGTCAGTATGGGTTCCGTCAGGAATGCTCCACTGGCGATCTTCTTACCTACCTTTCAGACTCTGGTCATCCTCCTTTCGGGACTTTGGCGAAAGCTTTGCCATCGCACTTGATATTTCAAAGGCTGTCTATCGAGTCTTGTATAAATCTTTAATATCCAAACTGCCCTCTTACGGTTTCTATCCATCCATCTGTGCCTTCATAGCTTCCTTTCTGGTCGTTCTATAGCCGCTGTTGTAGACGGCCATCGTTCTTCTCCTAGATCTATCAACACTGGTGTTCCTCAGGGCTCTGTCCTATCACCAACTCTCTCCCTTTTATTCATCAATGACCTTATAAGCTGTACATCTAACCCTGTCCACTCGTATGCTGATGATTCCACCCTTCACCTTGCCATTCAGTTCCCGCAACGTCCGTCTCACCAGTTACTTCAACAAACAAGGGATGAGGCTATGGTAAACCTAATGTCTGTGTAGGGTTCTTGGGGATACGACCTTACTAGCAGCAGGCAATAGAGTATCAAGCAACTTTGATACATAAATGTATTTACATATTAACAAACATTTATGTCATCGGACCCAAAAATACCCAATATCCCAAACAATACACAACTAGGCAAACACTTAAATTCTCGGAGCTCTGTCCTTGGGCTCCACACAATCCTCGGGGCTCCACACAATCCTCGAGGCTCCACAGAAACCTCGGGGCTCCACACAATCCTCGGGGCTCCACACAATCCTCGGGGCTCCACACAATCCTCGGGGCTCCACACAATCCTCGGGGCTCCACACAATCCTCGGGGCTCCACACAGTCCTCGGGGCTCCACACAGTCCTCAGGGCTCCACACAGTCCGAACCCATGGCGGCATTCACCCCTTCACCACTCGCGAACGCACACCCACACACGCCGGGTGCCCCAGCACAATGCATGCTTCTCTTCCATAAGCCTTATCCACTGGTTCCCAGTCCTCCTACACTGGGGTCAACCGGGGTGGAAGGCTGGCTGGGAGGTGCAGCTGAGGGCGTTGTGATCTGCTGCTAATCTCACCCTGATTGCGGCTGGTGCTCGTCTGCCCACGTCTCGAGCCAAGATCCCGACAATACCTCCCGATCACAGTTTTCAAGGAGACAGAGCTGCTATGAACAAAGTTTCGTCAGTGTTTCAGATCTCAAAATTATTAGGCAATCTTATTACACCTTCCTTACTACACCTTGTTAATTAACAGGCAATTTTGTTTCGTAACAATGCCACCCAACTTTAAGATTTTTTTTTTTTCTCAATTAACTACTGCGGCTTAAAAAACCCGTACCAACATTATCAATTCCCTTGATGTAGTTTACTGTAAAGGTAAATTCCTGGAGTTTAAGAGCCCATCTCATCAGTCGTCTGTTTAAATCCTTAGCAGTATCCAAATATGCAAGAGGGCCATGATCTGTCTCCAGTATAAACTCTCTTCCGTAGAGATACTGATAAAACTTCCCCGTTGACCAGACGACTGCCAGCAACTCCTTCTCAACTACAGAGTATCTCTGCTCTGCTTGAAACAACTTCTTACTGGCATAGCACACAGGCCACTTCACTCCGTCACGCTCTTGGAGAAGAACTGCTCCCAGTCCTGTGTCAGATGTATCTGTGCGAAGAATAAATGGCTTAGTACAGTCCGCTAGTTTAAGTATAGGTTCCCTTGTGAGAGCTCCCTTAAGTTTATCGAATGCTTCTTGATGCGTCCTCTCCCACTTTACTTTGTTCATGATGGTCTTCTTAGTGAGTTCTGTTAATAGGGCTGCAATTGTAGCATAATCAGGGATAAACCTGCGGTAATAGCCCGATAAGCCTAGGAAAGAACGGACTTCTTTTTTAGTGGTAGGTGGCGATGCTTCCAATATGGATTTAATCTTTCCCGGTATTGGTTTCATGCACCCTTGTCCAATAACATGCCCTAGGTACTCTACAGTCGCCTTACCAAACTCACATTTGGTGGGCCTTGCCGTCAAATTAGCCTGGCGCAATCTACGGAACACTTCCTGCAAAACAGCACAGTGTGTACAAGGATATCATCCAACAAGGTCTCAACATGAGCCATATCACCTAATATCTTTCTCATTAGACGACTGAACACAGCAGGTGCAGTCTTTATTCCAAAAGGAAGTACTGTAAATTGGAACAATCCCATATGAGTGCTAAAGGCTGTGTATTGGTTACTGTGATCATCAAGGGGAATCTTTTTTTTTATTTTTATGCGAGGAAGAAGGCACCAAAGGCCATGAGCCCGCAGTAACAGTTCCCTCCAAGAGAAAAACGAAATACAATATAGAGCCAAATTCAAGATCCGATCATTTTGAGATGCCTGGACACACTGCGTTTGAAAGACTGGAGATCATAGGCAGCAGGAAATACAGACAGAGGGAGACAGTTCCAGAGCTGACCTGTTGCATAAATGAAAGACTGGGAGTAACGGTTAACTCTTCCATTAGAGAGTTGGACAGAAAAGGGATGAGAGTTTTCTGCCAGACGGGTGCTACGCGCCCGTCGTAGAGGTGGAGGGATGCAAGCAGACAGTTCAGAGGAGCAGTGACCATTAAAGTAGCGATAGAAAAGAGATAAAGATGCAACAGTGCGGCGAAGAGACAGAGGTTGAAGGGAGTCAGTAAGAGGAAGGGAGTTAATGAGACAAAAAGCCTTTGACTCCACCCTATTGAGAAGAGCTGTATGTGGGGAGCCTCCCCACACATGAGAGTTGTACTCCACACAGGGGCGGATAAAACCCCTGTATAGAGTCAACAATTGCGCAGGGGTAAAGAAAGAGCGGAGTCGGCTTAGCACACCCAATCTCTTGGAAGCAGATTTTACGAGATGTAATATGATCTTTCCAAGATAAGTCCCGAGTAAATGAAACCCCAAGCATGTTCAAGGATGATGCAGGATTAAGCTGAATATTATTAAACATTAGTGGGTATACCTGTGGAAGATTTTGTCGGGTTGATAGGTGTAAGAACTGAGTCTTAGATGCATTAAAGACAACCATATTATTTTTACCCCAGTCAGAGATACGAGCCAAGTCAGACATTAGGTGTGCCATAGCCTCATCCCTTGATTGTTGAAGTAACTGTTGAGATGGGCGTTGCGGGAACCGAATGGAAAGGTGAAGGGTGGAGTCATCAGCGTATGAGTGGATAGGGTTAGATGTACAGCTTAGATCATTGATGAATAAAAGGAAGAGAGTTGGTGATAGGACAGAGCCCTGAGGAACACCACTGTTGATAGATCTAGGAGAAGAACGATGGCCGTCTACAACAGCGGCTATAGAACGACCAGAAAGGAAGCTAGCGATGAAGGCGCAGATAGAAGGATAGAAACCGTAGGAGGGCAGTTTGGAAATTAAAGATTTATGCCAGACTCGATCGAAAGCCTTTGAGATGTCAAGTGCAATGGCAAAGCTTTCGCCAAAGTCCCGAAAGGAGGATGACCAGGAGTCTGAAAGGTAGGTGAGAAGATTGCCAGTGGAGCGTCCCTGACGGAACCCATACTGACGATCGGAAAGAAGGTTGTGATAGGAAAGATGCCTTAAAATTTTTCTATTAAGAATTGACTCGAAAACTTTTGAAATACAGGACGTTAAAGCAATTGGACGATAGTTGGAGGGTTGAGAGTGGTCACCCTTCTTTGGGACTGGCTGAATGAGAGCAAACTTCCAGCAAGAAGGAAAGGTACAAGTTGACAGACAAAGACGAAAGAGTTTGCCTAGGCAGGCTGTAAGCACAGAAGCACAGTTCTTGAGAACAACAGGAGGGACCCCATCAGGCCCATATGCCTTGTTAGTACTGAGACCAGTGATGGCAGAAAATACATCAACTGAAGAAATTTTAATGTCAGCCATGAGGAAGTCAGAGGGGGGAAGTGATGGAGGAACAGCACCGGAATCGTCTAAGGTAGAATTGGAGGAGAAAGTCTGTGCGAAGAGATCTGCTTTATCAGTAGAAGAAATAGCTACAGAACCATCAGAGTAGAAAAGAGGAGGGAAGGATGATGAGGTAAAGTTGTTAGAAAGATTTTTGGCAAGATGCCAGAAGGAGCGGGAAGAATTCGAGTTGGAGAGTTGAGAGCATTTAGTATGGATGAAATTATTTTTAGTAGAGCGAAGAACAGACTTAGCACGATTCCGGGCAGAAACGTAAAGATTGTGTGATTCAGGGATGGGTTGGCTCCGGTACCTTTTGTAGGCACTCTCCTTGTTGCGGACAGCATTAGAACAAGCGTGATTAAACCAAGGCTTTCTTGCGTTAGTCAAAGGATATGAGAAAGGAATGTATGCTTCCATGCCCAAGAGAATAACCTCTGTAATGCGCAAGGCACATTCAGATGGCTCACGGCCATGGAAGCAATAATCATTCCAGGGAAAATCAAAGAAGTACTGCCTGAGGGCCTCCCAGTCTGCGGCTCCAAAATGCCACAGACGACGTTTCCCTGGAGGGTCCACAGGCCGTACCGGAGTGATAGGACAGGTTAAGGTAATAAGGTTGTGATTGGAGGAGCCCAATGGAGAGAAAAGATTAACAGAGTAAGCAGAAGGATTAGTTGTGAGGAAGAGGTCAAGTATGTTGGAGCTCTCTCCAAGGCGGTCAGGGATACGGGTAGGGTGCTGTACAAGCTGCTCTAGGTCATTAAGGATAGAAAAGATGTAGGCTTGTTCACCAGGTGGATCCGTGAAAGGAGAAGAGACCCAAAGGTGGTGGTGAACATTGAAATCTCCAAGAATGGAGATTTCAGAGAAAGGAGAAATGGATAGAATGTGTTCCATCATAGAAGTAAGATAGTCGAAGAATTTTTGATAGTCAGTAGAATTAGGGGATAAGTAAACAGCACAGATATATTTAGTCAGAGAATGACAGGAAAGCCGAAGCCAGAATGTGGAGAATTCAGAAGAATCAAGTTCAGGAACACGAGAGCAAGATAAGTCGTTGTGTATATATACACAACAGCCACCTTTGGCTTTGAAATGAGTATAGAGAAAGTAGGAGGATACAGAAAAGGGTTTGCTGTCAGTTGCCTCAGACAGCTGAGTCTCCGTTAGAAAAAGAAGGTGAGGTTTAGAGGAGGAGAGGTGGTGCTCAACAGAGCGAAAGTTAGAGGAAAGGCCGCGAATGTTGCAGAAATGAAGAAGAAGAGAGTCAGACAGTGGTTCCAGGCACCTTGAGTCGTCACCGGGAGAGGGGCAGATGGTGGGGGCATTTATGGTCCCCCCCCCTGGGGACTCCGAGGCTTGATAAAATGACGCCATTTTTGGTAAATTTTGAATAGGAAGAGTAGTGTGTACTGTGCATGTAGTTTGGTGAAGATAGTTTGAGAAATTTGTACTGGAGAGCATGCTGGCCTAGTCTCTGTGTAACTGAGACACTGAAAAAGTTCAGCAAAGGGGGATGGTCAGGAACTAGTCCTGAGGGCTGATGAAACGGGAGCTCCAGCACTCCCTGTCATCAGCTTTCCATCCACCTCGGGAGTACTGCCCTGCTCGACTGGTGCTACAATCTATTTTCGAAAAGTATTTACTGTGCTCTGTCTCCTCTCAGGGTTACTCATCGGCTCGGCATCAAAACTGATTAGGTTATTCAGTTTTCTAAAATCCAGACACGATCTATAATTCCCATCCTTTTTCGGCACAACTAGCATAGGTGATGAATAGGGAGATTCTCAGGGTTCTATTATACCAGAGCTTAGCATAGTCTTAATTTCATCCTCTACTTTGCTCTCCAAGTTGTAAGGAATAGGGTAAGACCTTAATCGTACAATCTCTGGACACAGCAAGTTAATGTTATGCTGAACAACACTGGTTTTACCTGGGATGTCCGTAAGCACGTCTGAATACAACTGCAGAATTTCTCTCACTATAGTTTGCCTCTCTGGATTTAGCTCCGAATTGACTAGCATCACGCCAACTCTCCTTCTGGCACGTACTTTGCAACACACTGAAATTCCCCTGTCTGTCATCCTCACACTCCAACACAGCAACAGCGGCCTGCTGCAGGAATTCGGGTGTCCTCTGGAAGTATCTTTTAAGCATATTAATATGGAATTTCCTGTGGATCCCATTTACGTCAATGATGTAATTCAACTTGTTGGAACATTCCACCACTTTGTATGGCCCTTTCCACTGTAGGAGTAACTTGTTACTGTCTGTGGGCAATAATAGTAAAACATCATCCCCTACCTTCAGGTGTCTGTCCCTAGTTTTGATATCATAGTAGTGTTTCGCTGTCTCCTTTGCATACCTTAGTTCAGATAGTGCCATCTTGCAGGTTTCTTCCAACCTTTCCCATAGGTTAATCACATACTCATACACTGACCTCATCTCTGGCTCAGTAACTCTCTCCTCCCAAAGATCATACAGCAAAGATAAAGGTCCTCGTACTGTATGTCCATAGACTAGTTCGAACGGAGAGAACTTTGTACTCTTCTGAGGTACAGCTGTGGACATATCAAACAGAAACACCCCGCCCACCAGCAAGGTGGTGTAATGTTCTCTGCATCTGGTAACATTGATTGGTATGGAACTTCACCAGGTTTCGTTCGGTCGCTAGGACGAACCGAACGCGGTGATTATTGCTGTTGTGTACAGTTATTGATGGTATATAAGCAATGTCCCGCCTGACAGTATACTGAAAGTAACGACGTTTTCTGAATATAGTAATAAAATAATTTCACACTATACATATTCGTAATTTAGTCACATGAAACACACGTTTTGTAAGTGTGACGAACAATATATCATTTACTGACGGTCGGCATATAAGCCATTATAACATAGTCTCCATTCCCGCATCTATCATAATATTCACAAAATTACCGTGACCCCCTCCTCCCTGACAGTCAACCTGAAACTGGTAGACCTCTTTAAGTGGCGCCACAGGAGGAGGCAGGGTGGGGCCCCTAGGAGACAGGAGTAGGGATGTGGGTGAGGAGGGAGCAGTACTGGTCTGGCTGGTAGGAGGGGGCTCTACAGGAGACGAGTGATGCGGTAGGGGAGAGTGAACTAGGATGGGGTGCATATATGATACGCTGGTGACATGGTGCCAAATTAGCTATAGTTCAACGTTGGTTATGGAATTTGATAGTCAGGCTGTTAAACGTTAAACAGACTTTGGCACATTACACAGTTTGCCAGCATGTTTTGTTATATCGTCTAAAGGACGACCTACTCCCCATGGGGTGGCACATTACACAAACCCTGCAGTATTAGTGTATGATGACGACTATGTCATCACATGATGAGACATGAAACGTCCCTACTAAGGATTTCAGGGGCAGTGTCCAACTGTTTTTTTTAAATAACGTCTCAACAAAGCGTCGGACAAGGATTTAACTTTGGCAGTGCATGTTTGAGACCCCGACCTAATTTGTAAAATTATGCTTTTGTACCAAATGTGTATGATAAAGGCATTTATAAGAGTAAATGTAGGGTAAACTTAGCTAAAATCGTCAGAGGCATGTAGCGAGGCTAGCTTCGGTCACGATACAAGCCCCGCCCACAATTCGGAACATGACGTCGGTGTGACGTAGTAGTAATCACCGACGCAAGTGGCATTTCTATCTTTCTAACCCCCCCCCCAACATACTGTACTTTCTCTCTCTCTCTCACACACAAACACACACACACACACACACACACACACACACACACACACACACACACACACACACACACACACACACACACACACCGAAGTAATATTTCACCCCTACTATACATTCAGTATGGTCCTTATATGAGAAGAATGTTTGCGAAATCTATCTATGCTCGCCATCGCTGAAGTTTTGGTTTGGTAACGTCTCTCCTGTCGGCAACCGCCACATCACCTCGCCCAGCGGTGCCAGCTCAGGCAGTGATTACTACTCTTCAGAAGTGAATAAGTCATATTGACGTCACAATATGTGTAAGAGGGCGATGCATATACTATGTACTAATAGGGAGTCTGGAGGGATGTACAGTCACTAAAAATCAGCCGCAGCTCAGAAATATGAGTAACCCAGAGGCATTGAATCTGAAGCAGCTTACATAAAGACAGAACTGCCACTTGCGTCGGTTATTACTACTACGTCACACCGACGTCACGTTCCGAATTGTGGGCGGGGCTTGTATCGTGACCGAAGCTAGCCTCGCTACATGCCTCTGACGATTTTAGCTAAGTTTACCCAACATTTACTCTTATAAATGCCTTTATCATACACATTTGGTATAAAAGCATAATTTTACAAATTAGGTCGGGGTCTCAAACATGCACTGCCAAAGTTAAATCCTTGTCCGACGCTTTGTTGAGACGTTATTTAAAAAAAACACTTGGACACTGCCCCTGAAATCCTTAGTAGTAACATCGTGGATGACGACTGTGATATCGAAAGCAGAGGAGGGGGAGGGAGGAATTTTCTCTGGCTACAATTAATAACAGTGAACAGTAGTGATTCATGCCTATGGTTCTCGTTACTATCTGTAGGGCACCGGTGTAAACCAACACATGATTTACTAGGGGGAGAGGGATGGACTGGATCCCAGAACATATGTGGCGATACTGGGATGGGTTAATAGTCGGTTAGAGAGAAGCAATATCAGCTGTATTATATGATCTTTATGTTGGAGTACTGTTAACCCTAGAGTGATAGAGTAAACTGTGGTATGAAGGACGTGTAACTTAAACAATCTGATTCACAACATCAGTATCCAGTTTACTGTCCCCCCTTCCCTCTTCCCGACAACTGCGTGCACTCAGACATGGGTACTGACGGGGAAGAGAGATGGCCATAATGACTGCTCCACCATGAACCGCGGATCACAAGGTTATACATCAACTACAGTGGTTCACCTGTTTTCTTTGGTGGATTGCAATATACACCGTTACTCAGCCAAGGCAACAGCTCCATGTTCGGACACTGCTGAAATGTGTAGCTCAGTAGTTGCTCTCCGTGAACAGGACAATGGTCCTTGTATTTATCTTTATCCTGTCTGTTTCATACAGTGTGAACGCCGCTCGGTTGTTTAGCCTAACAAAACAAACTACAGAATAAGTGTTTGCATTCAATACAAAAATTTTCTGTAACTAATGGCATAGTCAATGTAATATGCACGTGCTCAAACTGGATAACTGCAGATATTACAACCTTGATCCACCATTGTTGGCTCAAGGGTTTGTGAAGGAATGCTTACGACATACGACAGTTGCTCAGTATGAACCTAAGTATAACTAATAACCAATGGCAATCTGTAAAATCAACAGCCAGATATGGCATACGGAAAACGGTAACATACCTGGTTAAGTAAATCCATCTTATTTTACATTGGTACCATACAGATATTAATGAGTACCATAGGGACCATCATTACTGTCAGACTGTTCATTTTTATTGTTGATAAAGGAAAAACCTACATAGGTCTATCCCTACTCTGTCTGCGATATCAGTCGTCATCCATGCTGATACCATGTAATAGGCTACAAGGGTAATTCCCAATCACTATGACAACATCCGTAACAGCTGACAAACTGTGGGGACGTGTAATATATTTGCACATTAACAAATAGTCACCATACTCGTAATACAAGGGTAGGCCTACTGAGCCACCCAGTGGAAAGTCTGTCGTGAACTGTTACAAACCATGACGGTCAATAACAACATTTGGCAATGCTAACATAACGTTTCATGGTCTGACAGTAATACTCCATATTCTCTATGAAACACCGATTTGGCCCAGTCAACATAATGTAATCTGTCCCTCTCACTGTAGCTCCTGTCGTCTACCAAAGTCCACCTCTCTACCCCATCGAGCCCCCAGTTCGAACACTATTGCCCTCTTCCTCATCCACTTCCTTCCTCGTGTCTCCCAGGTCCCCCACCACCACCTTGCTGCACCCTGTGTAGCCACTTCCTGTATGTAGTGAACTTGCTTCGATTTCAGAGGTCTACCAATGTTAGGTTCATTGGTGGCTATGAGGAAGCTGATAACTATGACTTATATATATGATAAATTATTAGCAATGGCATGGTTCATGATTCGAAACTAAACCACTCATGAAATCAGAGTCTAAACCACTCATGAAATCCGTGTCAAAACCACTCATGAAATCCGGATTATTTTTATAATAACTGCCATTATGTATCATAAATATATTTTCTGACAGAAAATTGCCCATATATTATCACCATTAACTGAACACAGCGGCAATGATCGCCGCGTTCGGTTCGTCCTAGCGACCGAACGAAACCTGGTGAAGTTCCATACCAATCAGTGTTACCAGATGCAGAGAGCATTACACCACCTCGCTGGTGGGCGGGGTGTTTCTGTTTGATATGTCCGCAACTGTACCACCCTGTAGGCGAAAAGTAGTGGGTCAGTATATCTATGCCATTCCCTGGGTTGTTCACTGAACATCCTCCTCAACATCTTAAATGTTCCATTGAATTTTTCAACGAGTCCATTGCACATTGCGTGATAAGGAGTCGTTGTGAATTGTTGTATGGAGAGGAGTTTAAACACTTCCTTCATCATTTCGGAGGTGAACTGAGTCTCTCAGTCTTACTATACATCCCTTGGAATACCTATTCGGCTGAATATACTGACCAAGCCTTCTGCCACACTACTGGTATCGATGTTTTTTAATGCCACTGCCTCCGGATACCTGGTTGCAAAATCCACCAGCGTCAAAATATACCGTGAGCCGTTAGAAGAGCGAGGTTCAATGGGTCCTACCAGGTCTACGGCCACACGAGCAAAGCGTTCACCAATAAGAGGCATTTTGCCTAACCTGCCCCTACCAACTCGTCCCTTATCGGTGGTGCGTTGGCTTACATCACACGATCTGCAATACCTTTCCACATCCCTAGAAATTCCCGGCCAGAAGAACTTGTCCATTATTCTGTCACGAGTTTTCCCAATACCTACATGACCTCCCATAATACCCGAGTGAGCCAATTCAAGTATAGCAGGACGACAGGATACCGGAACTGCCAACTCTTCCTTAACATTTCCATTAACTTCTACTACCCTGTACAATACTCCCCGTTTCTGTACGTATCTGGACATTTCGTTTCTCTTTTCTCTCCTGAATATTCCTCTTCCTCAGCATATCTCCTTAGCCTTCCTAATGAGATGTCTTCTTTCTGAGCCTGTTTCAGAGTCGTATTTTTCAACAGGTTAATCACTTCAGCCACTTTTAGTTTAGGTAATCTTTTTTGTCTAGTAGCCTGACTTCTAGTTTCCACGGCACAATTTACTGCAGGTTCCACTATCTCATGTTTTTCTCCAGGAGTGGCTCCTGGTATTTCTCCAATGATAAGATCATACAGTGGGTTTTCCAAGCACGCTGCTACTGTACTTCCCACATAATATGGAGTGTCCACATATATTTCTGCCTCGGGGTAAGCATACACCTCGGAATTAGCCATTATCACATATAGATATTTCCCAGTAAAGTTCTTTTCAGGCACCAAGGATTTCTTCACTAGAACAGTAGTACACCCTGGATCTCTCATAACCTCCACAGTTGTTCCTTCAACCGTTCCTAATCCCGTATTCAATGTGCACCTTCCATCAGGATGTGATCCTCCACACACAACCTTAAAACCTTTGCCGTCGTTTACAATCCACCTCTGCTCATCCATTAATTCTTTAGGGTAGACTGCAACAAAGGCTGCGGCTTTCTTCGTCGACTGCAAATCCCGACTACTCTGGCACTGGTCATCGCTGCTCATTGATGCAGCTGCTGGTTCCTTCTTGGATTGCTTAACTTGTAAATTACGTCGAGAGTAGCAGTCCTTCGCTTTATGTCCTGACTTATGGCATATGAAACAGGATCCTTGAATTCTAGTGGCAGGTTTAGGAACACTGGAAGTTTCTCGGTTATCCGAAGTATGCTGCTTTGACGAACTCTGTGGGTAGGGTTTGTTCATAAGTCCACCGTGTGCTTCAATATACCGGTCACCTGCTTCAACCATTTCGTCGAGATTCTTAAAAGATCTCTCCCTCAGAAAAATACACAACCCCTTATCACAAGCCTCTAGAAATTGTTCCCTCAACAAAATATCCTCCAAACTCTTATAATCCTTTGGGCACTCTGCTAACTCTAGCCAGCTTTCAAGTAATTTCCGTAATCTAGCAGCCAACTGTTTAGCATTTTCACCTTTACTAAATTTGCACTGTCGAAACTTCAACCGAAAACCCTCTGCAGAACAGTCAAACCCTTCACGGTATTTCTCAGCCTCTGAACGAGCTAACTGGTGATATAAGTCTAAGGCTTTGCCCTGCAAAAGTGAAGCAAGACTTATTGCCCATAAGCCCTTAGGCCACTTTGCGCTCGTTGCAAAGCGTTCATACCGGAGAAGATATGCGTCGATATTATCGTGTTTCTCATCAACAACAGGCAACTTAGGCAGCTTTATCAGTTCAGACTGCGGCGAAATTGCACTGTCGTCTGGAGAGGTTTGGGCACTTACTTCTAATTCACGCACCCTTAGTTCCTCCCGTTTCAGTTCTCTCTCTTGCCTCCTTTCTTCACGTTCTGCTGTTTCTTTTTATCTCTCTCACTGCAGAGTCTCATCGACAAACTTACGCAATTGTTCATCGTCAAGTCCAAGTTCACGGCCAACATCCACAATACGTTGCACTTCCATTGCTCAAAATCACTCATTACTCAACGCTGAATAAGATAGTCCCTGTTCGGGGGCCAAATTGTAGGGTTCTTTGGGATACGACCTTACTAGCAGCAGGCAATAGAGTATCAAGCAACTTTGATACATAAATGTATTTACATATTAATGAATTAATTTACATATTAACAAACATTTATGTCATCGGACCCAAAAATACCCAATATCCCAAACAATACACAACTAGGCAAACACTTAAATACACGGAGCTCTGTCCTTGGGCTCCACACAATCCTCGGGGCGTCCACACAATCCTCGGGGCGTCCACACAATCCTCGGGGCGTCCACACAATCCTCGGGGCGTCCACACAATCCTCGGGGCGTCCACACAATCCTCGGGGCGTCCACACAATCCTCGGGGCTCCACACAGTCCTCGGGGCTCCACACAATCCTCGGGGCTCCACACAGTCCTCGGGGCTCCACACAGTCCTCAGGGCTCCACACAGTCCGAACCCATGGCGGCATTCACCCCTTCACCACTCGCGAACGCACACCCACACACGCCGGGTGCCCCAGCACAATGCATGCTTCTCTTCCATAAGCCTTATCCACTGGTTCCCAGTCCTCCTACACTGGGGTCAACCGGGGTGGAAGGCTGGCTGGGAGGTGCAGCTGAGGGCGTTGTGATCTGCTGCTAATCTCACCCTGATTGCGGCTGGTGCTCGTCTGCCCTCGCCTCGAGCCAAGATCCCAACAATACCTCTGGATCACAGTTTTCGAGGAGACAGAGCTGCCATGAGCAAAGTTTCGTCAGTGTCTCAGATCTCATAATTATTAGCCAATCTTATTACACCTTCCTTACTACACCTTGTTAATTAACAGGCAATTTTGTTTCCTAACAGTCTGACTTGTCTCGTATCTCTGACTGTGGTTAAAATAATCTGGTTGTTTTTAATGCATCAAAAACTCACTTTTTACACCTATCATCCCGCCACAATCTTCCACAGGAGTACACACTAATGTTTAATAATATCCAGCTCAATCCTGCATCATCCTTGAACATGCTTGCAATTTCATTCACTCGGGACTTATCTCGGAAAGATCATATTGCATGTCTTGTAAAATCTGCTTCCAAGAGATTAGGTGTGCTAAACCGACTCTGTACCTTCTTTACCCCTGCACAGTTATTGACTTTATACATGGGTTTTATTCGCCTCTGTTTAGAGTACAATTCTCATGTGTGGGGAGGCTCCCCACATACAGCTTTTCTCAATAGGGTGGAGTCAAAGGCTTTTCGTCTCAACTCTCCTTCTCTTACTGGCTCCCTTCAACCTCTGTCTCTTCACCGCACTGTTGCATCTTTATCTCTTTTCTATCGCTACTTCATTGGTCGCTGCTCCTCTGAACTGTCTGTTTGCATCCCTCCACCTCTACGATGGGAGTGTAACACACGTTTAGCAGCAAACTCTCATCCCTATTCTGTTCAACTCTCTAATGCAAGAGTTAACCGTTACTCCCAGTCCTTCATTTATGCAACGCTGGAACTATCTCCCTCAGTTTGTATTTCCTACTTCCTATGATCTCCAGTCTTTCAAACGCAGTGTGTCCAGGCATCTCGAATTCAACGGATTTTGAATTTGGCTTTCCTTTGTATTTTTTTTTTCTTGGAAGGAACGGTTTGCGGACCCCTGGCCTTTCGTTCCTTCTTTCTTGAGTAAATATATATATATATATATATATATATATATATATATATATATATATATATATATATATATATATATATATATATATATCCATCCATCCGTCATCCAATCCTACGTTGCCCCATGAGGAGCGTAGGAGCCCGGGGCCAGGCAGTTGGTTCTAACATTGAAGATGAGAGTGACCAGCCTCACTTATATCCCTGAGTGGCATTACGTGAGGAATAAACCTCAACCACTTCTTGGATATAAACCTTCACCAGCCCAATCCGACTGGAGTGCAATAATTACCCACTAAACCACCAGGCTCCAATATTTGGTTATATGGTTACCACCCAACGTAGCCAAATGATTCCCGGGTGTACAGGAAGCCATTTGGCTTCTCACTCAGTGTAGAGTCACTTACAGGCAGAAGGAAGAGGAAAGAATGGAGGAAAGAAAGGCAGAGGAGGGAGTGTAAAGTCACCCGTAAGGACGAGGAAAGAATGAAGGAAAGAAGACAGACGAGGATGGAAGGGAAGAAGGATGGAGAAATTAAAAGGGCAGACACCCGAGAGCAACTCTACATCGAGTGAGTGGATGGTGAGCGCTCCCACCGACATCTATTTATCTCTCTCTCTCTCTCTCTCTCTCTCTCTCTCTCTGTAAGTATATATTATATATATATATATATATATATATATATATGAATCTTGATCATCCATATATATATATATATATATATATATATATATATGAATCTTGATCATCCATTTTATTGTGATGCGGAGGAATTCACAGTTGTGGATTTGGAGATATTTTGTGGTGTGGAGGTATTCCGACTTTTTCGATAGTTGTACCAGAAATTATTTTGTGTTTGATTGAAATGGCAGTGAGACCCAGAATGTAGCCCATATATTTTATTAGAGGCATAAAACAGCTCCTACAAAAGGTTACAGTTTGGACACAGAAAAGTTCCAAAATATCATTTACCATTCTCATTTATGATTCTAGATTATAAATTCTAAATTATTTAAACCCAGTGACTTCGTTAATGCTAAGCACAATTTTAATTAAACCAGTTTATAAACTAGTGTGTTGGAACAAACAACGTTTGCACTAGCAGTGACCACTGACTCAATTGTAAGTTCATTTATGCATGTAAATAAAAATAATAGACAACATTTTCTTGTGCTGGAAAAAAGAGGAAAGTAAAGGGATAATTAGCACAGGTGTGTGTGTGTGTGTGTGTGTGTGTGTGTGTGTGTGTGTGTGTGTGTGTGTGTGTGTGTGTGTGTGTGTGTGTGTGTGTGTGTGTGTGTGTTCTGGGAACTACATTATTTTTGATGAGCAAATGGAAGCCTAATTTATAACATTTTAACTGTTATGACAGAGTGGTAATATTGGCGTAATAGTACATAGGCTGCCAACAGAAATTAATGTATCCAATGTCTATCAAGCATCCAATCTCTGATAATTTAGTTAACTGAACAGTATTTAAGTCGACGTATAGTACGTCATTATCATGTGCTTCCTTCCTTCCCACGAGGTATGTCATGCACTTGCTGTTAGAATGAGAGGAGGGGTGTTGAGTAATACATGTCAAAATCACTACAGAACAGATTCACAAACACTTTTACAAGCAGTTCCCTGTTGTACATGAGAAATGTATTTTTCAAAGGTAAAAGAAGGAGAATCATTAACTTCCAACGCTTCCTGTTGTTATTAGAAGCCCAAATCCTAATTACGAGATGCAGTTAGTCGTATGTTTGTGCATCCTGGCCCGGGATGAGTTCCGTCAGTTTGGTCGTTTTAATGGTGCTGACACTAACGGCCATCATGGTCCCTTTCTCGCCTTGGGAAACATTGCCAGATCTGACAAAATAAAACTTAGTACATGAAGCTGTAGTGGTGCGAATGAACGTGGTTTGTTTGCTTAATGTTAGGAAATAATAACACCTTTGGGACAATTTAAGTAAATATATGATGTTATAAAGTTTTATTATTATTTTTTTTTATTAGAGTAATGCTTGAGATTTTATAACTTACTGACAGCTAATAGATAATGTTTGTCTATAATACTCATGGATAATTTCAAAGTAAAAAGCTCTGTTTGCAGTGTTAACAAGTGTTGTCCCGATTAAAAAAAAAAGGTTACATCAAAATTAATTAATAAATCAATTACTTCTGCCATGTTCTCTCTCTCTCTCTCTCTTCTCTCTCTCTCTCTCTCTCTCTCTCTCTCTCTCTCTCTCTCTCTCTCCACTTAATGTGGGTGTGATGTCTACTCGTCGGCTACAGATGCCCGTCTCAGGGTGTTAGATTCGGTGTATCATGTTGGTGTATATCTGGCGACTGGGGCATTCAGGCCATCCTCGATTTCGAATCTGTCGGTGGATGTTGATACTTTCCGGATTTACGTCGCCTTATGTTGATGATGAGGTATTAGTATCGTCTTTCCCACCTACCAGACTCAGTGGCTTCTGCCGTAGTGCCACGGGATTACTACTCTTCTGTTTATACCTCTCCCCCAAGTTTCCTGAAGCACATATGTTACAGGGTCTGATCTTTTACGTCAGCTTTCTCTGTCCCTTTGCTGATATTTCGTCCGCATGGGCCCCGAGGGTAGGGTATTGGCTGCTCCCCAGTGATGTTCTGTTGTTCCGTTACTGGTAGAACATGCCTCTTCTCATGACGGCCCCGTCTCTGTCGATACCGATGGACCGAAGACGGGTGCTGTGATGGGCTTTGGTGTCGTCTTCCCATCCTTTTGCTAGGGCGGTAATATTCTTGGGATTTCTTTTTTAACAACAGAACTGACTGAGCTTTTAACTGCTCTCCAGATCAAGCATGTGGCTTAATGGTGATGCCAACGTGTTAAGTATCTTGCTGGTGATGACAGTGTTTCTTTTTTCTATGCGAGGATGAAGGAACCAAAGGCTGAGCCCGCAAAATGTCCCTTTCAAGAAAAAAAAATGATACAAAAGAGAGCCAAATTCAAGATACATTAATTTCGAGATGCCTGAAAGACTGGGGATCATAGGCAGAGGGAAACACTGACAGAGGAAGACGGTTCCAGAGTTGACCTGTTGCATAAATTAAGGACTGGGAGTAACGGTTAACTCTTGCATTAGAGAGTTGGACAGACAAGAGATGAGAGTTGGTTCCTAGACGGGTGCTACGCGCCCGTCTTAGGGGTGGAGAGATGCAAGCAGACAGTTCAGAGGAGCAGTAACCATTAAAGTAGCGATAGGAAAGACATAAGAGGCAACAGTGCGGCGAAGAGACAGAGGTTGAAGGGAGCCAGTAAGAGAAGGAGAGTTAATGAGACGAATTGCCTTTGACTCCACCTTATTGAAAAGCTGTATGTGGGGAGCCTCCCCACACATGGGAGTTGTACTCTAAACAGGGGGGAATAAAACCCGTGTATAAAGTCAACAACTGTGCCGGGGTAAAGAAGGTACGGAGTCGGCTTAACACACCCAATCTCTTGGAAGCAGATTTAGCAAGAGGTGCAATATGATCTTTCCAAGGTAAGTCCCGAGTGAATGAAACCCCAAGCATGATCAAGGATGATGCAGGATTGAGCTGGATATTATTAAACATTAGTTGGTACTCCTGTGGAAGATTTTGACCGGTTGATAGATGTAAAAATTGAGTCTTTGATGCATTAAAAACAGCAAGATTATTATTACCCCAGTCAGAGATACGAGCCAAGTCAGACATTAGGCTGACTGTTATGCCACAGTGTTACGTGGTTTGATGGTGATCACATGGTGTTTCGTGGCTTGATGGTTGTGTCACAATGTTACGTGGATTGATGGTGATGCCACAGTGTTACGTGGTTTGATGGTATGCCACAGTGTTACGTGGTTTGATGGTATGTCACAGTGTTACGTGGTTTGATGGTAAGTCACAGTGGTACTGTACTGTACATTGTAAGCAAAGTTCAAGTCAGGAACAAATGCTTATCAGAACTGTGTCATCGTCAGTATGGAAGGGATCACATGCGACATTATGAGATCGTTTCACAACATCATTTAGAGCGGAAGTGTAATTAACTTAACTCAGAATGGATATTCGCTGAGTCAATACCACATTCCACAGCAACCCTAAGAAATCTGATCATAGCTCTTCATAGGAACGGGACTTACTGGTAACTGCAGTACCAAACCTCGAAGCAAGAGAATTTTATTCTGCCTAGGATTCTCTGGAAAATACCTTGATAGGCATCAGGACATGACATCCCAGACAGTCCCTTGGTTCACAGAGTCGCAGAATCACACTCACTGATTTGTTTCGGCCGAAGTGAGTTAAGGGCTACAATGAAACATTGAAGACAAACAACGATATCAGAAGCAACTAAGGTATTATTGTGAATTGAAGTGGGATATCATTGGTGAACTGACCTTGAGTGTCAGTAGTGAACATGCTGGTTGAGTTGGAGTATCACTGCTTAACGTGTGCTGAATGTTTTATTATTTAAATTAGCACACATACCCTCCGTGAAGGGTACTGAACTGTAAGCAAAATAAATATTTCTAGAACTTCATGTACATAAAACTGCAATGCATGATCTTACATGAGTTCGAGGTAAATCCTTCTCAGACTTTGTGGGCATCGCAGTTTGTTACTGATGTTTAAAAATTACACGTTAATGACAGTCTAGAAAATAGCAAAAAAAAATATAGATGTTATGAATTTGCACATTATACACACACACACACGCATATATATATATATATATATATATATATATATATATATATAATGTAACGAGAGAGAGAGAGAGAGAGAGAGAGAGAGAGAGAGAGAGAGAGAAAGAGAGAGAGAGAGATTACTTACTTGCTCCTCATGAGTACAGTTCATCAACTCGTGGCACTGCTCGGAGATACCGTCCGTGTCACAACCTGCAGTTTGGTAAGGGAGACAGGTAACAGAATGAGAAGTAATTTAACTCATTCTGATTTGTGAAAATCGCCACCATCACCACCGCCGCCGTTCATGGAAGACGGTGAGAGCAACTTCCTCCACCTCCCACCCCCAGCAAACATACTCATTAGCACAGACACACATGGATTATATAGTCTTGTTCAAACACTGGATGCGCAGTTATTATAACTACATATCGTACATTATTTCATACTAAATCTTCACATACTGTACATACCTACATACTTTTTCTATTGTACATATTTATATCATGCGGTATTAACAACAAAATCATTCATTCTTTCACTAACAGCTTACTCCATCCTGATCATTGCCACATATAATAACACTTTAACTTACAAATGTCACATTTTCACATATACGCATTTTTTTCTTATTGTTTTATTTTACACTTCGCCAGTACATCATTTTTTTTCCCCCTTGACACGCTTCCATTTTCTTCCTTTCTTCTTTCATTATTCATGCATTCTATACTGCCGTACATGCCGGCCTGTTCATGCTGGGGCCTCGACAGGAAAAGAACTCTGTGCAGAAAATCTAATATGAGAGACGAAGTCAGACGTGAGCAGGATTTTAAGTCTAACTCTTTAGCCTATCTCCCAACATGTAGGGGTTATCTCCTTGAATCAGAATATCTACTTTCATTTTCCTAATACATCAACTAGGCGACTTTATACAACTAAGGAAACATGGCTCATCAAGCAGTTTTTAGTATAACAATAAGTGAAGGGCAGGTTTGTTACTTAGTGCACCACAACATATACAACTGAACTCCAGCTAAACTTTTCTTGTGTTACACTGACTAAAGAAGCTGATCTACATACGGGAGACACAAAATCAGGTGGAACACTTACGTGATGTTATGTCCTCAACACAGGTTTCGCACGTTGCATTTCCTTTGCACATCTCTGAAATGCAAAACATAGCTTCATTTGTATATTTTAATGAACTGGCTCCAGCACCACTTGATGGTTAAATAATGCAGTATGCCGATAATTTCATGATATTCTACATGAGTTGTATATTTCCTTTTATGCTGCATACAGGTTTCTGTGGAACTAACCAACTGGAGTAGGTGGAGGACCATGGTGTCCATGTAGACCACCTTCAGAGTTGGCCAACATGGCCATGAGGACCGCCGCTACCGTCAGCACGACCACAGTCACTCGCATCCTGGTCACTGGGATGAAGATGCTCTGCCGGGGATCACACAAGAAGGTCAGTTCTAAATCACTTATTATGTACTCTGGTCATTTAATAGCACGTCATCCAGTAATCACAACAGCGCTCATGTTAAACTCATAGTGACTTTCACAGTCGTCTTTGTTGATATACACAAATCAAAAGCAGACTTCTTAACTCATCTATTTGCTTACAGTGATCATTTCAGTGTTTGCAATACGTTAGCCTTTTCAGATCGTTCTGAGTCACTATCGGAGCATTCTTAGGGAGCTTGGAAGTTGCCTAACATGGGAACCTGGTAATAACTGTGGTGCAGCTAATGTTGCAACCACTGAGCTCTGTAGTATGGAGAGGTTACCTCCACAGCGAGCATATAACTTTGGCAACCACATTGAAACACCCGCACTCGTCGCCTACACCATGGTAATGCAATTGAAATACTGTTCTTAGCTTGCTGTTTCTGTTTCACTGTTGGTTACATAAGCTAAGCAGTGGGCCATGGCACTATATTTTAGCTGCGCAGTGGACCATGGCCCTATTTTTTCCGAAATCATTGGCTGATTTCAAAACGCGTGGGCGTAGGGTGTAATGCATAAACATCATCAGCGCCGCCCTGTGCCGCTGGCGGCGAGCACACAAACTACGCGGCACTACCCTTAAGAAAGCCTCTCCATACTATAGAGCTCAGTGGTTGCACCGTACGTTTCTCTTTCTGCATTTGTTTTTAATACCTTGCATATTGTGAACTGTTTATTTTTAATACTCTCAGAATTATAAAATGCGAACGATATTTCTTAAAGTATTTTTTCGTCTACTCATCACAAACCCCACTGACCATTCTGGTCACTATGACTGATTAGTAAATGATTAACATGAAATTGTGCGGCTACCAGTTGATTTATGAAACTTTTTACATAAGGTGCACAGTATTTTCCCGACGTGCATAGCAAAACCACTCACTAGGATTCCAGCATAATTTGTCCCTTCCTTTCTACCCATCACACCTACACCTGACCAAGCACTCACAGGCAGTAATCGAAATGTTTCCCACCTCATTGTACTGATAGAGTTGACAGTTATTGCCAAATGTTCTCCTTTATTACTTATTTATGTACTAACTTTAATTGTGTCTAACCCTGGACATAGACTTAATACTCCGTTTCCTGCGGGACATGCAATATCCCTCCAGCCACCAGGTCAGTGCTAATAACCACTGCTGATATTAAATACATGTTATGGCAGTTTCGTTAAGAACTGGTGTAATGATATTAGCATGGGTGATCTTATGACATGTCGGTGAGTTTTGAAGAGGATTAGTAAACTTTCTCTTTCTCTCTCTCTCTCTCTCTCTCTCTCTCTCTCTCTCTCTCTCTCTCTCTCTCTCTCTCTCTCTCTCTCTCTCTCTCTCTTTTTTCTTAGCTAATTTCAGAAAATTAGACATGTGCTTCAACCTGGGATCGACCAGTGTCTCTTCAGACAAAATCTTTCTCTGATCACTTGAAATAGGGCCTAAGTGATTCTGAAATTACTCTCAAGAAACTGTTGGACAGAGTTGGAGGTTATGTATTCATCCGTGTCTTTCTGTTTCTATGCACGATATCTAAGAAAGTTTACATTGGATTTTGGTGAAATCTGGTGGATAGATGGGAAGTGGGTCAAGAAAGAGTTGAATAGATTTTATAGTGGATCCTAATCCTGATTCAGTATTAAATCTCAATCTTTATTGGCGTTGGCGGAGGTATGACCCCCGAAACTTAACAGGGTAGACGAAGACCGTAAAGTAACAGATTGTTTGAGGCCTTCAAAGTATTCGGATTGTAGGAAAGAGGAGTTAAAGGAGCAAAACAAATTCTTTTTTGCAATGGTGAAGGTATGCGCTCTCTGTATGATTTCTGGTTATATCTCTAAGCGTGATGGGGCTTATTTCAGGTACATGTTTCATGGGCAGGATCCCAACATGTAATCTATACTGACCTAAACCCATCTGATTGGCCTGAAGTGACACAGACTTGAAAGGACTTAAGCTAACTAAAAGGGGCCTATATCTACTTCCTTGGCTCCGAACATGACTAATAGATATATTTGACTGACTAGAGTGGATCTAGGCTAACTTGAATGAATGTGAATAATCCAGCTTATCCAGTACAATCTTGGAACCGCCCTACTCATCATTCAGCATATTCAGACAACTACCTCACCTTTTCTGTTATTGGCTTTCCATATGCATTGCCCTCACTATCGAACTGCTTAATTTCATAACAAGCTACAATTCGGTCACATCTCTGTTTATATTTGACCTTTCGTATATGGGAGCTTGGCATGCTCACAATCTCCACGGAGGATTAAGAAAAAAAAAAGTAGCCTACCAAGGACGTCACGAGTGGAAAGACATGCCTGTTGCAAAGTGGTGCTTGGGAGAGATGTCACAAACGATAGAAACTGCACGGCTGGATCATTTTACCACATTATTTTTCCTTTGAACCTCCGTCATGTCACTGTCTTGTATCTGTAGTCGAATTGGGGTCGTAGAAGGATACTAGTAGCCAAGACGGAGCTACTATGGTTAGTTTCACCCCCCATTCACATTCGTTTAAACTTCTATAATGGCACGAATGTCCTGTGTTTGCTTTACCACTATGCGGTTAATAATTGCGTAGTGATCAGCTGCCCCCCGGAGGGACAAGCTACCCTGGACCTCATTAACATGAGCACCTACTCATATGCACACAATAGCATTCCCAGTATTGGAAACATGAAACAATTATGACTATACTTGAGTCAAACAAGGACCCAAGACACCCTGCCTCTAGCAGACTCATAACACTACTTAGCACGCCATCCAAGATAAACGAACACCTAATTTTCAACAAATTCACACCTCTTGCTCCCCTTGTCCCTTTATAATAGAAATTTAGGGCACAAAACCTATCAAACAACTTGCTGATTAAATTTACATAACAGGCGAATTCATCAACTCTACGACACCTACACAGCGCGCGTTTCTCCCAACATTAGACATTAGTAAAGCCTTTGATACCATCTTCCAGTGCGAATTAACCCACGCCGTCCCGAGGACGTACTTCCACGTCCTCACGTTTTGTCACAGCTAATCCCGAGGACGTACTTCAACGTCCTGCAATTGCAAGGTCCCTAATTTGCACAATTTTCAATTTTCGCGAGTCATTTTTGGTACGTATACACGGGACACCTTCCTCAACAAGATGCCAGGCAGAGACAATGCCTTACCCAGCATGACCTCCTCCCCCCCCCTGCATGCCCTTTTCTCCGCAATTCACCTGTTATCAGTGACCTGGCCAGTATAGCCATGTCATGCCACGGTACAAAATTCAGGGCCAGAGTGATTCCTCAATCAATGACAATGTGGAGGACAAACTTTACATACCATTAGAGGAAGAAACAGTTAGAAATGATGATCAGGTAATGTGGCAAAAAAAGGTCAGGTATTAGTGAGTGAACCAATGCTTATAATGCCTATATTACTGCTTGAAAACCAATATACTCTTGTACTACATATAAATTCGTAACAGTAAATAAATAAATACCGTTTATGAGTGGTGTGAAATAGTTATCCTCCCATAGAACTCGTTTTCTTTGGTGCCAGCCTGATAGAAAACCCAGTAAGGTAAGGAGGCTCTCCTACCTGTAATGAGTATTTTAAACCTCAGGTGAGCGATTTCTCTATGAATTTTCGATGTTTCTCACCAAAAGCGAAAGTTTTAGCAAAAAAAAAAAGGTCGAAAATTGCCCGGGATTGGGGGGTACCAGTGGTCGAAAAGTGGCCGGGACGGGGCGGGTTAATCACCAAGATCTTCAACACAAACATGGAGAACACCACCATAACATTGGGTTCCCAATAATTTATCTGACAGACAAACTCACAATACATTTTAGAGCAAGTCATCACGAATGCGAAATTTCCCTAACAGAGCACCACAGGGTTCCATTCTCTCACTCGCATTATTCATCGTACTGTATACATGCATGATATTCCCACACCTCAGCCACCTACAAACATTGTGTCACATGTAGATGACATCGTCGTAACAAACGCACCTCACACTGCAGAAACAGTCTGCACACAGCTACAGACCTCAATACACTGCAGACTTAAATAGAGGACAGGCTGACGATCGCCCCAGCCAAATTCACCACTACATTTGTCACCAGCAGCAAACGCGACCACAGTGACATTACACTTAACAATGTAGCCGTACTACAGACATCCTCCACTAAGATTCTTGGATTATGACACTGGACTCAGCTTCAATGACAACGTACAAGACGTCAAGAGGCGATGCACCCCAAATCTTAATGCAGTCATGCAATTACTAGGCTGACCTTGAGGAAAGAAATATACTTAACCTACTGTAGACATTCCACTAGATAAGTGATGACCTATGCCTCCCCCAAAAGAGTTCCTATCTTATTTATTACTCACTACAACATCTTGACACCATGGAAATCATACAGAACACCCTATGCATCAACATTGGCTGCACCAAAGTCTCTTCCATAGCTCACTTACGCTCTGAAACTAGTCCCCCCTGTTAGAAACTATCGATATGAGAAGTAGACAGTTCTATGCAGCAAAAAATGCAATTGCACAACAACCTTGTCATTCCGAGACAAACACAGCACACCTTGACGCATAAAACAATCACCATACATACATTAGCAAACTCTCTGCAACATCGTACTTTCCGATATTCTAACTTTGTCAGTGAAGAAATACCCTCAAATTTACTTCACAAACAGGGCAGTACAAAACCTCAAACAGACTAGTTTGGGGTTGGACGGAATCACAGAAAAGACGTACCCACCTTGTGCGATAAGGCAAAGGAACATAGCACACATTATGGAGTCCTGCACAGAACATGTCACACCAAAACGACAAAACGTCAACGGTGCAGGAAACATATAGGACCGCTCCATAGAGGTAGCTGCTTAACTGTGGTTAACATGTCTGTTCGATCAGGTGGACCGGAGATCAGCAACAACATCAATCCCTGTACAACAAGGAAACATGTTTGTAATCCAGTTGGTGGTCATAAATTGTCATTAATAGGCAAGCTGGGGTCAAGTTGTAGAGTTGCTCAGGACGTTATATCTTTATAATATGATACGGCTTTACGTATGCGCCGGCTGCGGATGCGCGGTTCTCTTGGTTAACCTTTTGCCCACACATCGAAAGGGTCTACTGTATACAAAGACATTACCATAGCTTTCTTAGACTTCACTGGTACAGTTGCAAATATTACGAGAATATATTTAATTCTTTCATTTTGCAAAGGGGGAATGTGTACACAGAAATGTGGATATTACCTGCTAAGAGATGAAGACCTGAGGAGAGAGGCAATGCGATGGAGCTCAGCAGTCCACTGGAGGAGGTAAGAATGTGTGTGCTGTGCAGCGCGATGCATTCTTATATATACACTACCGGACCCCTTCTGCATAGCTTGCTGCTTCCTTGCACATTTCACGCACTACCAGTTTCATGCCATCCCCCCTCTCCCCACCCCATATATCTTCCGTCTGCTCACTGCACCCCTTCTCCCCCTTTTTTTTCCTCCATCCACATGATCTACCATCCGTAACCTCATAACATTTCTCTATAATATTCACTGCATTCAATTTGGGTGCATGGATAGGCCGACGGCTAAATAAAGAATTACGTCAATCTACCCTATCGAAGCATTAAACATGGATAGGTTTGTGGTATTATAAAAATTGATTCAGTTATTATCAGACTAAAATATTTTTATTATATGGAGACTGTGGAGAAAAACCGCTATTTAAATTTTCACTCATCTTCAAAAAATTACTTCATACAGTTGACTCGAATAGATTCTCAGTGCAATAGTTAGGACTTACAAGAGAAGTAAGCTTCAAAAACATAATACTTAGTTATTTATGCATTAATGTTTGTATTATTTTTATTGTTCTACGTCACTGTATTAACAATAGTAAAAACAGTAAAGATATGTTTGCATAAAACAATCAGTTTTATATGGGAAGGTGATTGGTGTACGCAACATTATCACTAGAGATTATGTGCATAAGAAAAAAAAAAAATCTTTTTTTTAGTTGTGTCCCTTGCAGGTCTGCTGTGAAATGGTTGATACTGGTGTCAATAATATTTGGAACAATCTAAACCATTTTTTTTTTTTTTTTGTGAACGACACTACCTCGCATGTTCAAAATACTTACGATTGCCGTATCTAACATATACAGCCGTACTTGCCTGCCATCGATATCCGAATCACTTCAGCCGTCATATGGCGACCTAGTACTTAACTGGGTGCAACAGAATAACACAACCAGGAAAACCGGGTTTGTAGTGTGACTTGTACAAAACCTTGTACATCCAACAAACATATTTAGTGACTCAAAACGAGTAAATTCTCCTTAATTGGTCCAGTAGAATGAGAGAAATATCCGTGGTTCAGGTATACCCCAATGTCCGCTTTATAACCATCTAAGTTGATGGCATTTTATGTTTGTTTTCCAACCGAAATACTGTGCATTTACTTAAAATAAATATAACACACACACACACACACACACACACACACACACACACACACACACACACACACACACACACACACACACACACACATATATATATATATATATATATATATATATATATATATATATATATATATATATATATATATATATATATATATATATATACATATATTTAGGTGGTCTGAGTCTGGTAAATGTTGATGGAGGAGAGTGGAATCTGAAGCAGCTGCTGTTTGCAGATGATACTGCACTGGTGACTGATTCAGAGGAGAGATTGAGACAGTTGGTAGAGGAGTTTGGAAGGGTGTGTGAAAGGAGGAAATTGAAAGTAAATGAGAATAAGAGTAAAGTGATGAAGTGTACGAGGTTGATAGATGATAGGGGGATGAATATAGTTTTGAATGGTGAGTTGCTTGAGGAGGTAGATTGTTTTAAATATCTAGGGTCACATGTTGCTGTGGATGGAAGAATAGATGCAGAAGTGAAGTTTAGAATAAATGAAGTAGGAAAGGTGCTGGGAGGAATGAAAAAAGTGTTTAAATGTCGTTCGCTTAGAATGGATGGAAAGAGAAGGCTGTATGAGGGTGTTGTGGTACCGACTGCATTATATGGGGCTGAAACATGGAATGTGGGTGTAGCAGAGAGGAAAAGTTTGAATGTAATGGAGATGAGATGTCTGAGGAGTGTGTGTGGAGTGACTCGTATGGATCGAGTGCGAAATGATGAAGTGCGAAGGAGAACTGGAGTTGTTCGGGAGATGGCTGGTAGAGTTGAGCAGAGGGTGTTGCAATGGTTTGGGCATATGGAGAGAATGGATAATGAACGATTGGTGAAAAAGATAACTAGATCTGATGTGAGAGGTGTAAGGCTGAGAGGGAGACCACGAATAGGATGGATGGACAGTGTGAAGAGAGCGCTGGATGCGAGAGGGATGTCTGTTGAGCAAGGAAGAGTGGCTGTGCGTGACAGAAATAAATGGAGAGAAATTGTGAATGAATAAGTGATGACGCAGCCCTGAGGGGATATTCTCCCGCATTTGGTCTGATCAGCTAGTCAGGTCAGGTGCAGGTAAGGGGATGGGTCTGTTATGATGTGGCAGGGGTAAACCAGTTCTGCTGTCGGGCCCTGCTGCGGATGTCACTGATTGCATTGCGCAGTTGACCCTTGTGCGGTGTGATGCGGTGAGGATCTGTCCGTTCTCCCCTTTGGGGCTAAGATGCGAATGAATGTGTTTGAATGGATGAGTAAATGGAGAGTGAGTCGTCCTGTCTCGGCTACCTCCCTTTCCTTGGGGGAAGCAGCCTAGGTATATAGATAGAGATATATATATATATATATATATATATATATATGTATGTATATATGTATATATATATATATATATATATATATATATATATAGTTACATGTATAGAGAGAGAGATATATATCACCATCATCAGTCACTGCAAGTCTACCGCTGAACAAGGCCTCCCCACCCTTCTCCATGAATTCCTTGAGTGCCAATATCTGCCATGTTTTCCCGGCAAACTCTTGTATCTCATCTCTCCACCTACTGTCTGGCCTTTTTCTGCAACGTTTATTATCTCTTGGAGTCCAGTAAGTCAGCCTCTTGCTCCATCAGTTATCCCTTAATTTTGCTACATGACCAACTTACCTCCATTTCTGTTCTTTTATAACGTCTAAATTGTCTTTGACTGTAGTCTGCTCTCTGACCCAAGTTGATCTTTTCTTGTCTCTCAAAGATATTCCCAACATTGACCTTTCCAATGCTTTAGTTGATTTTTCATCGATTTTGTCAGTTTCCAGGTCTCACAACCGTACGTCATAGCTGCAATTATGCATTCGTTATATACTTTTTGTTTCATAAATATTGGGAAGCTCCTTTCATGATGTCTCTATCTTTACCGAAAGCTTTCCATCCAATTGTAGAGCGTCTTTTTATTTCGCTATCATCGTCTTTCGTTAATTTTAGTATTTGCCCCAGGTAATTGTACTCCTCGACGTCTTCAAGAATCTCTTCCTTATTCAGATGACGCTCTTTGGTGTATTTGGATTAAACATTTGTTTTACAATGGTTCATCTTTTGCCCTACTTTGAGTCACTCATTGTTCAGGTCATTTAACATTTCTTGCAGTGTCTCTGCTGTTTTCGAGATTAGGACAATGTCACCTGAAAATCTTAAATGGTTTATCTTTTCTCCATCAACTTTTACTCCTCTGTTTTCCGGGTCAAGCTTTCTCAATATACTTTCTAGGTATACTGTATATGATTTTGGTGAAAATTATATCTCTGACGGACTCCCTTCTCAATCTTAATCTTTTCCGAGTTTTTATGTAATTGAACTGTAACAGTTCCCTCTTTATATATGTTTTCGAGCAGTTTTACAGTGTTCTCATTCACTCCTTGTGCTCGCAATTAATTTATAATTTCTATGTGCTCCACTGAGTCGAAAGCCTTTTCGTAGTTAATAAAACCTAAGCACAGTGGCTAAGTATATTCTGCAGTTTTCTCAGCTCATTCACTGGGAGTAGATGATCAGTAGTCGAATACCCGCTTCGGAATCCTGCCTGTTCATGAGGTTGGTTTACCTCCACGTTGGTTGTTATTCTGTTCTTAAGGACTTTACTGAAGAGTTTGTAAATAAATGATAGTAAGCTAATTGGTAGATAATTACTAAGATCTTTTTGAGCTGCCTTTTCGTAAAGTAAACTAACTATTCCTTTGCACAATGTTTTGGGAGTTTTCTTTTCATTTTTTTCTATACATTGAGTAAATAAGTGGGCGAGCTAGTTTTTTACTTCTACTCTTACATCCAACAATAAATCTGTTACTATTCCATCTTCTCCCGGGGCCTTCCCTCTTTTAATATTTGTAAAGGAAATGTTTACTTCGTCTGGTGTTAGCTCTTGTGTCAAATAAAGAGTTAGCTATTGGTACTGCTGTCTGTGATGCATACAGTTCTTTGTAAAATACTTCAACTCTCTTCACCATCTTATTCTGCATTTAATGACTTTAACCATTTTTGCCTTTCGGTGATACAGTTTGTTACTTTCCTATTACCATTTTATTCGGTCTTGTTTCAGACTTTTACCTTTTTTGATGGTTTCTTTGATCTGATCCATATATCTCTTTTTTTTCTTCTTTCTGTCTCTTGTTGATAAGCTTATTTAATTCCCCTCGTTGTATTTCATCTTCCTTTGTTTTTACTTCCAATTCCTTTTTTCTTTTCACGCGCTTGAGTGTCTTTTCCGAATACTTATTGGTTTTGGTTGTACTGTATTAGTTTTCCCTGTTACCTTTGCTGATTCTCTTGGCACTTTTGTTAGTCTGTCACTCAACTCATCAGTGTCACAGTCTGCATTACTTAGAACCTTAAATATGTTCGTTATTTCTAACAGGAAGGCTGCTGTGTTTTCGCTTACTTTTATTGGACATATATTTTTATTATTATTTTTTTTTTTTCAATCTCAAACTGAATTTAGCTGTGCAACCCACCATTCAGTGGTCAATTCCGATATTTACTTTGTTATTAACCGTGGCATTTATGTTCGTGTTATTCTTATCTGCTATAATGAAGACGATTTCATTCTTTGTTTCTCCATTTCGACTTCTCCAGGTCCATTTTCTTCCTGTTCTTTTGTGAAAGAATGTGTTCATTATTTTCATATAATACATTTCAGCAAATTTTACCACCATCTCTCCTCTTTCATTCCTTTCTCCCACTCCAAATTTTCCCATACATGCTTGTCTATTTTTTGATTTCCCAACTGTATTAAAGTATAGTATATGTGCTCTTTTCTTCTTTCATAATCTGGCAGATGTTATCATAGAATGTTTCTATTTCTTCATCTGAGCTTTGAGACGTTGGTGCATATACTTGTATTATTTTCAGGATGTATTTTTTGCTTAGTCTACTTATGTCTATGTTGCTTTGTCAGTTACAGTGCTGAATTTAACAATGTTGTCTGCAAGATTTCACGTAATTAGAATTCCGACATTATTAATTCTTTTATATTGCCTTCCTCTGTAGTAAAAGAGGAGGTTCCTGTCTTGGAGCTGATTTACATTTTCTTCTTTTCTGTGGCACTCAGTCAGACCTACAAAATCCCAACTAACGTTTTCTAATTCAGTCATTAAGTTCTCAAGCATGTATCCTCTGCGAGGCTTCTTACATTGTACTTGTAGATCTTCATGGATTTCAGTTTGTTTAACAACCCAGTCTCTAATATGCGAAGATAGTGCCTACCTTTTTTTTGGTGGCACATTGACCGTAAGCAAAGGAGGCAGTGCGCTTGGACCTTTAGAAGACGATTATCCAACAGGAACGGCCGTCAAATCATTTTCAATAGAATTCATGCTTAGTTGGGAGACCGTTGCAAATAATCTCACCTCCCTGCCACATAGTATTTGATGATACGTAAGTTTTGTGCCATTTTATTAAGTATATTCTGTGGAGCCCTATATATCTATAGGGGTACCCAAGGTCTGCACCATCTACTCGTAGGACGGTACCTTGTATATCTACAAGGCCTTCCACTATCCGCCACGTGGGGACACGCCAAGTAGTAGTGGGATCCTGCCCCTAATATATATATATATATATATATATATATATATATATATATATATATATATATATATATATATATATATATATATATAATTTTTGTATTTGTCATCTACAGACTGGTTGCATGTAAAGCGCGATAGAATAATGGAAAGGCATACCAAGGCTTGAGCAAACTACATCATCTTGACTTAATTAGCTGACGTTTCGATAATAACATGTACCGTCCTCAAAGCCCAAACCATAAAAAGCCGTCACTTTAAAACAGGATTAACGCTATCTTAAGAGACAAGTTTGAACTTTAATGCAGAAACCATTTGCCATTCAGCTTTTGTAATTATTTATTACAATATCGCTACATCAAAGTAAAGCAGTGCCTAAATTCCATTGGTGATTACCAAAACTAAATATCAATACTGGTATATTATTATACAATGAACAGTAATCATTATATCAAGTAAATAAATAAATTGTGCATAATTACTGGCAACATGCTGGCAACACCAAGAAAGAATAGGTCATGCTGAAAATTAACAAGACTAATCACAACTGCTAAGTAAGAAACTGTGCCTAATAGAAGCTGGAATAAACTACTCTAATCCTGGATGAGTAAATAACAGTGGATAAACATGACTCGCTACAACTTGGTAGGTAAAACAGTGCGCATACATACCCATGTAACGATGGGTAGGTATGAAGACAGTGATGCTGACTATGCTGTATGGTCTTAAGGAGTGGGCTGTAGCCTATATGCTTGGAAATGGAAAAGGATGGAAGTGTTGGAAATGAAGTGCCTGATGATTGTTTGAGTAATAGGATGATTAGTTTTCATGTAATTGGAAATGTCTGTATGATACAAAGGGGGAGAAGAAGATCTAGTAATATGGGAGGGGCAAATGAAGAGGTTACACTGGTACAGTAACACGAAAGATCTGATGGTGGGTGATTAAAAAGAAATAGATAAAAAAGAATGAGAGAAGTGGAGAAGCCGAGAAGAAGGTACAATACACTGATGGACTGAAGAAATGTATTGAATCACAGTGGTCTGTGTACAAGAAATGTAATTTCCGTATATTGAAGGAATCAATTTAGAAAATTAGAAATGAAGTAGTTCATGGAGAATTACCTCGTTAACATTAATGAACAGCAGGGAAGAACCGAAGTGTATGACATAAACCGGAAATTCTGGAGTCTGACTGAAAATGGTTTAATGTAGCTGTGGTGTTGACATTTTAATTCTGGACCACTGTCCATCTCCCACTACCTTCACGATCATTCGGTCATATTTCACACTTGCCCTCTGAGAAAGTGCACATATTATATGAAAATCAGTGGACAGGAAACTTCGTATGGGTAAACAAGTACCGATATATATATATATATATATATATATATATATATATATATATATATATATATATATATATATATATATATATATATATATGTGTGTGTGTGTGTGTGTGTGTGTGTGTGTGTGTGTGTGTGTGTGTGTACATAATAAGTAATACTGACAGCCACAGTACGGAGCAAGAAATTATTATTATACATTTTTTTTTATGAGAGGAAGAAGGACCCAAAGGATGAGCCCGCAAAAAGTTCCTTAAAAAAAAAAAAAAAATCAAAAGAGAGCCAAATTCAATAACCATTCATTTCGAGATGCCTGGACACACTGTGTTTGAAAGACTGGAGATCATAGGAAGTAGAAAATACAGACAGAGGGAGACAGTTTCAGAGCTGACCTGTTGCATAAATGAAGGACTAGGAGTAACGGTTATCTCTTGCTTTAGAGAGCTGGACAGAAAAGGGATGAGAATTTGTTGCTAAGCTGGTGCTACGCGCCCATCGTAGAGGTGGAGGGATGCAAGTAGATAGTTCAGAGGAGCAGTGACCATTGAAGTAGCGATAGAAAAGAGATAAAGAGGCAACAGTGCGGCAATGACACACAGGTTGTAGGGAGCCAGTAAGAGGAGGAGAGTTGATGAGACGAACAGCCTTTGACTCCACCCTCTTGAGAAGAGCTGTATGTGGGGAGCCTCCCCACACCATGACGTAATTTTTTTAATAGTTCTTTCCTGCCTACAGGTGGTTTTGCACATATTATAAACCGATATATATATATATATATATATATATATATATATATATATATATATATATATATATATATATATATATAGTCACAACAGAGGACGCTCACACTTTTCTGAGCACCCATTTTATTCCAGGAACTTCGAGATACTAAGAAACTCAAGCCAGTCCTAATGTGGCCTCATTACTGTTGAATATGTCGTAGCTCATAGTATTCGACCCAGTCACAATAGTTGGAATAGCGCTACTCCACTGTTAACGAAATAGCCAGCACTGTGACTTTACGGACTGCTGGATTTAGATTTCACGGATTAAATTTTTCGAGATGTTATATAGCGGTAGTGTTTTGTTTTAAAATTAGGACTCACAAACAAACCTACTTCCAGTACCTTACCTAACCCAATGTAACCTAATGTCTCCCCTGCATAATATTTAAAAAAACTGAATCTGTTTAAAGTAAATCCGGCAGTCCGTACAATCACAATGTCTCGAAATAACTTTTTTAACAGGTCAACTCCTCCCTTGTACTTTCAGTATGTAGCATAATTACCAGTGGTATAATTTTTCCCATTCTGCAAAGAGTAAGCGCTCACTAGATTTATATTATCTGTATACTGACTCAAATTTTGTCAGTTCTTTCTACGTTGGTTTTCTTTATTAGTTTGTATAATGTACCGTGTAAAAAGCAGGTTTATATATACTGTATCTATCTATCATCTATCTATCTATCTATCTATATAAATCTATCTATCTATCTATATATCCATATATAACTATATCTATATATCTATATAAATACCTATATCTATCTATCTATCTATCTATCTATCTATTAACGAAAGATCGTGATAGCAAAATAAAAAGACGCATTACAATTGAATGGAAATCTTTTTGTAAGCATAGAGACATCATGAAAAGCAGCTTGCTAATTTGTATGAAACGAAAAGTTTATAACTAATGTATAATTCCAGCTATGGCGCACGGTTGTGAGACCTGGGAACTAACAAAATCGATGGAAAATAACTAATTCGTTCTCAGAGAGCAATGGTTTTGTTGCGAATATCCTTAAGAGACAGGAAAAGATCAACGTGGATGAGAGAGGAGACTTAAGTGAGTCATTACAGACGTTATAAAAGAATAGAAATGGCGGTTGTCAGGCCATGTAGCAAGAATAAGGGATAACCGATGGAGCAAGAGGCTGATTGACTGGACACTAAGAGACTGTAAGCGTAGCAGAAAAAGGCCAGACAGGAGTTGGAGAGATCAGAGAAATGTGCAGGGAAATCGTGGCAAAGACTGACTCAGTCAAGGAATTCATGGAGAAGGTTTGGGGAGGCCTTTGTTCAGCAGTGGACTTGTAATGGCTGATGATGATAATGATGATGACAAGAAACTGTAAGTCCTATGGCAAGCCTAAGAGTATGAAGGGCACCCTTCACGGGTAAATACACATCAGTTATTAAACATGATGTCATACATGTGATTGTGGATGGTTTTGCTGCAGACAATGGTGGACGTACTGTACCATCAGACCCGCCAGCATGATCGTCCACTTCCCCTCCCTAATCCTGTAACCTTGCCTTACTCCAATGCTTTCGCTTCTCATTGTCCACACACACACACACACACACACACACACACACACACACACACACACACACACACACACACACACACACACACACACCAGTTGTTTAGTATTCTTTAGTTTCTATGTCTTCTTTATGGCAGAAGGTAAATCACGACTTTTTTTCATGGCTAAGTTTCCAAGAATCCTTTATCACTCTTTGATGTCATTATTTACCTCTACTTACCTTCCTGTTATAACTTCTTCTAATCTTTAGATTTTATAATAATAATAATAATAATAATAATAATAATAATTATTATTATTATTATTATTATTATTATTATTATTATTATTATTATTATTATTATTATTAAATTATTTTTCTCGTAAATTATTTTTTGACTGTTATAATTAATGTATATACTGTATTTCTCTCGTCATTTTTATAATGATAATTAGATGCATGAGCACTGAGTGAATGCGCTTCACAAATAATCTCTAGGCCAAATACTTATCTTTGTCCTTATTGCTTAAACTTCGACTGATTATTCTCATTTGTCATATTTCCTTCTTGCCTGACCGGCAGCCTTCCCACTATGTTTGGTTTTAATGAAAACAGTTTCGGGTTACCTTGAGCTCCGATCTGTTGTTTTCAAATTCCAGCATTCATTCCTAGCTTACCCACGATCTTTACAGTAGGTTTTTCCCAATCATTAAAACTTAAACTTATTGGGTTGAAAATATGATTTTGACATGGGATCTTGATTTTAATGGATTTTTCTTAAAATCAAATCTCTTAATATTTGCATTGCCCTGATTCCTTTTTAAGAATGTGTAAATTGATAAATCCTTGACATACAAGCGAGACCATTGGCCTATTATAATGTATAAAATAGCCAATCCACTTGATTGGCTCATCCATTACGCAACGTTTGATAAAATAAGATTGTACTGTTTTAATTATTTTCTTGACACACAAATACCTATGGGTCCATCTTTAACTCGTCCTGTGACCTTGACCATTGAAAATTTATAAATTCGAATTTCTTCGTTTTTGCCTTAGTATCGTTCATATCACTCAGTCTGATCTATAATAGATTAAAGTGGTTTGTTACCCTCGTCATCTGGCCTTTCCCTGTGACCTTGAATTGGACTGATTTTTCTCGAATGAAATAATTTTAACCTTATTTTACCCTGAACTTTATAACCATTCTTTTACCGAATTCTAACTGCTTAAATTGACCTTGCCATGTGACCTTGATCTTTGATCTTCCCTGTGACGTTGACCTTAGGTTATTTTTCTTAACATCGAATGCCTTCTTTCTTACCTTACCATGAGCCTTTCACAGTATCATCTAAATCACATTAAAACTGCTAAATTGACCTTGCTATCTGGCTTCAGCCTTTGACCTTTCCCTGTCTCCTTGAATGTTGACCGATTTCTCTAATAATCAAATCCCTTCTTTCTCACCTTGTCCATAATCTTCTCACCAAGTTTGGTGTAAATCCAATAAAAACTTGTTAAGTCGGCTTTTCCCATATGAGTGACGTTTGAATGAATGTTCTTAGAGTGAAATCCCTTCCTATTTACATTACCTTGAATCGCTGCAAACAGTTTTAACTGAGCTGGATCAAAACTAATTAAGCTGACCTTGCTGTGTAACTACATTTTATCCTTTCCCTGAGACCTTTATTTTGACTGATTCGTTTCATATTAAACTCAACTGATTCTTGAATTTTCTGAACACCGCCACAAACTTCGATGTAACCCCGGTCTGTTTAGACGAACAGACCCATAAACCACAAGCAAACAATTGCCCCTGTCATGCTGTTCTGTGCAGTGATCCGAGTTGTACTGAAGTAAGCAGCACCTCGCAACAGTCGTACATGAAAAGAATGTGGATATTTGGCCCATATTTGAGCCTTTTCTCCCGGTTAACAGGGTCCCCATCGTCGCTCCACATCACTCTGTTATGTGATTCGACGGTTGCCACCCACAGTTGTCAATGGTTTCCTATGTCAAAGAAAATTATTAGGCCTGTCACTTAGTGCAGAGCCATCTAAAGTGTAAAGAAGAGTAATCATGGTGACAGGAGGAATGTGAGAAATAGGAAAACAGCAGGATAGACATACACACACAAAATACAATAAAAGTGAAAGAAGACATGGGCACTACTACATCAAGTGAGTGGATGATTGTCATCACCTACCTGTACAAAGTTTGATGAAAATTGGATAAACACAAAGTTGACTTTGCCCTATGACCTTCACTCTCAACCTTTCTCTGTGACCTTGTCCTTTGACTTTTTCCTCTCAAGATCAACCCTCCCCGTTCTTGTCTTTAAATTAACCTTCCACCAAATTTGGGCTAAATTGGAATGGATCTGTTTATGCTAACATTGCCATATTACATTCACTTTTGACATTATTATTATTATTATTATTATTATTATTATTATTATCATTATTTTTATTATTATTATTATTATTATTATTATTATTATTATTATTATTATTATTATTGAAAGCTGAGTGACAAGAAAAGTAGCTGGTGCAATTAAGGCATTGATAAGAATCAGAGGCTTGAGTGTTGCAGCTGCGAGAGGCTTATATGAAGGAGTGTTAGTGCCAACTTTTACATATGGATGTGAGACTTTGATGTGGCATGAAAATGAAAAGTCAAGAGTAAGAGCAGTGCAGATGGGACTGCTGAGGAATGTATGTGGAGTGCAGAGATTGGACAGGATATGAAATAATGTGATTCGTGAAAGATGTGCAGTGAGGTAGTCGGTGGACACCAGAATCGAAGAGAGTGTACTGAGATGGTATGGTCATGTGTGTGTGTGTGTGTGTGATGATATATCTGAGCGAATTTGAAGGAGGGATGAGGCGAGGTAGGTCAAGGAGAAGGTGGAGAATATGGTGCATGAGTGTGTGAGGAAGAGAGGTTTGGAAGTCGGTGAGGCTAGAGAACCATCAAGAGATCGAGCTGGCTGGATGAATGTGATGAGAAGTGCATAATCAGGGATTTGGAACCCCTTTTTAACGTGGCAGCGTCTGGATTGACTCTATCGGATACTTTTATGTGAAGCTACACAATGCTGTGAATGTTTTTGGCATACCCAATACAGCCAGGATTCCGGTGATTTGAATGATGAGTGAATGGAAGCGTGGCCCATTGGATTGGGCAAATTTGGGCTGTCTGGACATCGCTACTCCTCACCCTGCCCTAAAATGGGAGAGGAGGTCTGGATGATGAGTCACATGGAGAGACAGGGTGACGAATGAGGATATAAAGGAGCGTTGTGGTGTGGATGTGGATGTGATAGGAAGCGTTATGAGGAACACATTGAGGTAGTTTGGCCATGTGGAGAGGATGGAGGGTGAAAGACTGACGAAGAGAGTATATGTGAGTGAGGTGGAGGGAGGAAGAGGGAGGGGGAGGCCGAGGATGAGATGAAGGGATGGGGTGGAGAGGTATATGAGAGAGGGGGGTGTGAGTTGGGAGCAGGGCAGTGAAATGGCGGGGGACAGGGCGACGTGGAGGCGTTTTGTTTGTGGCCACCCCAAACGGGATTGAGGAGCCTGGCAATAGATAGATAGATAGATTATTATTATTATTATTGTTATCTTCATTATTATTATTATTATTATTATTATTATTATTATTATTATTATTATTATCATTATTATTGTTTATTATTATTATTATCATTATTATTATTATTATTATTATTATTATTATTATTATCGTTATCTTCATTATTATTATTATACCCCTGGGGATAGGTTTTTTTTTCAAGAATTCTCCCCCAGTATCCCTGCTTGTCGTAAAAGGCGACTAAAAGGGTTGGCGGAGGGTTAGTGCCCCTCCCCGGAAAACAACTAACTAAAAAAAACAAACAATAAGCCTCGGACAAGGACTAACCAAACGATGACGACCCAGGACCGGACAAAGGACTTGGTAATGGGTACATGGAATGTAAGAGGAGCGAATGATGAGGTGAAAGAGAGAGAGATTGTCCAGGTGCTTGAGGGTGCGAAAGTGGATGTATGTGGAATAACTGAAACAAAATGGAGAGGAGAAAGTGTGAGAGAATGGGAGTATGGATGGGGTATATGTGCAGGAGTAGGCGAGAATGAGAGGGCAAAGGAAGGAGTATGTATAGTTGTGAGTAAAAGATGGAAGAAGAGCATAAGACAGTATGGATCAATTGGGTCAAGGATTGTGTGGGTAAAGTTGAAAGTTGGAATACAAATGTGGGCGATTGTGTGTGTGTATGCGCCAACGCAAGATCGTGCTAGAAGAGTGAGAGAAGAGTTCTGGACAAATGTTGAAGTGTACATGGAAAAGTTTGGAAGGAATGAGAGTGTTTTTGATCGGTGATATGAATGGTAAAGTTGGGAATGTGAAGGTGGATGGAATAGTTGGTGAGTGGGGTGTGCCTGCTGAGATAGATGAGAATGGGAGTGCGTTAGTGGACATTTGTGCTGGGAGGGGGTTGGTGATAGCCAATACCCTCTTCAGGCATAAAATGATCCACAGGTATACATGGCGAGTGATGAGAAGGGTGGGTGGTGAACTGAATGAAAGGAAGGCAATGATTGATTATGTGTGTGTGGATGAAAGGATGCGAAGATGTGTAATGGATGCAGGAGTTTATAGAGGTTGGGGGAGTGGACTTTCTGACCACTACTTGGTGGTGGCCAGAATTAAAATTCAAGTAAGATGGAGGAATAGAAGAAGGGAAAGACGAGAGGAAGGAGTAGTTGCAAGGAGAGTGGAAAGGTTACAAGAGGATGAGAAAAAGGCAGAGTATAAGAGAGAAGTGGAGGAACGATTGGGCAAATATGAACTGGAGCAGATGGGAGACGTGGAAGGTGTGTGTAGGATATTTACAGAAGAAATATGTGCAGCATGTGATGCGGTGTGTGGAAGGAAGAGAAGACGGAGGGGGGTGCAAGGAACAGCGTGGTGGACTGAAGAGGTGAGACAGGCTGTGGCACAAAAGAAGAAAGCATACAATGAAGGGATGAGAAATAGGGCCGTGGAAGAAGTTGAGAGGCGGAAGAGAGAGTTATATGTAGAAAGAAAGAGAGAGGTGAAAAGATTAGTAAGAGAGAGTAAGAAGAGAGTGGATGAGGAATTTGGAAGGAATTTGAGTGTAAAGTGGAGGGACTGTAAGAAAATGTTCTGGAAAGAGGTGAAGAGAGTAAGACAGGGTGGAAGTGAAGTTAGCAGGGGAGTGAAAGATATAAATGGTAGATTACTAGTGGAGAAGGGAGAAAAAGTGAGCAGATGGAGAGAACACTTTAAGGAATTGTTGAACATAGAGGATGGAAGTAATGCGAGTATAAGTGGCTGGGGAATGGCTGGGAGAAGGAGGGAGGTGAGAAGACAGGAAGAAATCAGTAGGATAGAAGTTGTGGAAGCAATGAAGAAAGTTAAATCGAGGAAAGCCCCAGGAATTGATGGAGTGTGTGGTGAAATGCTGAAGCATGGGGGAGAGATAGTAGTAGAATGGATGTGGAAGATGTGCAGATTGGCCTGGGAGGAAGGTAGAGTCCCAGAGGATTGGAAGTCAGGTATAATTATTCCCTTGTACAAAGGAAAAGGGGAAAAAGAAGTGTGTGGTAATCATAGGGGCATCTGTCTTCTTAGTATAATAGGAAAAGTGTATGGTAGGATACTTATTGACAGAGTTAGAGAAAGAACAGAGAAATTAGTTGGAGAAGAACAGGGAGGCTTTAGGAAGGGAAGAGGTTGTGTAGATCAGATATTCATTCTTAGAACTTTAGTGGAAAAGTTTCTAGAGAAGGGAAAGAAGTTGTATGCGGCTTTCATGGATTTGGAGAAAGCATATAACAGGGTGGATAGACAAGGATTGTGGAAAGTATTACGAATATATGGAGCAGATGGGAAGTTGTTGAATGCTGTGAAGAGTATGTACGATGGTGCAAAGGCTGCAGTGCGTGTGGATGGTGAACTAAGTGAATTTTTCTCTTTGAAGGTTGGGTTGAAACAGGGATGTGTCATGTCTCCATGATTGTTCAATCTGTACATGGATGGGGTAATAAAAGAGGTACAAGGTAGGGTAGTGGATGTTGGAGTGGCCCTGGTGAGAGAGGATAGTGTTTGGAAACTCCCTGTACTGTTGTTTGCAGATGATACTGTGTTGTTGAGTGAAGACGAAGGGAAGCTGCAAGGCTTGGTGGATGAGTTTGGGAGAGTGTGTAAGAAACGGAATCTAAAGGTGAATGTAGGGAAGAGTAAAGTGATGGTCTTTGAGAGAGGTGAAGTCAGTGAATGGACAGCGAGGTTGGATGGTGAGGAACTGGAAAATGTGAGTACGTTTAAGTACTTGGGTAGTGTGATGAGTAAGGATGGAGGTTTGGAGGGTGAATTGCTTGAAAGGGTACAGCAGGGAAGAAAGGTTGCTGGTTCTTTGAAAGCAGTGATAAGAAACAGGGAAGTGAGCATGGAAGTGAAAAAGTTACTACATGACAGTATTGTGATACCAACTCTAACGTATGGAAGGGAAGCTTGGACGTTGTTGGAAGGACACAAGTCAAGAGTGAGGGCAGTGGAAATGAGTTATTTAAGAGGAGCCTGTGGAGTCACATGGAGAGACAGGCTGACGAATGAGGATATAAAGGAGCGTTGTGGTGTGGATGTGGATGTGATAGGAAGCGTTATGAGGAACACACTGAGGTGGTTTGGCCATGTGGAGAGGATGGAGGGTGAAAGACTGACGAAGAGAGTGTATGTGAGTGAGGTGGAGGGGGGAAGAGGGAGGGGGAGGCCGAGGATGAGATGGAGGGATGGGGTGGAGAGGTATATGAGAGAGGGGGGTGTGAGTTGGGAGAAGGGCAGTGAAATGGAGGGGACAGGGCGACTTGGAGGCGATTTGTTTGTGGCCACCCCAAACGGGATTGAGGCGTCTGGCAATAGATAGATAGATAGATAGATTGTTATTATTATTTTATGATTATTATTATTATACTCATGCAAAAACTGATATTAGTTATCAGTCGATGTGTGTGTGTGTGTGTGTGTGTGTGTGTGTGTGTGTGTGTGTGTGTGTGTGTGTGTGTGTGTGTGTCAGCAAACTTTCTAAAAATGATATGTTCTGATTTCATCTGAGATTTGTCGAATGGTTAAAGATCAGCCATTGAGAAAGCCACCTGTTTTTAAGAGCAGTACACCAAATGTCAAGGTCACAGGGAGACGTTAAAACTAGACCACCAACGTTAATGTATAGAGCTTTATTACACTTTAGACCCAACTGGTTTGAATAGTTCAAGATAAAACAAGCATGAAATGAGTCATTTTTTACCCGAGGTGTCCTGACGACACATGGATACGTTGCCACGTTTTGACACCCGACAATGTATCCATACATGTTGCAACCGCGAGGTCCATCATTTGCACATTTTTCAAGTTTCACAGGTGATTTTTAGTAGGCATATATGGGAGTCCTTCTTTTACCCAACGCCAGGCGTGGATAATGCCTGGCCCCACCTGACCCCCCCTCCCCCTCATACGCCATTTTCTCGGCCACTCACCTGTTAGTAGTGACCTGGCCAGTAAAGACATGTCACACCACTGTCTCTCCAGTGATGAAATTCAAGGCAAAAGCGATTCTCGAGGTGGAGGACAAGGGAAGAAACATGTCAGAGGAAGAAACAATCAGAAGTGATGTGGCGGTAACGTCGTAAAAAAAAGTGCCATGTGTTGAGGTGTTTGGTGAGTGAACAACGCTTATATCGCCTATATTATTGTCTGAAAACCAGTATACTCTTGTACCACATGTAAATTCGTACCAAATAAATAAATATGTAACCAATTAGGACTGGTTTGTAATAGATACCCCACCCATAGAGAACGTTTTCTCTGGAGCCTGGCCTGAGAGAACACAGCACCAAGGTAAAGGTACTGTTACCTGTACCGTATTTCTAAACTCAACTGAGCACTTTCTGATTTTTCGGTGTTTCTCATAAAAAGCGGAGGTTTTAGCACAAAAAAAAAAAAAAAAAAAAAAAAATCTGCCGGGATTGAAGGGGGGGGGGGTCATTGATGGAAAATTTGCCGGGATGCGGCGGGTTAAAACAGTTTTCTCAAAGTGACCACCGGAAGCAGGGTCAGATTTCTACCTAGGCGAGTGTTCGTTAGCCAAGCAGTTCAGTTTTCAACTGGCCTTAGACGAACTTGGCAGACTGTTTTTTTTTTTTTTTAACAATATGTCAAAGGTAAAGGCCAAGGATAAGGTCAACTTAAACAGTTTTTATCCGATTTAGCCATCCTTTGGAAATGTACACGAAGCAAGAATAATTGGATTCAGTATGGGGAAAAGCATAATTCAAGGTCACAGTGAAAGGTCAAATGTCAAGGACATAAGGCAAAATCAGGTTTCGACTCATGACTATGTGTGAAGAAGTTACACTATTGATCATATTAGGACGAAGTTTTGTAGAAGGTTTGAGGTTAAACGAGGACAATAGGTCAGATGGCTAGGTCAGCTAATTTTTCTCCACTTTAGCCAAAACTTTTTCGGCAGGTTCAGGATGTGGCAAGAAAAAGGATTTTGGTTTCAAAACCAGTCAGTTAAATGTCAAGGTCACAGGGAAATGCTAAAGATCAAGGTCACATGGAAAAGGCAACGTTCTATCTAATTTCTACCAGAATTTGTGGGCAAGTTCAAAGTAGTGCAAGAATGAAGGTTTTTGACTTTGAGAGGAACCAGCGTCAGACAATGTCACAGGACAAAGTCAAGTGCTCGGTCTTTAGACCAACTGTTGAGTGCTTCCATATTGCACACTCTGATTGTCCTTTCTTTTTTATCATCATCATCATCTTCATCATCATTTTCTTCATCATCATCATCATCATCATTATTCTCAATACTATTGTTCTTCTTCTTATTATTATTATTATTATTATTATTATTTTGTGGTAGGTGGGGCATTGTGGTAAGTGGGGGCGCTTACCATCCACTCACTCGATGTAGTGCTGCTTTGGGTGTCTGCCCTTTCCTCCCTGCCTTTCTTCTTCTTCTGTCTTTCATTCATTCTTGACTTTACACTCCTTATCCTGTCTTTCATTCCTTCATTCTTTCCTCTTCCGTCTGCCTACGGGTGACTTTACACTCTCTTTTCTGACTTTCTTTCCTTCATTCTTTCCTCTTCCTTCTGCCTATCGGTGACTCTTCAATGAGTGACAAACCAAATGGTTTCCTGTACACCAGGAAACCATTTACTACGCTGGGTGGTAACCAAATTATGGTGCATGGTGATTTAGAGAGTAATTAAGCCGCTCCACCCAAGGGGTGGTTGGGTTTTATTGATCATGTAATGCTACTCAGGGTTGAGTTGGGCTGGTCACACTCATTTTAAATATCAGGACCAACTTCCGTAGCCCCGGGCTCCTACGCTCATCAATGAGCAACATACGATTGGATGATGGATGGATGGATTATTATTACCCGTCCCCGAGCCCCTTGTTTGTTTGTTTGTTTGTCTGTCTGTCTGTCTGTCTGTCTGTTAACTTTACGCGAAAACTACTGGTGCGATTTTCACTAAAATTACAGGGATGATGGGCTATGACCCTCTGATTAAATCTGGGGCCAAACTGGGCCAAGGCTCAGGCTGTACGGTCAAAAAATGTTTAAAGAAAAGTTAAAAAAAAAAATCGTTTTTTCGCCATAACTCCTTTCAAACTCATATCAACATGAAACCAAAACCTAAATGTGCGTCTTTTAAATCTGCATCCAATAACATGCCTCATTACATTAGCGGGATCACCCCCTATTTAAGGGTAGGGGGGTCAGTGCCAGGTGAATAGGACCTACAATTTCCAATGGGCATAATATCGTCAAATTTCACCCGATTTACCCCAAATTTGATATGTGACATCTTTCACTAGATATCCTGTTGCGTTTATATGTCAGCACTAAAATGAATGCCGGGGACTGGTTTGCTGTGCCTTGGGACCGCTTCTTCTTCATCTTCTACTTAAATAATAATAATAATAATAATAATAATAATAATAATAATTATTATTATTATTATTATTATCATCATCATCGTCATCATCATCATCATCACCATCATCATCATCATCGTCATTATCATCATCATCATCATCATCACCATTATTATTATTCTTATTCTTTTTCTTATTCTTATTCTTATTTTTTTAATTATCACCGCCAAGGAAGTGATGTTTTTGCCTGCGTTGGTTTGATTGTACATTTGTCTGTCTGTTAGCAGGATAACTCAAAACGTTATGAACGGAGTTTGCTTTTTTTTTTTTTTTTTTTGAGGGGGGGGACAATTAGGGTATGGCCATAGGAAAAATCCATTAGATTTTGGTTGTGATTAGAATCATCATTCAGATCCAGGAGTTTTTAGTTTGTTTGTTCACACGATATCACCAAAAATTTCAATGAATTTCAATGAAATTTTGTGGAAGAATTGACCATGGGCCAAGAAAGATTTGGTAAAATTTTGGGGCGGATCTGAATCCGGATCGGGATCCTGCAATGGCATTGATGAAGGTATGCGCTCTTTGAGTGCTTTCTGTCTGTCTATCTATCTATTGCCAGACGCCTTAATCCCGTAAAGGGTGCCCACAAACAAATCGCCTCCATGTCGCCTTGTCCCCTGCCATATCACTGCCCTGCCCCCAGCTCACATCCCCCTCTCTCATATGCCTCTCCACCCCATCCCTCCATCTCTCCATCTCATCCTTGGCCTCCCCCTCCCCCCCCTCCACCTAACTCACAAACACTCTCCTCGTCAGTTTCTCACTCTCCATCCTCTCCACGTGGCCAAACCACAAGGAGTGTTTCTCCTAACGTCTCCTATCACATACACATCCACAACACAACGCTCCTTCACTTCCTCATTTGTCAATCTGTCTCTCCATGTGACACCACATGCTCCTCTGAAATAGCTCATTTCCACAGCACTCACTCTTGATTTCTGTCCCTCCAACAAGTCCAAGCTTCACATCCGTACGTTAGAATTGGTATCACAATACTGTCATGTAACTTTTTTACCTCCATGCTCATTTCCCTGTTTCTTATCACTGCTTTCAAGCAACCAGCAATCTTTCTTTCCAACTATTATGATTATTATTATTATTATTATTATTGTTATTATAATCGTTGTTGTTGTTGTTGTTGTTGTTGTTGTTGTTGTTGTCGTCGTCGTCGTCGTCGTCGTCGTTATTATAGTGTTGTTATGTTGTTGTTGCTCTTGTTGTGTTGTTGTTGTTACTGTTGTTGTTATTATTTAACTGCACACGTTAGCAAAGCAAGAGTGAATGCTATGTTTTACTAGATGTGTGTGTGTGTGTGTGTGTGTGTGTGTGTGTGTGTGTGTGTGTGTGTGTGTAAAGAAAATAAGTTTTTATGAGATTTTAACCAAACTTGGTAAAAGCGCTGATGGACAGAGAAGGGGCTGTCCTGCTGTTCTGGAGAACATTTGGTCACAGAATTGGGTCAAATTTTGCCACAGGAATGTTAACAGTTTTAACTGATTTAGACTAATGTCTGGGGTAGGGTTAAAATCTAGTTAAAAACGAAGATATTCTGTTTTGTGACCAGTTATTCAAAGGTCAAGGCCACAGAGGAAGGCAAAAGATTCACCTGCGTGTCTTTGTTACAGAAAAATTTAAAAATGCTTTCACTGAATTTGAACCGAACATTTTGAAAATGCTGAGGATTACTTAAGGAAATGACTTGGTGTAGTTGAGGAAAATTGGCTAAAAGTCATGATCGCATGACTATGTCAGGTTTAACTTTTGTTTAATCAGATTTTGCACCAGACGTCGTGGAAGGCTTCAAGATAAGCAAGAGATAAAAAGAAATGCATAGGTAGAGTTTTGTGTTTTCAGCAGTGTGTGTGTGTGTGTGTGTGTGAACAAAATGGTTCAGCCACATTTTATGCATTTTTTTTTACCAAACTTGGCAGAAGACTTGCGGGTCAGCCAGTAAGTAAACCTAATGTTTCTGACGAAAATACATTAATGGTTAAGGTCATGGGGATTAAATCAAAATTGACCCAGCAAAATCAACGTAAATATCTTTACTCCAATTTTAATTAAATATTGGGGGAAAGATTGATGTTAGATCAAGAATGAAGCGGTTCACTTTGGAACAATCAGAAAAAGATCAAGGTCACAGGGTAAGGTCAAGTTCGACCTGTGTTTGTGTGATTATAAAAAAAAATAAGATAATTTAAACAGTTTTAATTCCACTTTAATCAAAGGTAGGGTGATGCTGGTTAGTCATGGAGAAACCTATTATTTTAGGGAACAATGGATTTCAGTCAAAATTACAGAGGAGGAGTGTTAAAAAATTGTTATCCGATTTAGACCAAACTTTAGGGAATGCCTGAATAGAAGGCAATAATAAGTGGCTTCGATTTTGAGGACAATGACTCAGAGGTCAGACTGACTGTGAAAGATCGCAAAGTCCGTGGAAACGGTTCTGATTTTATTTCATCCAAACTTTATGGGAGAGCAAGGGGCTTCATATTTGTGAAAGATCAATTGGGAGGTCACAAGGCAAGGTCACCCAAGTATCTATGTGAGCAAAATAAATAAAACAAGTTTGGCCTGATTTGGGTCAATTTAAGTGGATGAATTGAATACCAACCAAATGGTTGATCTGTTGTTTAGAAATGTAGGTCACATGGTAGGGTCAACTAAAAAATTAATGCAATTTAGGGAAAAAAAAAAAAACTATGTGGAGAGCTCAGGTTAAAACTAAGATAAGAGGATTAGTGTTTGAAAACAATCGGCCAAACGTCTTGGTCACAGGGAATGGTCAGCGGTCACGGTCACTGGGCAAAGTCAGTTCAGTGCGTTTTGATCTGACGAACCAAATTTTGTGTTAATTTTCATTCAAGAGAAATTTGAAGAATGTAAAGGTCATAGGGGAAAGTCAAGTAATTATCCTTTAGATATATTGATGGTCGCCGATGTTACCCTCTGTAAGAGCCCCTTGTGATTTTACTGTGAAGACTGCTGATAGGCGCCTGAAACTGTGATGGCATCATTTGTTTTTGTATAAGAAGAGATGATTAGGAGTAGTACTGGGATTCGAATCGTGTCTGTCTTGGAAATATGTAAATCAGCTTGAACGTATGAAACTATATCGGCTGAGGGGAAGATAATTATGGATGTCCACTTGTCCAAAAATAATGGTAGTCTAAGTGAGCGCAAAAATTATTATAATTATCATATTGATTTACTGAGTTTAGTAGAAAAGGTATATGAAACAAGTTCTCACCTTTCTCACCAGACGCCGGCTAAGCCTTCGCTTGTCAGTCGTCTTGCCTCACAAACTTCTTCCTGCAGTCCCTGTCTTGATAGAGCTGCTGTTCCTCCACTTCCTCCAGTTGTCTTCCCCTCTTTGCACTACGTTTTTGATGTTATCTTTCCATCTTGTTCTAGGTCTTCCAGGCGGCCTACTACCCTCTGGTGTCCAATCACAGTATCTCCTGAGTAGCGATGTTCTCCCGTTCTCTTTACGTGCCAGAACCATCGCAGTTGCCTTCTCTCCACATAGCCTAGTCCTGTATGCTTTCAACTCCAAGAGAAACTCTTATTCTCTCATTCCTGATTTTATCCATTCCTGTAACTCCAAGAATTAGTCTTAAAACTTTCAATTCACATGCTTGGAACTTACTTTCAGTCTTGTTGATAAGAGCCCAAGCTTCACAGCCATAAGTCAAGATTAGCCTCAGGATAGAAATGTAGAAGACTGTATTACTTTGAGTAGTACATTTTAGTCTTTCAGGAGTGGGTATAATAAATGGAAAGAGATGTTAAATTTGCTAATCCTATTGAGTAACTCAAGGGACATACCGTTTTCTGTGCCAAAGACAACTCAAAGATATTTAAAGGTCTCTGATAGCTTAAGAATATGCACCCCCAAGTGATGTTCATTGATTGTTGGTTTCTTGATAGACGTATTACTTCTGTATTGGTTTTGCTGATCTTCATCCCATTAGCGACCAGTTCTTCATCCCATGGATCTATGAGTTGCTGTAGGGTTTCCTTCGATGATGTTATCAGAGCAAGGTGGTTTGCGTAGCCAAAGATTTCTCCATGCAAGTTAAGTTATTCAGTGTTTTGGCTACAATAATCCAGGAAAAGAATAAGGGCTACAACACACATCCGTTCCTAACTCCTGTTGCTACAGCAAACCAATTTTAGTTTGGCTATTGCGTTTTGACCCTATATTTGTTGTTCAAGTATATACTTTTAATGGCACTGCGAAGTTTTGCAGGGATGCTATATTCCTCCCTTACTAAGATGTTATATAGGATTCTTCTAAAAAGGCTTTATACTCCCAGTTTTTCTCATACACCATCTTTAAGCTGTAGGTGAGGTCAATCTCAGATCTACCTGGTCGGATTCCATGCTGGCATTCTCCTAACTAATCCTCCACCAATCCTCTCAGTCTTCCCTCCATGACCCTCTCATAGACCTTCGGCATATTCGGCATATGAGCAATCCCTCTGTAGTTTTGGCAGTCTGTCTTGTCGCCCTGTTTGGGAACTAGACAGATTAAGGATTTATTCTAATCGTCTGGAGTCATCCCTGCACCCCAGCACTTCACAAAGATGTCTGTAATCCAGGCAAATCCCTCCTCTCCGATGTTTTTGAGAATTTCAGTTGGTATTTCATCCTCGCCAGGAGCCTTACCATTCTTCATACTCTTTAAGATTGCTTTAACTTCACTGATGGTACGTGGTTGATCTTCTGAGTGCTCCTGTACATAATCTGTCACTGAGTGCTCATGGTCATTTGGCATATATAGTATTGTTTCAAAGTGGTCCTTCCACCGTCTCCCTACCTCTTCAGGGTGTGTGAGGGGGTTCGTGCCATTTGATCTTTAATGGCATAGGTTAGGGATGAAGATTTTTTTTTTTTTTCGATAGTTTTTTAGCCAGGTTGTAAACCAGCTTTCGGGTGCCGAGTAGGTCTTCCTCTAGATCTCTCCTGATTCTTTGCCATGCTTACTGTTTAGCATCCTTTTTCGCTCTCTCTGCTAGTCGCCTGGCCTCTTCGTTAATCCGTCTGTCGTGTTGCCTTCTGGTTTACATCCATCTTCTGAAAGAAGTCATTTTTCTACAGACTACAGATTTAACCTCGACTGTCCACCATTGCGTTTTCTTTTCTTTTTGTTGCCATAAAATGTTTTACAATGGATGGTTACCTCTGCAGATTCTTTCACTATAGTCAGAAAGTTTTTTCCGACTATCCTCAATGCTTTTGCACATCATCCTGGGAGCATCGGTGTTGTTGAATCTTCCTCTCATATTCCTCTCTGCAGGCGCGATCTTTCAGATTTTCAGCAAAGAATCCTTTTCCCGCCACACTTCTGAATGGTTTTGGTCTGGATATATGTATTTTTGAAAGCACTAAACGATGGTCAGCATCTCCTGATACTGATCGTACATTTTCGACGTCTCTGAAGATCTTATTATTATTACTTAATATCAGGTCCATCATTGATTTGTCAGTATAATTTTGAGGGGTAGAGTTCCATCGGAACCAAGTCCATCTGTTGCTTTCTCTATGTTTATAAAATATTCATGATGGACATTTGATTTAAAATAGAAAAATCTATTATTCTTTGCCCAGCTGGGTTTGATTCTTCTATGCTAAAGGCACCGTCTTTCCATGCCAACATGCCAATTCAAGTCTCCCATTACTATGATGTTTTCAAAGGGTAAGTGATTATTGACAGCTTGCAACTCTTGATATAGCACTTCTCTTTCAATAGTTGGTCTGTCCTGTTGTGGGACATAAAACTGCATGAAACTCATATCACTTTCACCATTTTTAATGGAGAAACTAAGGATTCTTTCATTTCTGAAACATGTATCAAAGGGAACGTAAAGAATATATCGCAAGGCCTGGAGAGTGACGAAGAGAAAGCTTTCATTAGTGGATGAGGATGTGTGGATTAAATATTTCCAACGAGAAAGAGCATGAGAAAATGGATATAAGGTATTAGTGGCATTATAGGATCCAGAAAAGCAGGAAATAAGGTAAACAGAGTGGGTTTACGGAAGGTTCTGAATAAGTATTGTGAAGAGCAAAGGTTTCTAAACCCTGCTTGGATTTTTTAAATGATGGCACTGAAGCTTGCATAAAGATACTGTAGGTGGCTGTCTGAATCAGTGGGGGTGCGTAATTTTGTATATGTCTGTGAGCGTTGAGTCTTGAAAGTAAATGTAAACAAGAGTATAATGATGGATGTTGAGAGAGAAGATTACTTCTAGTATGATGTTCTGTTGAATGGAGAGAAACTTGAACTGGTGAGAGAGTTTAATTGTACCTGAGTGCAGTGAGAGAAAGAGGGGCAAGTATGCAAAGTAAGTGGAAAATAGAGTGGTAGAGGGAAAGGAAGTGGCGGGTGTCAGGAAACCCTTGATATGAAGAGAGGTCTGAGTATGGCACCTACAAGAGGACTGCATGACTGAGTATCAGTACCCACTCAAATGTATGGGTGTGGCATGAATGCAAAATGTCAAGAGCTAGAATGGTCGAGATGCAGTTCTTGAGAAATATTTGTGGAGAAAAGAGATGGGATAGGGTAATGATGTGATTCGTGAAAGATGTGGGATTACAAAGCCCGAGGACAAGAGAGTTGAAGAGGGGATGGCATGTGTGGCGGGAAGAGCCAAAGACAATCAAATATAGAGATTTTCGAAAAAATCATGAGCCAAAAATAAATAGGAAGTCCATTTTTTATTTATTTTATTTTGTTACATGTGATGTAATATGGTAGATATGTGTATGGAAACCTAAGAATTTTCCAGAAGTTTCTAGATTGTACTGAATTATATAATTAATTTTATGTTAAAAAGAATTTGATAACATAAAATTTATGTATAGATAATGCATATTATATATATACTGCATAAAATGTGTCTGCTTTTTTTTTTTTATAGACAGAATTTACCGGTCTTTCCAAAAAATTTATAAGTGTACTCTGAACTTCTTAAAATTATTCATTGTATAAGGAGAGTGGCGAGCGCTTCCAGTCAGTTATTTTGTAATCAATGTACTATCAAGTATTACGATTAGAGCAGTATGAAGATTAAATCAAGGTGAGAATCAGTCTGTCTATTTATCAATAGCCAGACGCCCTAACTCCGTAGGGGGTTGCCACAAACAAATCGCCTCCATGTAGCCCTGTCGCCTGCCATATCGCAGCCCTTTCCCCACCTCACACTTCACACTCTGATATACCTCTCCATTTCATCCCTCCATCTCATCCACGGTCTCCCCCTCTCCCTCCCCCTATCCATCTCATTCACATACACTTTCCTCGTTAGACTCTCGCTCTCCATCCTCTCCACATGGCAAAACCACTTCAGGTTGTTTCTCCTAACGCTTTCTATCACATCGACATCCACACCACAATGTTCCTTCCCTTCCTCATGTGTCAGTCTGTCTCTCCATGCAAGTCATATATGCTCCTCTCAAACAAATAAATTACACTGTTCTAACGCTTGACTTGTGTACTTCCAGCAAGGTCCAAGCTTCGCTTCCATAAGTTAGAACTGGTGGTACAATACTGTTATGCAGCAACTTGTTTACGTTCGTTCTCACTTCCTAATTTCTTATTACTTTCTGCAAAGAATCAGCAACTTTTCTTCCCCGCTGTATCCTTTCAAGCACTTCATCCTCCAAATTTCCATCCTCACCCATCACAATTTCCAAGTACTTAAATGCACTCACATTCTCCACTTCCTCACCATCCAGCCTTACTGTGCATTCAGTGACTTCATTCTTTTCCAAGACCATAACTTTATTCCTCTGTACATACACCTATAGAGTCCGTTTGATACAAACACTCCCTAACTCATTCACCAAGCCTTGCACTTCTCCTTCGTCTTCACTTAACAATACAGTATCATTTGCAAACAACAGAACAGTAAGTGTCCAAACGCTGCCCTCTCTCATTAGGGCCGCATCAACATCCACAGCCCTACCCTGCATCTCTTACTTCACTGCGCCCATATGCAGATTGAAAAACCATGGATACATGAAACATCCCTGTTTCAGTCCTACATTCAGATAGAAGATATTACTCGGTTCACCATCCACACGCACTGCTGCCCTAGCATCCTCATACATACTCTTCACGGCATTCAACAGCTTCTTATATTCACCATATGTCTTAATATTTTTTACATTCCTTGTCCATCCACTCCGTCAAATGCTTTCTCGCTATCGATGAAGGCTGCATACATCTTTTCTTCCTCTAGAAACTTTTCCACTAAAGACCTGAGGATGAATATCTGATCTACCTTACCTCTTCCCTTCCTAAAACCTCACTGTTCTCCTTCAACTAATTCCCATGTTATTCCCCTAACTTTGTTAATAAGTATCCTACCATATACTTTTCATGCTACACTAAGGAAACAAATGTCCCTGTGATTACATGTTCTTTCCCCCCTCCCATTGGTAAATGGAAATAATCATACTAGATTTCCATTTCTCTGGGACGCTACCTTCCTCCCAGATCAATCTGCACAACTTCCATATCCATTCCATTCTATCTCCTTACCAGTACCTTACAAAATAGAAAACTGCAAGCTTCATTTGCTTACTTAAGTATTCCTTCATCTTTCGTCATTCCGTAGGTACGGGTATATACCAACATACTCAAACATACATACATACACGCGCGCGCTTGTGTGTGTGTGTGTGTGTGTGTGTGTGTGTGTGTGTGTGTGCGCACGCAGGTGCTCGAGCCTAGAAATGGAGCAATATTTGGAATTTTAACCTGTCCTGCATGCTGAAATAAAACACAAATATTAAATATTTGAACAAAATTTTAAATTGCGCATATTCAGAATCGTGAAAGTGAAATTTGCGTAACTTGTGATGCAAGTGTGTATATATATATATATATATATATATATATATATATATATATATATATAGACAAATAGATAGATAGATAGATAGATTCATCATTCAATCCTATGTTGCCCCACGAGGAACGTAGGAACCCGGGGCTAGGGAAGTTGGTCCTGACATTTACTATCCATTTCAGACCCTATGAGGCATCGTTTTTCGCAAATATGTTCTAAACAAACAGTTGAATCAATATGACATTTTGGCACAGTTTGTTTGACACCGTCCCCTAATTTATGGCACTACAGTGCATTGCAAAGTGTGTTTCATTAAGGAGTTTACTCTTGGCTTTGAAGGCGAAGCTGGCAAGAGCCGAGTAGACATTCGGACGGGGGAAGATGGGAGTGCAGGGAGAGGTGGTGGAGTGATACACGTCACAACTACGTCAAATAAAACCTTCCCCTGTCCGAATGTCTACTCGGCTCTTGCCAGCTTCGCCTTCAAAGCCAAGAGTAAACTCCTTAATGAAACACACTTGGCAATGCACTGTAGTGCCATAAATTAGGGAACGGTGTCAAACAAGCTGTGCCAAAATGTCACATTGATTCAACTGTTTGTTTAGAACATATTTGCGAAAAACGATGCCTCATAGGGTCTGAAATGGATAGTAAGATAAGACTGACCAGCCTCAATCATACCTAAGTGGCATTACACGAGCGATGAACCCCAACTATCCCATGGATATAAACCTTCACCGGCTCAATCCGACTTGAGAGCCGTAATTACCCATTAAACCATCAGGCGCCATAGTTTGGTTTAATGGTAACCACCCAGCATAGTAAATGGTTTCCTGGTGTACAGGAAACCATTCGGCTTGTCACTCAGTGTTCAGTCACCCACAGACAGAAGGAAAAGGAAATAATGATGGACAGAAAGACAAAAGAGGGAGTGTAAAGTCACCCGTAGGCAGAAGAATGTGGAAAGAATGAGGTAAAGAAAGACAGAAGAGGGAGGAAGGAACGGAGGGAGAAGAGGAAAGGGCAGACACCCGAGAGCAGCACTACATAGAGTACCACTAAATATATATATATATATATATATATATATATAGTAAGACTGCTCGAAAACATATAAAGAGGGAACTGCTACAGTTAAATTACGTAAGGATTCGGAAAAACTTAAGATTGAGAAGGGCGTGCGTCAGGGAGATACAATATACAGCTTGCCTAGAAAGTATTTTCAGAAAGCTAGACTGGGAAAACAAAGGAGTGAACATAGATGGAGAAAAGCTAAACCATTTAAGATTTGCAGATGACATTGCCCTAATCTCAGAATCAGCGAAGGCATTGCAAGAAATGTTAAATGACCTGAACAGAGAAAGTCTGAAAGTAGGGCTGAAGATGAACCAGAATAAAACTAAAGTAATGTTTAATCCACAAATACCAAAGAGCGTCATCAGAATAAGCGACGAAATTCTTGAAGAAGTTGAGGAGTACAACTACTTGGGAGAAATACTAAAATTAACGAAAGATCAAGACAGCGAAATAAAAAGACGCATTACAATTGGATGGAAAGCTTTCGGTAAATATAGAGACATTATGAAAAGTAGCTTGCCAGTTTGTATGAAACGAAAAGTATATAACGAATGTATAATTCCAGCTATGACGTATGGTTGTGAGACCTGGAAACTGACAAAATCAATGAAAAATAAATTAATCCGTTCTCAGAGAGCAATGGAAAAGTCAATGTTGGGAATATCTTTAAGAGACAGGAAAAGATCAACTTGGATGAGAGAGCAGACTAAAGTCAAAGATATTATAGAAGTTATAAAAGAACAGAAATGGAGGTTGTCAGGCCATGTAGCAAGAATAAGGGATAACCAATGGAGCAAGAGGTTAACTGACTGGACACCAAGAGATTGTAAGCGTAGCAGAAAAAGGCCAGACAGGAAATGGAGAGATGAGATAGAGAAATTTGTAGCGAAAACGTGGCAAAGATTGGCTCAGCCAAGAAATTAGTGGAAAAGGTTGGGGGAGGCCTTTGTTCAGCAGTGGACTTGTAATGGCTGATGATGATGACGATGATGATGATGAAATACTGTATATATATATATATATATATATATATATATATATATATATATATATATATATATATATATATATATATATATATATATATATATATATATATATATATATATATACTGTATATATATATATATATATATATATATATATATATATGTCTATATCTATATCTATATCTGTCTATCTATCTATCTATATACTGTATATCTATCTCTCTATCTATCTATATATTTATATATGCTATACTTTATATAGTATCTTTTTATATAATATTTACATATGGTCCGTAACAAAATGAAAATGGCGACCTAATGTGGGACTTGTGTAGCTGCCTACCGCTGGCTAGAGGCCACCACCGTTAACAGCTTGTTTGCCCCGAGTACGTGTTCAATTACCCTGATTTCTCTCTGCTGATGTGAGAACCTGTCTGACAAAATACCATCATACACTACTGAAGAATTGAGAAAGCTTCATAACAAAAACATAACAAAGGTGAATACATTTCTCTCATTGTTTTATTTCCCTGAAAACGAAAACGAAATTTTTAAAACCTGGCACTTATATATTTCTCTTCGACATTTTTAATGAAGCTGTTACAAAGCTGAGTTAATTCTCGCCTGCTGAAATGTTTATTATATACTGTAATTTTAGTCAAGCACTTGAGTATGGATCAGTTGGCTCAAGGATTGTGTGGGTAAGACTGAAAGTTGGAACACAAATGTGGCCGATCGTGTGCGTGTATGCGCCAACCCAAGATCGTGTAAGCAGAGTGATAGAAGAGTTCTGGACAAATGTGGAAGTGTGCATGGAAAAGTTTGAGAGGAATGAGAGGGTGTTTTTGATTGGTGATATGAATGGTAGAGTGGGGAGTGTGAAGGTGGATGAAATAATTGGTGAGTGGGGTGTGCCTGCTGAGATAGATGAGAATGGCAGTGCGTTAGTGGACATTTGCGCCGGAAGGGGGTTGGTGACAGCCAATACCCTCTTCAGGCACCAAATGATCCATAGGTATACATAGCGAGTGATGAGAAGGGTGGATGGTGCACTGAGTGAAAGGAAGGCAATGATTGATTATGTGTGTGTGGATGAAAGTATGCGAAGATGTGTAATGGATGCAAGAGCTTATAGAGGTTGGGGGAGTGGACTTTCTGACCACTACTTGGTGGTGGCCAGAATCGAGATCCAAGTAAGATGGAGAAATAGAAGAAGTGAAGGACGGGAGGAAGGAGTAGTTGCAAGGAGTGTGGAAAAGTAACAAGAGGATGAGAAAAAGGTAGAATATAAGAGAGAAGTGGAGGAACGATTGGGTAAATATGAATTGGAGCAGATGGAGGACGTGGAAGGTGTGTGCAAGATATTCACAGAAGAAATATGTGCAGCATGTGATGCGGTGTGTGGAAGGAAGAGAAGACGGAGGGGGGTGCAAGGAACAGCATGGTGGAATGAAGAGGTGAGACAGGCTGTGGCACAAAAGAAGAAAGCATACAATGAATGGATGAGAAATAGGGGCGTGGAAGAAGTTGAGAGGCAGAAGAGAGAGTTATATGTAGATAGGAAGAGAGAGGTGAAAAGATTAGTAAGAGAGAGAAAGAAAAGAGTGGATGAGGAATTTGGAAGGAATTTGAGTGTCAAGTGGAGGGACTGTAAGAAAGGAAAGAGGTGAAGTGAGTAAGACAGGGTGGCAGTGAAGTTAGTAGGGGAGTGAGATAAAAATGGTATATTACTAGTGGAGAAGGGAGAAAAAGTGAGCAGATGGATAGAACACTTTAAGGAATTGTTGAACATAGAGAATGGAAGTAATGCGAGTATAAATGGCTGAGGAATGGCTGGGAGAAGGAGGGAGGTGAGAAGACAGGAAGAAATCAGCAGGATAGAAGTTGTGGAAGCAATGAAGAAAGTCAAATTGGGGAAAGCCCCAGGAATTGATGGAGTGTGTGGTGAAATGCTGAAGCATGGGGGAGAGACAGCAGTAGAATGGATTTGGAAGATGTGCAGATTGGCCTGGGAGGAAGGTAGAGTCCCGGAGGATTGGAAGTCAGGTATAATTATTCCCCTGTATAAAGGAAAAAGGAAAAAGAAGTGTGTGATAATCACAGGGGCATTTGTCTTCTTAGTGTAATAGCAAAAGATTATGGTAGGATACTTATTGACAGAGTTAGGGAAATGACAGAGAAATTAGTTGGAGAAGAACAGGGAGGTTTTAGGAAGGGAAAAGGTTGTGTATATCAGATATTCATTCTTAGATCTTTAGTGGAAAAGAGTCTAGAGAAGGGAAAGAAGTTGTACGCGGCCTTCATGGATTTGGAGAAAGCATATGACAGGGTGGATAGACAAGGACTGTGGAAAGTATTAAGAATAAACAGAGTAGAAGGGAAGCTGTTGAATGCTGTGAAGAGTATATATGATGGTGCTAAGGCTGCAGTGCATGTAGGTGGTGAACTGAGTGAATTGTTCTTTTTGAAGGTTGGGTTGAAACAGGGATGTGTCATGTCTTCATGGCTGTTCAATCTGTACATGGATGGGGTAATAAAAGAGATACAAGATAGGGCAGTGGATGTTGGAGTGGCCCTGGTGAGAGAGGGTAGTGTTTGGAAACTCCCTGTACTGTTGTTTGCAAATGATAGTCTGTTGTTAAGTGAAGGCGAAGCAGAGCTGCAAGGCTTGGCGGATGAGTGTGTAAGAATCGGAATCTAAAGGTGAATGCAGGGAAGAGCAAAGTGATGGTCTTTAAGAGAGGTGAAGTCAGTGAATGTACAGTGAGGTTGGATGGTGAGGAAATGGAAAATGTGAGTACGTTTAAGTACTTGGGGCGTGTGATGAGTAAGGATGGAAGTTTGGAGGGTGAAGTGCTTGAAAGGGTACAACAAGGAAGAAAGGTTATTGGTTCCTTTAGGGCAGTGATAAGAAACAGGGAAGTGAGCATGGAAGTGAAAAAGTTACTATATGACAGCTTTGTGATACCAACTCTAACGTATGGAAGTGAAGCTTGGACGTTGTTGGAAGGACACAAGTCAAGAGTGAGAGCAGTGGACATGAGTTATTTACAAGGAGCCTGTGGAGTCACATGGAGAGACAGGCTGACAAATGAGGATATAAAGGAGCGTTGTGATGTGGATGAGGATGTGATAGGAAGCGTTAGGAGGAACATCCCGAGGTGGTTTGGCCATGTGGAAAGGATGGAGGGTGAGAGACTGAGGAGGAGAGTGTATGTGAGTGAGGTGGAGGAAGGGAGAGGGAGGGGGAGGCCGAGTAAGAGATGGAGGGATGGAGTGGAGATGTATATGAGAGAGGGGGGTATGAGTTGGGAGCAAGGCAGTAAAATGGCTGGGGACAGGGCGACGTGGAGGCGATTTGATTGTGGCCACCCCGTACGGGATTAAGGCGTTTGGCAATAGATAGATAGACTTGTTTTGTTTGTGCCAGTCTCTCTTTTGGAGGAAAATTAATGGTGATGTATTAAATTAATCTACATCAGCCATCCGAGCTAAGGTACAGTGCCCGTTTAAAGATTTGATATGACGTACTTGAAAGTGGTAGTCGCACGTTTTCCTTGGGGGATAAGTAATGATAAAATCTTAGAACAGAGACTGTCTCTGAGATCAGATGGCTAATGTAGAATAATTCAATACATCATCATTAAATTTCCGCCAACAGATACTGACAAACAAAACAAGTGCTTGGCTAAAACTACAGAATAATTCGAACATTTCAGGAGGCAAGAATTGACTCAGCTTTGTAGCAGCTTCATAAAAAACGACGAAAAGAAACATATAGGTGCCTGCTTTTCAAAATTCGGGCTTCGTTTTCGGGGAAATAAAACAAAGAGAACAATGTATTCTCTGTTACTTTTTTGTTACGAAGTTTTATGAATACTTCAGTAGTGTAATTGATATTTTGCCACACCGGTTCTCACATCAACAGAGAGAGAGAAAAAAATGAATAAGTGTTCGGGATGAAGAGGCTGTTAACAATGAGAGACATCTTGTGGCAGACAATTTCCAGAAGTTCCCCATTATGTGATTATTTATCATGGCACTGACGAATTTTTCTCATGTAAAAGCATTTCTGGAAACTGAGCCTAGACACTCTGAGGTGGGAGATCCTACTAGACCTGAGCTTAAGCTGGTTGCACAGGTCCTACGAATGAAATTTCCCAGTAATATCAGGAAGTCTTATTTACTTACTCTGAATCAGGAAACAGTGTTTAAGGTGAGTGAAGATGTTGAAACTGATAATACCACAACTGTTCATGAACTTAGTGATGATAATTATAGAAATCCTGAGCTTTTGGAACGAAAGTCACCTATTCATAATGATACTGCTCAGAATGTAGACATTAATACCTTAAACAGTAGTCTCAGTGCAAAACCAGAATTATCCAAAATTCAACTAAAATCAGATCTTTTCAGGTACGAAAGAAACAACTTGATCTAGATCACGAGTACTGACTGAGGCGATTTGGTCGTTTACCTAGTCCTTGTGGTGCCTCTGCTAGTGACTCATTTGATGTCGCCAAGAACATACGTAGTCCCTCCCATAAGTGAGACAGTCACCAAATACTTTGGAATTTTTGGCATAGGGATTCTTGGTCAGCATTACTGCAAAGTTTACATATGGATAAGGCTCAGTAGACCTACAGTGACTTGCAGTCGACCAGTGTGCTGATTATGAGGTGGTAAATGATGCAATTATTATGGCTTATGAACTAACACAAGGTTACAGGCTCAAGTTTAGAACCACTTACAAACAAAAAGATCAGACTCATGTTGAATGGACTAGAGTATTTCAATATTTATTTGATCAGCGGCTTCCTTCTAAGAAAACTAAAAAGGATTTTACTAAGGTGAGAGAACTCATAATCTTGGAGAACTGCAAGAGAAATATTTCCAAGGATGTTGTTAGTCACATAGTTGTGAAAGGGGTGGCTAACCTGGCTAAGGCAACTGTATGCCAGAATTTTATAGTATTTTACTATTATCCACAAATATGATGTTGAACCTCATTCATTTGGTAGATCCAGAGGATTGGACCAGTTAGACTCTGAAAACCCTTTTGTTCCAAATCAGATAATATCATATTAGATTACGCTAATGGAAAATTATGTAACCCAAAACATTTTTATTGCACCAAGGAGAATGGAGACATTGTTGCCAGTGAGCCAGAAAGAAGTTGCAATTTTTGTCAGTTTTGTAATAGGAAGACTCTTGTTGAGGAAGAGTGCTGGAAGAAGAGAGGAAGTCACTGAAGTATATCTATTGCTCTGATAAATCCTGGAGGGATTGCTAATACTGTAAATGAGGATAAAAAAAAAAAGGTAGGCTGAATGGTAGTCAGCCACATCTTCAGCAGATGCTTAGTGAGTCTGATTCCAGAGTGGAGAAATCAGTTGATGGTTTGTCTCCTGCTGAACTGTCACTGAACATTAGTGAGACTGAGATAGTGTTGCAATCAGGAATTATAAAGGTGGTAATAAGACTCCAGCAGAGCATCCTACCTCAAACATTAAGCGAAGTGACTCCACTCCTCACCCTCCCTGCGCAAGACACCCTGTTTGCTAGGTTCATTTCTAAAAGACTAATATCAACTGATAGTGGAAATACTAAGGAAGTATCTATACTCCAAGACACAGGTGCTTCACAGTCTCTATGTTAAAGAAGGTAATCGATGTAGCTGAGCCTTTTGACTTTGTTTTATTACAGGGAATATCTAATTATGTGTCTGTCCCCATGGCTGAAGTGAAGCTCCAGCCAGAATTAGTTACAGGTCTAGTACATGTGGGCGTCGTGAACTGGCTACATGTGAAAGGGGCCACTTTCCTTTTGGGTAATAATTTGCCAGGAGGGGAAGTGAGAGCAGCTCATATTCAAAAATCCCATACGTGAGGAGAGGACAAAAGAACTGGAGGTAGAATGCCCAACATTGTTCCATGCCTGAGCTGTAACTAGTGCCATGACAGCAAAGTCACGTCTTCAGTTGATGATGTTATTACTCATAAGGTACCAGATGATATAGTTTTTTGATGATACATTTTTTGTCCAGGTGACTGACTGACTGTGGCTGAGTGTTCCCCACAGAGTTGTGCAGGTTTAGGATAAGCCGAGGTGCAGAGAGCCGAGTCAGAAGCTGCAATTTCCTTAAAATGATACTTCAGTGAATGATAAATAATGTGGGGCTGAGTTGTCTAAGTGTTTTTGCCTGTGAGTGAATAGTGTGTTGATGCGGCAGCAGGGACTCCCCCCTCCCCCCCACCCTCCCACGGTGCTCATAATGATAGTGGTTGTTCCAATGATAGAGAGGCAAGAGATTATAGCAACTGTTTATGACTATACTTTGGCAGGACACTTAGGGGTGAGAACGACTGTCTTGCATGTCAACATTTCTTCTAGACTGGTATTCGATGAGACATTTCGCAGTTCTGTAGGTCACGCCACACCTGACAGCTAGTTGGTAAGAGTAATAAGCCTATTTATGAAATTCCTTTCGCTCCTCTTCCTGTCTTTGATATCCCATTCGCTAGCGTCCTTGTTGATATTGTTGGCCCTCTGCCAAAGACCTCATCGGCCCACCAATATATTCTATGTTGGACATGGCCACTAGGATTCCTGACGCCATCTCCTGGAGAAATAATTCAGTGAAAACAATGGTAAGGAAGAGGAATATATTTTTTTTCACTAAGTCTGATCTTTCAAATTAGATGCAGTCATATCAGGGCAGAAGTTTCATGTCAAAGTTATTCAGACAAACCCTCATAGAGAGTTAGGATTCTCCCACATCACCTCCTTAACCTTCCATCCTCAGAGTCAGGGAACAATAGAAATTCCATCTCACCACAAACATATGCTATAAATACTGTGCTGCTCATGAAAACAATTGGGATAAAGATATTTTTCTGTTTGCAACTACAGACTCGCCAAAGGAATTCTTTGGCTTGTCCCCATTTTAGCTAATTTTAGGTCATGATGTGAGAGGTCCATTAAAGTCGCTAAAGGAACAATGGGTCAATGATGATAGTCATATCAATTTGCTAAACCGTGTCTCTCTCTGGAAGGAAAGACTAGCAAAGAGTCTAGAAGTGGTTTAGGTAAATTTAGAGTCTTCTCAAAAGTAGTCCAAGAGTTGGTATGGAGAAAGAGACAAACAAGCTAAAAGTAGAGTATTTCACACAGGGGACAAAGTGATGGTGTTGTTCCCTGTTCGTGGACAGCAGTTACAGAGAAGTGTCTCAGACAATTATGAAGTAGACAAGAGGGTAGGTGAGGTTAACTCCCTTATGAAGGAGAGAGGAGTGCAGGTGAAGTTAATTATGTTTTAGGATCCCAGACCCGAAGGAAGGCACGAAGGCTAATATGCTCATTGTGTACTGTACCACGAGGATACTGGACGTGGAACCCCTGGTGCTGCATGTGTGGTTTCAGCTGCTGAGATGGATGAGCTGGGATGCCCGTTGATGCTGGACCAGACTGCCAGCTGAGAGAGAGCCAGGAAGTGTCAACGAAGTTAACAGATAAATTCTCTTACTTAACAACTGAAGAACATGCCGACCTTACTGCCCTTCCATGAAAGTATCTTGATGCTATCCGGAATAACTCTGGGCTGACGGACGCACCACAGCAGGATATCAATGTTGGAGCTGCCTGTTCTGTGAAGCAGCCTGCCTACCGTGCGAATCCGCAAAAGCAGTCCATTAACCAGCAGGAGGTGACCTACGTGTTGCAGCAGAGTTTGGTCGATCCATGCCAAAGTGAGTGGTCCTCCCCAGTCACTTTAGTTCCAAAACCCTGTGGGTCCTACCGTTTCTGAACAGATTACCATAGGGTCAATTCCCCAGCAAAGGCTGCTGCCAACCCATTTGCTTAGAGCAGATGACTGCATTGACAGTATCTCATAACCAAAATTCATTTACCAAACAAATATTGCCAAGCACCACTTACAGAAAGGGCCAAAGAAATTTATTGTTTTCTTGCTGGTGGTCATACTTACGAATGCATAGTCACGCAATACGATGAGAGAAATGCTCCAGCTACGTTCCAGAGGTTAATGAATAATCTAACTAGCGATTTCAGGGGCTTTGTCACATACATTAATAACTTGATTATATTCAGTAGCTCTTTGGAGGAACACCTGATTCAGCTAGATGCCTTGTTTCAGAAATATTCATCTGTTAACTTTGTAATCAACCTAGAGAAGTGTGATTTTGTAGAGGTCTAGGTTCAGTACCTATGCTGCATGGCAGGTCTTGGTAAAGTAAGTGCACGTAATGCCAAAATGAAGACTATTGTTAAAATTCAGGGACCCGAGGAACAAATGGGAATTACAAGGTTCCGGAGTATGGGGGCTTACTATTAGAAAGGAAGTTTGTTTAAATTTTTCTGATGACATGACTCCCCTCACAGATTTCTTAAAAAAAGGAAGTGGAAGGAAGACTGTAAAGCGACCTTTTCAAAAGTTAAGATGATTCTGTCTAGTCAGCCTGTGCTCCAAGCCCAAATTTCAGTAAGCCTTATAAATTACCTATTGATGCTACTGTTGTTGGTGCCGGTGCAGTTCTGATACAAAGTAATGGTCATGGTGTTGAATTACCCGAGTGTTACTTTAGTAAAAAGTTGCAGTTGCCCAGAAGAATTACTCTGCTATTGAGAAAGAACTCCTTGCACTCATACTTGCCCTGCAACTTTTCTCAGTTTACGGCCGTTCAGTTTCAACCCCTAATACTCTGTATACATATCATCAGCCTCTTCATTTCTTAGTAAAATTTAGAGAGAAAAATCAACAATTAACCCACTGCATTCACTTCGTGCACCATGTCACGGGGGAAAGGAATGTTTTGGCAGACTGTTTGTCGATGTAACCTTGTGAGATGTACAGAAGTTTCCCCATGTAAATTTCTTTCTTCAGGAAGGGAGTTATCACTCGCTACTACCCAGCCACTAATTTGGGGATTGACTATGTGAAGCCCAAACCGTGAGATGTCTTTATCTGAGTGACAGTATGATGTTGTCCTTAGTTGAGATCTATCTCCTTAAACTGTGACTCAAGGTTACCACCAATGTTGACTTGGCTCAATTTGGAGCATGATGTATTAACGATGATAAGGTTCAACCCGTGTCAATTTACAAGGACAGAAAGAAGGCGGAGCCGATCCCTTGTGGTGATTGTCCCCATAGCATGCAGGGTTCATTTCTATTATAATGAACTGTCATGACTGCCCCCTTCAGGAGTTGATTGGAAATAGATATAGTGCTACTCAGACAGGTCAGTGGACGAAAGATCAGTGGCTAGTGAGATATATGAAGAGTGGCTAGATGTGGAAGAGGCACTACTCTTAACTTCAGCCTCCTCTAGGTCCTTCTTATAGTTTGGTAGTATGGTGTAAGAAGTACTCCAAGACGTTAAGTCCTATGTTTTGAATTTGTATTAATGTTAACTTGTACATAGCAGCTTAGTAACGTAACTGTTCCCATTTGGTACTCTACTAGCTTATGTGTATGACTGACGTTGTTTGAATAAGTTTATGATTGGTACTGGGTAGGTTAAGAGTGTCCTCCTGTGCGCCTGTTTATTAAGAACCTCATTTTTTGGTGTGCTGTGAACAGATTTTGCAAGTAAAGTAATGTGTATTTGTTTAAGTGTCACTGCATTTTATTTTAACCCTCAGAGGCAAAGGTCTTTCTCCACGGTCAATAACCGGTTGAAATTTGGGGTTAATAGATACATTATTAGCCGCAGAACATAGGTCAGACTTTTGAGTGGACGATTCCACTGTCTTCAAGATTATATAAAAAAATAAGCAAATATCACAAAGGGAGGTCGCGCTGCTGGAGGGAGCTGGGCACATAGAATTTATCACCAGCCGTGCAATTGTTAATGCATTTTACTGCTTTGACTTGAAATGGTGTATCAGTCAGTGAGACACAACTGACATGAGAATGTAAACGTTGTATGAGCGAAACCATCATTCTAAGTGTGTGGTCAAGAGCGATTGCAGGCAAGACTGGCGATCCAACCCCTCCAGCCGTGTATGTTGCAGAGTCAAATTCGTACACAGCACTTGCTTATTGCGCACTTCAGTCAAAAATATCCTTGCGTCTCGAGGCCTGTGTTAATGGACATAGTGGTAGTAATATTTTCTGTGACGGTTTGCCTCATGAATATATGTATGTTGTTCAATAAATGTAATGCTTTTCTTATCGTACAAAGCCTGGCAACCGACATTATAGAGTTTATAGTATTTCGTTTCACTTCCCGACTTCCTCTAGATATGAACCCACGAACACAAATGTGCACAGATTCAAAGCCGATTCAAAACAAAATATTTCTCACCAGTACGAGAGGCAGAGTGGTGTGTGCATGTGTAATTTGGAGAAATGGGATGGTGTTGGCGGGGTGAAGGCAGATGGACTGAAGAGAGTGCAGGAGGAAAGAGGCCTTGGATTCCTCAGTGCTTCATAGGATATGTATATGTCGATAATATGAATGTAACTAGCATCGAGAGCTAGAACTTTCCTTGCTTTTATGATGCAGGGATATTTCGTAATGACCACTCGGTGGAATAGTGAATTAGGAGAGAAGTACTGTTATTTTAATAGAAAGCAATGCTTTGGAGAGAAATATGACCCACTTGCCATCGAAGGATATCCACTTGATGAGTAGAATAACCTGGTGTTTGCCAAAACTCTTCATGTGATAAACAGAGGAAAATCCAATAACTCAGAGCAAAGGGCATTTACCAGAAATTACGCAACTTTGCTGGAGATATTACATAAAGTCAGTTGACGTTATTCGGAATATAAGTTCTGTTTCACTCTTATCAGATGAAACGTTCTCCAGCGATGGATAAACGTGTCCGCTGTCAACCAAAGGAGTAATCCCTGCTTAACTCTGTTGTGTAAGATGTTTATTCGTAGCTCGTAATAGCATGTGTAGGTAACTGGATTACAACCCATATGTAACCCCTTATCCGCCTGGCAGTCACTACGTAAAGAGTACTATTATCTGCCGTTAGACTAAATGCCGTGAAGTTGCCGTCTACAGAGTAAGCCTCTGTGTGTGTGTGTGTGTGTGTGTGTGTGTGTGTGTGTGTAATACTGCGAGCCATGGGGCTGGTGGAACATAGCGGGTTGGTAGGTTGGTGGCCGAATGGGTGAGTTGGTTGGTATAGCATAGTGGTTTAATAGGCGGGTTGGGTGGAGTGGGTGGGTGAAAAGGTTGAGGTGAGGTTGTCGGGTTGGTTATTGGGGTGGAGTGGGGTTATTGGGTTGGTAAAGTGAGGTGAGGAGGGGTGGAAATGGTCTATTAAGTGGGGTAGGGGGTATCTACAAGAAGGACAGAGGTAAAAGATGGATTTATGTCATTCTAATTCTGAGACAGACTTAACTGTGTGAAGCTGTATGTGCTGATGGGTGGGTGTGCAGGTTGATGGGCGGGCAGTGGGAAAATGGCCCCATGGCCATAACTCATTTGGTTTAATAGGTCCAAGTTGGGAATAGGCCAGTGTGTGGAAAATAGGTCTTTATGGGAATCGTGAGTCAGTAGGCTTATAGGTCAGTGGGTCAAAATAGGTCCATAGTGAAATAGTTCAGGGATTAAGACTCAGTGTTCTACTGTATGTATGAATGCACACTTATCAGAGGGAAGCAAATGTCCATGTGGAAAATTATATCGATGGGGAAAATAAAGTTATTGTGGAAAATATATCCATGGGTGTATGGGTTAATGCTGGAAACAGCTCCATGGAGATGTCCTGGGTCTGTGGGGAAACTGGTCCATGGAGTGAAAATGGATTAATCGGGCAACATAGATTTATTATGAAAATTGATTTATGTAGAAAAGTAGGTACTTTTTGAAAATTAGTTTATTAGAGGGAACATTTCTATGCGGGGAAGGGAACTGATACAGGTGGGAAAATATGCCCATTGAGAAAATTAGGTCTATGGTGTGAAAATAAATTCATGGGGGAAAACAAATGGGTGGAGGGAATTAGTCCTAGGTATGGCGAGAAATAGGCTTAAGTGCAGTAAAACTTGTAAGCTCTTTCACAATGTTGAATCTTAAATAATTCGTTATTGCCACTGTTGCATAATTTTATCAGGGAAATAGGTTACATTTCATCCGCCTCCTTTATCCCATCCAGCCAGTCAGAATCCCACTTTTACTGCCCAACCATACGTCACAGCTACACCGTGAGCACGCCCATCTCGTTATTGGTGGATTCAAGATAAGGACACTCAGTTTCAATTTGGCACGCTTCATTTCATATTTTTCTCTCTTTTTTCCCGTACTTTCTAAAGCCGTTTGTGTTGATGTTTTTGATACTATTATAATTCCTCTTCCTTTTCCGTTCTTGTTTCTTCCTTCCCTTCCTGTTCTTTCTTTTCTTCTTTCTTCTTCCTCCTCCCTATTCTTCTTTGAATTGTTTGATAAATAATGAGAGCTAAATACTCAAAACATTTGTGGAAGATGTAGAAATGAAATGTACATAGAAAAAGAATGTTTGCCTTTCTCTAAGGTAAATGACATGCTAGCTAGTGAAATTCCTGAGTGATTAAGAGTCTTGTGAGCGATCAGGCCGTCCATGTGTGGATGTCTTTTCTTGGTAAACAACGTATGCAGTGTTTTCAAGTTATCAGTCAATCCTTCCCAGTATACGAGATATTAAGACAGCCATATCCACTGGCACAATCCCAGATTTTGTGGGATATTTTCGACAGAAATGCATTGTAGGCAACTGCTTTGCTCGTGAACGCAATGCTGCCACATAAAGGGGTTAGTTCGGAGGGCGAATTGCTATTCTTGGCCGCACTAATATCTGGAAACGTGATTGTTTACATCTCCTCCATCCAAGTCAAAGGTTTAATAGATATACTGTATTATATGGCACATAAGTATTACCCTAGTTTCTGCATGCATATTCAGAGTGAAAATGTTAAAAAATGCTGTACTTTTCACTCCTAACACCATAGCAAATTGAAAGACACTGCTGCCAGGTAAAAAATGGTCAGCTTTATACACCTGCCAGTTTAGTTAGTTATCTTAGTTTATAATTTGATGTAACAGATAATTTAATAAGACACTTCCTTTTCCCTGTAAACTAACTTACAATTAATAGTAGGCAAGTCATACACTATGTTATCTGAACCAATTATTATTGGAGATTATTCATTCTGCTAATCTGTTTCAGTAAGTGTAATGCAATGATCTTTTGGTTACTGCGCATAACTGTTACTGAATATGGTGCGTCCCTCAACTGATTGTAGGTAACAGTCATGCAGTATGTAATCTGAACCGATAAATACTTCTAAATAGTTATTTCATCAGTCTGTACCAGTAGGTGTAATACAATGATCTCGTTATCACGCTGAATTAGTACTGAACATTGCGGGTGATATGGAATGAATGGAACCTATGGGATTTATCCTAATTGGTCCCAGGCACCCCGAGCTCAGACTCCCAATTTTCCCTTTTACGACAATTCAGCCCCACTAAATGCAGTGTATAATGGTATGATTAGTACAAGAAACACACATAGGCATGATAAGTTTATTAGAAAGTGATGATACGGGCACAATAAGGAAGAATATTTAACCTGTTGCTGGGTAAGCATACCTCATCGACCCTCGACCAGCCACTCGCCTGACCACTAACTGTAGGCACGGTGAGGTAAATGTGTGATTTAGTTTAAGCAGCAGCAAGACCTTACCAGTTCACTTTTTATCCTTTAAGTTTGGTTTCCATATTTTTCTTCTTTTTATGGTGGTAAACGATGTTTACAATCCCCAGCGGCATCTAAGAGTGACGAACACCATCTTCGAACGCTATTTATGGCAAAAAATTATTTTTAGCAGTGTTGATTTAACGAAACCTAACTTAAAAGATTCGTAAAATAACCCAGCCTACCACATTTCACGCCATTTAATGCGCACTCCCCCCGCCTAAAAAAAAAAAAAAAAAAGTGAAAAATCGAAAGTGAAAAATCGCATCGTGCATTCTAACCATGAAGGTCATGGTTTCATTGTTTGGGATAGGACTACTGGTTGAAGTGACTGGCACAAAAAACATCAACAGCTAGAAGCAAATTACTTGATGGCTTTACAAATTAAGATTTTCATAACCCAGACGTAGATGTGCGTGTATTATCACAAATGCATCATAAATAAACACTAAACTAATAATTCTGTGGGTTAGATACGGACACACATGCAGCATGAAGACTGATTCATCTGGACAACCGCATCGATTGATTGTAAAATATTAGACAGCTAATCGCCTGCTAGAGAAGTTGAGGCAGTGGTGGAAGATTTGTATATTCATGTATTTCCACGTTCATTATAACTAATAATTTAATACAGAATTATTATCTAACCAAACCTAACCTATTTGATGCTAACCTCAAATAACTGCAACCTAGTATATGATAATATTGTACAGTATAATCTTATTATCCATGGTTATTGATGAATTCCTTTTATACTCGAAAACTAATTTTTGCACATCTTTACAAAGTCACTGAATTAGTTCTTTACACACACACACACACACACACACACACACACACATATAAATATATATATATATATATATATATATATATATATATATATATATATATATATATATATATATATATATATATATATATATATATATATATATATATATATATATATATATATATATATATATATATATATAGTCTCCTTGGAGATTACTCGTACATTAAAGTTTAATTGGGTTTCCATTTAGGCGTGCTTGGTTATTGCTGCTTAGATTAAGTTAGATTGGGGTGGCTTATGTTAAGGTAAGTTGGGATAACTGGACTAGGTTAGATTAGGTTTGCCATGGTTATGTTAGGTTAGGTGTGGTTAGGTTTTGTTTGGTTGTGTGGTTAGGATTGGTTGTTATAGTCTTTTGTTAGATTATATAGTTTAGGTTGGGTATTAAGGTATGAATATGTGTTGTTAGGATTGTAATAATATATTTCAGTAGATCTGAGTAACTTTAGAAAGTCTGACATTACGCTAGACAAACACGGATGAAGTGGGATGATCATTGACGACGAAATCACATCTAAATAATTATTTACCACGAGTACAGTTATTAGAGTAATATAGAAAACGACTAACGAGAAGATGCAGTGAATGAGTAAGGCATTTCTGCGGTTTCAGTGAACGTGAGGAAGGCTGTGACCTTGAGTGATTGACTTTTAAATAAAAGGTGGTCATACTGTATAGTCCATGAGCTGGGGGGCCATTTAGTAATAACAGGCACCGGATGTTATGTTGCTTTTTTTTTAAAAAGGGTGCACCTTGAGGCATTTGAAATGGGTAGTCTTACGTGTGACCAGTGGTGGACGTGGGCGGTATTAATCTTTTTCCATCGTTTTTTGACATTCACTACTTCTGTAAAATTATGGGGTAAGACACACATAAAAGACTTTTGCTGACAAGATATTCAGTGCAGAACTGTGATATATACACCAGAATACTTGCTATTGAATTGTCTTTCAGTGTTATAAGATTTATGCAAATGGAGTTATTATTGAGGTCAGTAGTGGTCAAAAGGTCACTTGACCTCCGATTTCATACAAAATCGGATATCTTTACAATTAATGCTCTTGGTTTCCCCTGCATGGATAGGGAAACACAAACAAACAGTCATGGCTGAAACTAAAGTCGTCTGGACAGTTTTTTAAAAAAAGTTTGGTTCAATTTGATACAATGCAGTAGTCGTAACATTTTTTAAAGTTAGAGCTTTGGGGGATGTTGCACCTGCTTAGTTCGTAAAATTTACGCTGGATGGCTCACCAATCACAAGTGCTGGAATGGAACTAATTTAGTGGTGTGTTGTATGTGTTCTACATTAGATATATTAAAAGGTGTAAGGTTGTTTTACATAGGTTTAAGGTTTTAAGGCTTTATGAACAGTTGTAGAATACGGAGGCGGGTGGGTTATCCTTGGCATTCAATGCCAAACATCTTGTTTTATTTTATTTATTTTCAGTTTGAATTGCCATTTCTTTCTCATTTGTCTTTCAGGTGACAACTACCGTACAGAGGAAGTGACCAGTAAGTTGGAGCTTACTTGCACTCTGAGAAGTAAAGGTTCGGAACAGAAAACTGCATCAGCAGTTGTGTTACTTCCAATATGCAGTTTTTGAAGCAAAATGCACAGGAAGATTAAAGGTAAAGAAGTCTCACTGGTTAGCTGTGAATTGACAGTGCCAAAAAAAAAAAAAAAATGTCAAGGAAGCTGCCCGTGTATTAAATGATGGTCCAATGTCGGCCAAGATAGGATAGGTGTTCCTCAGGGCTCTGTCCTATCACCAACTCTCTTCCTTTTATTCATCAATGATCTTCTAAGCTGTACATCTAACCCTATCCACTCATACGCTGATGACTCCACCCTTCACTTTTCCATTCGGTTCCCACAACGCCCATCTCAACAGTTACTTCAAGAAACAAGGGATGAGGCTATGGCACACCTAATGTCTGACTTGGCTCGTATCTCTGACTGGGGTAAAAATAATATGGTTGTCTTTAATGCATCTAAGACTCAGTTCTTACACCTATCAACCCGACAAAATCTTCCACAGGTATACCCATTAATGTTTAATAATATTCAGCTTAATCCTGCATCATCCTTGAAAATGCTTGGGGTTTCATTTACTCGGGACTTATCTTGGAAAGATCATATTACATCTCTTGTAAAATCTGCTTCCAAGAGATTGGGTGTGCTAAGCCGACTCCGCTCTTTCTTTACCCATGCACAATTGTTAACTCTATACAGGGGTTTTATCCGCCCCTGTGTGGAGTACAACTCTCATGTGTGGGGAGGCTCCCCACATACAGCTCTTCTCAATAGGGTGGAGTCAAAGGCTTTTCGTCTCATTAACTCTCCTCCTCTTACTGACTCCCTTCAACCTCTGTCTCTTTGCCGCACTGTTGCATCTTTATCTCTTTTCTATCGCTACTTTAATGGTCACTGCTCCTCTGAACTGTCTGCTTGCATTCCTCCACCTCTACGACGGGCGCGTAGCACCCGTCTGGCAGCAAACTCTCATCCCTTTTCTGTCCAACTCTCTAATGCAAGAGTTAACCGTTACTCCCAGTCTTTCATTTATGCAACAGGTCAGCTCTGGAACTGTCTCCCTCTATCTGTATTTCCTGCTGCCTATGATCTCCAGTCTTTCAAACGCAGTGTGTCCAGGAATCTCAAAATGATCTGATCTTGAATTTGGCTCTCTTTGTATTTTGTTTTTCTCTTGGAGGGAATTGTTACTGCGGGCTCATGGCCTTTGGTTCCTTCTTCCTCGCATAAAAAAAAAAAAAACATTCGTTTTCACTCAAAAGTGAAATGTCATTATCAGTGTAAACGAGATTACATGAACAAGGCAAATACCTGTTTTCTCAAACCTAGACAGCAATGAATATTTGCAGGTGTTTCAAGATGCCCTTGCATCCCTTTTCTCATATACTGAGGGATCTGTTATTGATAGCAACCTACCGGAATACCTCACTTCATTCCATCATTGCTACTGTGAGATTTTCGAAGGGACAGGAAAGGAAAAAGGATCTGACGGCTGAGGCGTTTCTACTACTGACTCTTAAGGAGGAAATATCATTGCATTATGATGACAGGGCAAAATTGGATAAACTAAGTAAGAAGCATGGGTTGTTACTTTTTTCTAGCAGCACATCAAAGGAGATAGCTCTCCAGATGGCAACCCAGTGTTGCACATCCGAGGAATTTACTGTGATGGAAGCTGTTCGAATATTACGGAGTGGCATAACTGAACTCATGAGGGATGTATCTAAACTTCCAACTTCAGTAACTCTAGATGACTTCCGAAAATAGACAAGCAGAACCCTCAGACATTCTGATAAAATTCTTTGAGACTCTCCTGTCTGGTATTCAAGAGGCAAAGACGCCTTATATAGCTGAGGTAATAAGCAGACGGACATCATCTCTATCACAGGATGTTCTGCTTTGTGTGAGCAAAGCAAAGTAAAGCCCTCAAAACATCTGTGTATGGGATTTGGGATGAAAACAACAGGAAGTCGGAGAATCATAGAAATATTAAACCGCCTTGTACACCCTGTATATTACCATACTGCAGAAGCAATTGAAACCGAACTTGCATCAAACATATCGGAGAAAGAGAGATTGACACCGGATATACTGCTGCAGAAGGCAGGTTGGTCAGTTGCTCTTGCTTGGGATAACTACAACGAACTGACTAACACATCATCGAAAAAAGACACACTTCATGATACAGACGGTACTGTATCTGTCACCAGAACAAAACTTCAAATCCAGTCATTGTGGAGGAACCTGCATGTCACGAAGAAGAGTCTCTCTCAGAAATGCCCACCAAGCGACGAGGGCAATATGAAGCTCCAGAATGAATCATTGTACCATACAAGCTCCGACCATCATTGTCAAGATTTATGTCACGAATCAAATTCGCGACATTTCCCTTTTGTGAGAAGCCACGAACTATTAGTGGAAAACTCACTGTGTATCGTTCAGTTAACCGCTCATTCAGACGGAAGCTTTGTCAAATCAATTTTTCATTGTCATACGTGATCGTCTCTGTGTGAGACATTAGCGCTTCCGCTGAGCGATTTGTTTTGGGCGCGTTTCGCTCACTCGACCGTTAAAAAATGCGGCCTATCGCTCCCATTTCTTTCCCACGACTTACTCAGTCAAGTGTTTGCTGTGACGGAGAGAGGACCTGTGCAGCAGTGTGAGAGGTCAGCTAGTACCCAAACTCCACTTTACAGTTCTCCAAGCTCCCACCTTTAGTTCTCCAGCTTAGGGTGATACACCGCATTCATCGACTAGTATTTCCTTTTTGTATTTTCCTAGTTTTAAGAGCTTAGTTAAGGTGTTTTTCCTAGGCGTAAGAATTTAGCTCGAGTGAGTGAGTGAGTACGATCTCTTTATTTGAATTCATTTGAAGTGTAACGTTAAATTTATTTTTGTAATCAATAAATTTAAGTTCTTTTTATTGAGCTTAATGTAATGTAAACTCTTGTGTTTCATTTCTCCGCAATTAAGCTTATTTCTCATAGCTCCTAGCTTGCATAAACGTTTGCTATTCATAACTGGTACTTAGGCCAGTCTTGTAATAAACTTAAAATCCGTTGTGCCTCCTAGGAGTTAAGCACCAGCAAGAACCTGATATTATTATTAGTATTGGTTATTTATTGTCATGGTTGAAGTAACTTTCTCCAGAGGCTAACAGTGCTAAGAAACAGCAATTGAGTAATTAGTCTCTGCTGTGTACTGTTGAGGAAGTTTATAAATTCTCGTTCTTAGAGAATCGTGCGAAGAAGTCAGCGTAAAGTAATCGTTGCTTGATTTAGTAAGACAATCATTGTCACTGCTCTTCAATATTATTGAACATTATTATCAATTAAATAATATTTAGCATTTATTTTAAAAACCCCGTGATATTTTAAAAACCCCGTGACAATTGGCGACCTCATTCCAGAATATTAGCTCCTAGCTCTAAAGCTATTCACGAGATAGTGCTCACTCGTTCATATTTAGGAATTTATCATTAAAGTTTATAGGCACAAGCTTACTGGTGTTTACCGTTAATTTAGCAAGTGAATTTTTGCTTTATTAATCCATAGAGTACTTAACTCTATTTAGTACTTTATTTTTGGTAACGCCAGACGATTTTATTTTGTTCCTGGGTAGCCGCCGTACCCATTCCATTAATTATTGAGTCTTCCCAGTCATTTGCATTTTTGCTCTAATCTTTTCCAGTTAATTAGATAAGACTGGTCACCACTAGCTTGTGTCTGTACTCTTTACTTGTGTCATTAGCATTCGTTTGCGAAGCAGTCAGTACTTAGTTTCGTTTGCGTAATAAATTAGCGCCATGGCTACCACTGTATTTTTACAGGAAGCCAAAGATATGGGTCTTTCGGACCCAACCGAAATTAAAGAGTATATACTCTCACGGCATAATCAGGAGCAGCAGCGCGAGAATGATGTCCATGAAGAACGTAAGATTCACCGCGAATACGAGCGAGAACAGCGCGAACACGAGCAGAAACAACGGGAGCTCGAGTTAGAAAAAGAGCGACAACAGCGCGAACACGAGCAAAAACAGCGCGAACTCGACTTGGAACATGAGCGAGAACAGCGTGAGGAACGAGAGAGAGAACGTCAATACGAGTTACAACAACGCGAGAGAGAACGAGAGCACGAACGTGCCGAGCGCGAAACACGTGAAAAACACGAATATGAAATGCTGAAGCTCAAGCGAGATTCCTTGGCTTCAGACACATCCGGTGCAGTTGGTCCAAGCTCCACGAGCATTCTCCCTGCACATTTCCTGGCGACTCCACGCATCAAGCTTCCTTCATACAAGGAAGGCGAGCGAATCGAGCCGTACATAGCTCGTTTTGAGGACATGGCAGACATGTATCAACTGGATGAGGCAGCTAAGCGACTCCAATTACTTAGTTTATTTGAGGGCCCTGCCCTCGATATTCTCCACAGAATTCGTGGAGACAATCTCACGTATGAGATGATGAAAGCTGCACTCATTAAGGCGTATGGTCTCACAGTAGACGACGCCAAAGTTCAGTTCATGCGAGCTCATCTCCAAGACAAGGAGACAACTGTTCAGTTCCTCGATCGTCTCATTGCTTACTTAAATGAGTGGATGGAGAAAGATGAAACTCCTTCCACGCGTGAGGGGATAATTGACCTTATGCTGCGTACACAGCTAGAGAGGTCGTGGCCTGCTGAGCTCATAGCACAGCTTAAGATCTGCCAGGTGAAAGATGCCAGCCAAATGGCAGAAAAGGCTGACGCATTCTTTACTGCATACGGGTATCAAACTCATAAGCAAAACACCTGGAACAACAGAAAACCTGATAAGTCTGGGAAGCCGTCTCAGACTGAACCCCAGCAACAAGGCCATGGTCAAGGTCCAAAACTGCAGTGGAAGGACCAGGGGCAAAACACTCAGAAATCTGAGTGGAAGAGGTACAACAAGTACCCTAACCAGCAGAAGTATCAGCCACGTAACCGACCGTCGGGACACTTTTTCACCACCAGCTCAAAAAAGGCAGGAAGCGAACGCAGCCTTCATTCCTCAGCAGCAGCACGGTGGTCACGTCCCTACCAGTATGGGTACTCCCCCACAGTTCACTAGTCCCACAGTGACAGTGAACCCCCCTCCACAGATGGCCAATGTTCCATCTTCCCAATATAATCCTCAAGGCACAATGTTTGCCGCATCAATTCAGCAGCCTCATGAGTGGCTAGCTGCTTCCTTCACAGGCCCTCCCACAGGTGACAGTACCTTCCTTGTTCAGCCAGGGTTTGTGGGAGGCATTCCTGTGAAGGTCCTGAGAGACAATGGTTCCTCAGGTTGCTCTGTTAAGCAGAGTTTAGTTCGGCCTGAGCCGTACACAGGTCGACAGATCCATGCAAACCTTATTGATGGATCAGTGAGATTGTTCCCTGAGGCATGTATCCAGGTGGCATCTCCATTTTATACTGGTACGACACTTGCAGTTGTCATCCCAGAACCTTTATTTGACCTAATTGTAGGTAACATTCACGGAGTCAAGGATAGTTGCTCCGATGATGACGCTACTCAGACTTCGGCTGCTGCGGTAACACGAGCCATGACTGAGGCTGCAGACTGTGTCACCCCAGTGATCATTGAATCGCCGCAAGATCTGATGTGTAGTCAACTTGTTGTACAAGAACAACATTCTGATCCGACACTTGCTGCCGTGCGGAATAAACAAAAGGGTAGAGTGATGAAGTATTCATGGGGAGGTTGAGACAAGTTCCTTTGTAAACAAGGACGGCTCTACCGTGAGTCACGAACACCCGAGGGCGAGGTTCGACTGCAGTTTGTCGTTCCCACCAAGTACCGCCTAGCAGTGTTACAATGGGGTCATTGTTCAGCCTCAGGAGGTCACATGGGCAAAAGGAAGACCCAGGGCCGTATCCGAGCTGACTTTTTCTGGCCAGGGATGGGACGAGACATAGATAGTTTTGTCCGTTCTTGCAGTGTGTGTCAAAGTAACACCACTAATCAGGGACATGCCCTTCCTGTGCCGTTTGTAACCACACCTGTAATCTCTGAGTCAGTTGAGAGACAGGGTAGTGGTGAAGTGGGTGCAGACCTGACGTCTCGCCCATTGGCCCCACAGGACACAGTATGTGCAGGGCCTGTACATACTTATTATGAACTGTAAGTTAAGGGGGAAGTTGAGATGCGACTCGAGGCTATGGAAGACCCAAGTTTGCACAAGGATTCTCAGCTCCCCGATACTAATATAAGTACTGTAGATTAAGGGGGAAGTTCGAGAGAGAACTCTGCAGAGGCGACTCGAGGCTATGGAAGACCCGAGTTTGCACAAGGATTCTCAGCTCCCCAATATTAATATAAGTACTGTAGGTAAAGGGGGAAGTGAGAACTCCGCAGAGGCGACTCGAGGCTATGGAAGACCCGAGTTTGCACAAGGATTCTCAGCTCCCCGATATTAATATAAGTACTGTAGGTTAAGGCACAGGTTGAGGACCCGTGTGCAGTTCGAGGCTATGGAAGACCCGAGTTTGTGCAAAGGATTCTCAACTTGCCGACACTAATAGTGTGCTATAATAAATGGCGACCTCGAATGTACGAAGCTTAGGCTGTCACTTGTATTTTTCAGCTAGAGCGTACTTTTTGTAGCATGTACTATTGCTAGGCAGAGAGAGTAATTGTAACGTAATAAGAATTTTGTCTCATTAACACTTTTGATGCTCCACCTTAATTGGTTTTGCAGGTACAGCAATGGGTGTAGCAGTTTTGCTGTGCGGGCCAGCTGATCGTCTGCCGCACACTGCCGCCTCTTCTCCTCTGCCTTTGTTGTCGCCATATTATTATTTACTGTGTCATTTTACACGTAGGTACAGTTACACTACAACTGTCACACCTACACCATGTATTACATACACCACGCTACACAACAATTAGTTGTCAGTGTAAATGTAGCGACTTTTCGCTCAGTTTGACCTGAGTACAGGATTTTCACCGGCGTCACGGAGTTTTCCCTCAAGCTTGGTTCTATTAACGTAAATATGAGTTTTTTTTTTCGCTCACTGGCGACTGCGACTTTCTCCTGTAGCAGGATAGCACACACACCACAGTGTGAATCTTGTGTGACTGAGTTAGGATGTGTACATGTATATATATATCCACAAATTTTTTCCCATAAGGAAAAAATTTAATTTTGTAGGGGCGTAATGTCATGAATCAAATTCGCGACATTTCCCTTTTGTGAGAAGCCACGAACTATTAGTGGAAAACTCACTGTGTACTGTTCAGTTAACCACTCATTCGGACGGAAGCTTTGTCAAATCAATTTTTCATTGTCATACGTGATCGTCTCTGTGAGACATTAGCGCTTCCGCTGAGCGATTTGTTTTGGGCGCGTTTCGCTCACTCGACCGTTAAAAAATGCGGCCTATCGCTCCCATTTCTTTCCCACGACTTAGTCAAGTGTTTGCTGTGACGGAGAGAGGACCTGTGCAGCAGTGTGAGAGGTCAGCTAGTACCCAAACTCCACTTTACAGTTCTCCAAGCTCCCACCTTTAGTTCTCCAGCTTTGGGTGATACACCGCATTCATCGACTAGTTTTTCCTTTTTGTATTTTCCTAGTTTTAAGAGCTTAGTTAAGGTGTTTTTCCTAGGCGTAAGAATTTAGCTCGAGTGAGTGAGTGAGTACGATCTCTTTATTTGAATTCATTTGAAGTGTAACGTTAAATTTATTTTTGTAATCAATAAATTTAACAGTTCTTTTTATTGAGCTTAATGTAATGTAAACTCTTGTGTTTCATTTCTCCGCAATTAAGCTTATTTCTCATAGCTCCTAGCTTGCATAAACGTTTGCTATTCATAACTGGTACTTAGGCCAGTCTTGTAATAAACTTAAAATCCGTTGTGCCTCCTAGGAGTTAAGCACCAGCAAGAACCTGATATTATTATTAGTATTAGTTATTTATTGTCAGGGGTGAAGTAACTTTCTCCAGAGGCTAACAGTACTAAGAAACAGCAATTGAGTAATTAGTCTCTGCTGTGTACTGTTGAGGAAGTTTATAAATTCTCGTTCTTAGAGAATCGTGTAAAGAAGTCAGCGTAAAGTAATCGTTGCTTGATTTAGTAAGACAGTCATTGTCCCTGCTCTTCAATATTATTGAACATTATTATCAACTAAATAATATTTAGCATTTTTTAAAAAAAAACCGTGATATTTTAAAAACCCCGTGACAATTTAGTTATGAGGTCTATACAGAAGATCCACCTGCAATTAGCCTTGAAAGAACCAAGAAAATTAATCTCATCTGGATCATATCTTGCCATTTAACTTAAACGACACAAATGTGGCCAAGGTGGAATTCCTTAGTTTGCAATGACGATTTGCCGCAACAAGTAGTTGGTTACATGAAGAACATTGCACTCCCTGTGACACGACGGAATGTTGTGAAGGAAACCCTTATAAGGTCGCAAAAATTGGCCCGTGAGTGTGACGAATTACCGGTAAATGCCATTGTCCACCATAACTTGGCAATTGCAAATCCTGCATTACAGATACATGCACAGGAGTGCCCTGAGTTTGATAATGTACAGTATTTATCTGCTTTGTTACCTTTTACATTTTCAGTGACACATATTGGTTCGTTGGGTTACAGGTGTAGAATCGTCTGGGGCTGCTGAGATACCCTGTTCTGCTGATGTGCTAGCCTTTGTTTCAGTGTGTGGATTCCTTGCAGGAAAACACTTTAGTGGTGCAAGCGTTTGCATCCCCCATTTGCAACAGCTATACAGATTCTTCACTTTAAACAGTTTATTGAACTACATGGAGCTATGTCCGATGAGTGTATGGCTTTGTTGAAAACTTTGCTGCCAATCCTACCCCAGAATCCTTCTCCATTCTCATGAACTCTGATGCAATTACCAGTCTACTGGAAAGGTATGAGAAATTCACTGACAACACAAGTCAAGGATACCATGGAGCAACAGGCAAGTTCTGGATCATTTACGTTGATCTTGTTCATCTCTATCTACAATTAGACAGAGCGTGTAGAACAAATGATGTAGACCTTTACATTTATGCACTTGTCCAGATGTGTTCTGTCTTCTTCGCCACCCGCCGTCCAAATTATGCAAGGTGGATGACAAGGTACCACCTGATGAACATGGAGTACACACATGAGAGAGTATATCGCATGTTTGATGGAGGTCTTCTCTCTGTTCGCCGTACATCGAATTCGTTTTCCCGAAGTGCTTTTGATCTGACATTAGAGCAAACGATCAACAAGGATGCGGCATCTAGGAATGGGGGTATCGCAGCCTTCACGCGAAATGTCAACGCGAGAAAGAGGAGGACTCTCACTAGGTCTATTCGTGGCAGTGTAGTCCCTACCCTTTTGTATATGGCAGGCCTAGAGATATCCGAAGATGCATCCTAAGAACTAAAACCATCACGAATAGCAAAGGACAGTTCAGACTTGGTCAGCATAATGAAAGAGATAGAAGATACTCGAAATCCTTTTACACTACCTGATGACCGGTTCTATTGCCTAACAATGGGAAAGGCTGCCTCAGATGAGGTAAAGGATGACCTTCTCCAGATAGTTGAAAAGGGTGCCCAGTGACACCAGGAGTACGTACGTGATTGCAAGGACGATCCTGGAGGGTTTGAGAAGGCAATAAAATGTCCGAAGGATAAGAAGCTTTGTCAATTTTGCAGTCAAAATCATCGCCAAAGACCAGAAGATCAAGGAGGTGAGGAGCACCAGAGATTTGTTCGGTCAGCTGCTGTATCTAGCCACTTCACAGAATGTGGACTTAGCAACAGTCCTTGCATACCCTCTGACTCTTGTGCCATTCGCTCTCTGTCATCTCAACGAGGCAACGAACAAAACAGCCAAGTCATCCCTCACCAAAAAATAAATAAATAAATAAATAAAATTGAGGCTAGGATAAATAATAACAGAGAACCTGCCAACATACATATGTATCTGATTGACACCATGTTCTTCCTGTGCGCCTTATCAAGCCTCCCTGCAACCTTTGGTGGCTTAGCTAAGACCATTCACTTGGAAGCCTGCTCCTTCGCTGCAGAAGTTCATCTTGTGTGTGACACATATGGAGAATAGCCAACCCTTAAGGGACATGAGCATAAGGAATTTGAAGATTCTCATATGGTATACAAAGTTACAGGACGATCCCAGCGAAGACCAGCTGACTTCCGTGGTGCATTACAATCAAGCACGTTCATAACTGAGCTGTTGAACTTTCTCGCACGAGAATGGATGTGTCCAGACTATGTATCTGTACTGGAAGGACATACAGTCTACTTCGCCGTGGGTCAGCCTTGCTTACTTATACAGCTAAACAAGGACTTGTACAGTGTCATCAAGCTGATGAACTAAAAAGCAGTCACGAAAAGGCAGACTCAAGACTCCTTTTCTATATGCAGCCTTCTAACAACTAGATCCTGAATCCCCCAGAGTGGTAGTTGTTTGGAGTAATGACAAAGATGTCATTGTCCTGCTCATCTGTCATACAGCACAGACCTGGTCAGTTCTGTGGATGGATGCTGGTATGAGCTCGGACAACACAAGGCATTTCGTAGACATTTCTGCCATCACACTAGAACTGACAGCAAGTATGTGGGCTGCATTACCTAGTTTTCATGCCTTCAACGGCGGTGATTACACATCATCATTTTTGCGGAAGACCAAATCAAGGGTATTTGAGTTAATGGTGAAAGACAGACAACTCGCTGCGCCATTAATCAAACTGGGTACCTCCAGTTCTGTGGATGCAGAGGTGGCAGCCACAATTGAAGAGTTTGTTTGTGCTATATACGGAATTCGTAACGTGACATATGTCAACCTCGCACATTATCACCTCTTTAGGAAGCTCTATGCGCCATCTAAGCCTGGCCAACCTCTTTAGAAAATTAAATATTCTGATCCTTGTTGTCTGCCCCCCTGCAGGGAAGTGCTTGAACAGAAGCTCAAGCGTACAAACTGTGTGGCATTACTCTGGAGGAATGCAGCACGAACCAGTTGGCTTTGGACCCAGTGAGCTTGGTTGGGCAGTTGAAGATAACAAACTGCCGGTGGTTTGGTTTGAGCCATTGTCAGTCTAGAGGAGGACAGTGACAGCGAGGAAAGTGAGGATGATGCTATGCCGGCATATGGTGCGCCTTCAGATGAAGAAGATAGTGATGAAGACTAAGCCTAAACCCTCACTAAACCTTTCAATTTTCACTGGAGATTGGTTTATCTGTTTAATGTATTAACTTTGGCCACTGTTTTGTACGGACAGTATTTTGTGTGAGAGAAATAAATGAATCAGTAACTTTGCAAAAAAGGCCTAACTTAAAAAAAATGTAACGACCACAGCATTGTATCTAATTGAACAAACCTTTTTCAAAAACTGCCCAGATGATCCTAGTTTGGCCATGGGTGTTTGTTTGTGTTTTCCTATCAATGTAGGGGCAACAAAGAGCTTTAATTGCAAAGATATCCGATTTTCTATTAAACTGGAGGTTATGTGACCTTTTGACCCCTTCTGACCTCAGTAATAACCCAATTTGCATAAATCGTATGTCACTGTAAGACAATTCAATAACAAGTATTTTGGTGTATATATCACAGTTCTGCTTTGAATATGTTGCCAGGCAGAGCCTTTTATGATTGCCCTAGCCTACCTCATAATTTTGAAGTATCAGTGGATGTCATAAAACGATGGAAAAGGGTTAATACCGCCCACATCCACCACTGGTCAGACTTAAGACTACTTATTTCAGATGCCCCAAAGTAAACCCTTTCCAAAAAAGGCAACAAAACACTTGGCTTTTTTTTTTTTTTTTTTCTAATTAAATGGCCCCCAGCTCCTGGACTAAAACCAACATAGCTATTTACTAGTACTGCTCTTTTAAAATTGTTGAGTGCATTATCCATAATGATATTAACATGTTACAAGCTTATCTATCCATCTATATGCCTAGGCTGCTTCCCCCGCCAAAAAGGGGGATAGCCGAGACAGGACGACACACTCCCGATTTACTCATCCACACACACACATTTCCTCGTATTTTAGCCCAAACGGGAGAAGGGACAGATCCTCAACGCACCACTCCGCACGAGGGTCAGCTGCGCAGTGCAATCAGAGACATCTGCAGCAGGGCCCGACAGGATACATCATAAAGGACCCATCCCCTTACATGCACCTGACCTGATCAGCTGATCAAACCAAATGTGAGAAAATATCCCCTAGGGGGATTACAAGTTTATAAAACACACAAATAAGTATTACAAAATATATATAATTGATACTACAGCATTAGCAGGTATTTGGTCCTGATTATTGCTGTTTACAACTGTGAGTTTTGGGCAACGATTCAGACCTTCATTCCCAGGTGTGATGGTGTGGGCCATTGAAAAACGAGCATCCTGGCCAATGAAACCAGCTCAATTGTGTGGTAATGTCATCAGATGATGCACCAGGCCAGAGTTTGTGAGTCTCAGGCTTGGACCAGCTCAGGCATGTGATAATGATGGTTTTGAGCCAAAACGTGCGCTGTAACGGTAAGAGTGCATGGATTTTCATTCCACATTGTAAACGAAATCTCAATAACTAACGGTACCATATCCACGGAATCATTTTAGTTATGTCTAAATATCATGACAGTTATTTCTATTGCAACTCCTTTTTTATGATGAGCACTGTCCTTTTAAAAGGCTGTCATCTGCTAAGTAACACCACCAACCTCTCAAATAAACAGGACTATACTCGGATTCATGGAGTCTGACGCTCTGATTTTGCCAGCCGAGGACAGGTGGATTTGGTAACACTGCGCGATGCACTCGGGCTGTAATAACTATGTAACGTCGCGACTGGATGCATACGAACACAGTTAGCGAGTGTGGCGGGAATTCAGACGTTCATAGCGAGGTGGTTCCGAGGTCCTGTGAAGGCTCGAATGTTTTTCCTACCACTACTACAAAGTGTCACAATCTACATTCTACTCCATGCCCTTCATTACCTCATCTGCTAATATACATCCTGACCCTAGATACACTTAGCTTATCTTCTAATAATTATGATTTGTGTGAGCACACACACACACACACACACCTCACTGGGGTCAATACATGCTGTTCTCAATACATATAGTGTACATACATATTTTCATTACCTTCATAGGTAACAGTAGCTTTAACCCCCCCCATCCCGATGTTTTCTGGGTACTGGTACGCCCCAGTCCCAACATTTTTGGATCTTTTTTTTTTCTTTGGCTCAAACATCCGCTTTTGGTGAGAAACATCGAAAATTCATAGAGAAATTGCTCACCTGAGGTTTAAAATACTCGATCCAGGTAGGAGTACCTCCTTACCTTACAGGGTTTTCTATCAGGCTGGCTGCAAAGAAAACGAGTTCTATGGGAGGATAACTATTCCACACCACTCATAAACGGTATTTATTTATTTATTTGGTACGAATTTATATGTAGTACGAGAGTATATTGGTTTTCAAACGGTAATATAGGCATTATAAGCATTGTTTCACTCACTAACTCATCACCATTCCTGACCTTTTTTTTCACATTACCTGATCATCATTTCTGACTGTTTCTTCCTCTAATGTTTGTCCTCCACATTGTCATCAATTGAGGAATCACTCTGGCCCTGAATTTCGTACAGTGGCATGACATGGCTTTACTGGCCAGGTCACTGATAACAGGTGAATTGCAGAGAAAAGGGCACGCAGAGGGGGGAGGAGGTCATGCTGGGTAAGGCATTGTCCCTGCCTGGCATCTTGTCGAGGAAGGTGTCCCGTGTATACGTGCCAAAAATCACTGGCGAAAATTGAAAATTGTGCAAATTAAATTAAAAATTGTGCAAATTAGGGACCTTGCAATGTTGCTGCATTAATTTACGTCTCTGGGATATGAGTGCACATCATGTGAGGACGTGAATTTACGTCTCCGGGATGGGGCGGGTTAAAGATCTACATTTGTTTGTATTCCCAGTCAGATTCAGTAAAATTATTTCTTACATGAATAAGTTTGGTGTTTGATTGTCCCTAACATATTCGTATAATAAGAGACAGACATACAGACAGACAGATGGACACCCTATTCCTGGTCACCATGCACCCTCTCCTCAAGCATGTATCTCTGTCCCCTCGACAGAGAGCCGGGAAAGTAATGGATTAAATCATTACAGAATGAACCGAATTTTTGTTAATGGTGGAAGAAAGGAGAGTAAGATAAAAACAAAACCCATTTGAAAATAATAGTTGAACTCTGCTGTTATAATACTGTAAAACCGCGTGCAGTGTGAACGAAATCAAATATAATGAAATGAATTTAATCAAATAAATCAGTCGCGTCCAGTCGCGACTTTACTATGTTTTTGTTATCGTTGTCATTCAGGTTTATCTCTAGTAATTTAAAAGGCACATATTTATCATTAATGATATCATTGTTTTAATTTGTATCTGTATTTTCCGGTATCTAACAAATTAATGAGGGCCTTGGTTGGAATACAAAGTCAATTTGGTGCACGTTCAAACACAACGGAAATCGACCAATCACAGCCCGAGTGCATCGTGAAGTGTTACCAAATCCACCTGTCCTCGGCTGGCAAAATCAATGCGTCAGACTCCGTGAAACCGAGCATAGTCGCTGCTATTCCCACTTATCTTTGTTATAGATAAATAAAGATAATATTTAGGTTTTTGTTCACTATATAGTTGTCTGAGAAACAGCTTTTAAAGGAGAATTTGGATTCAGTTTAACATCGGGGTAGGCAAAGCTGAATCAGCACAAGAAACCCAAGAAACAGCGAAAGACCTTACGGCCATATGCCTAAACACATATGGAGAGGCCCTACATTGGTCCCTACTTTACACACTAAGGAAACCACAAGCAAGCCTTCAATTTTTACATGGTATGCTAAGAGAACATTAAAGGAAAGGGGGTGTTTGGTAGCCCTGCGTGACCAGTTGGTACGTCGGAAGTGCTCCCGTGGGAGTCGCCGTGACTATTCTTATCCAGACGATGTCAATCAGCACCAAAATAAAATAATTTTCCGTCATTTTTTTTTATATATCAGCACTTATTTGTACGTATACTTTATATACTATTATAGTAGTAAACTTTTCAATCAATACTTATGTTGTAAATATGATAGCGCTGGAGATAGGTCAGGTTAGGTTAGGATAAATTTGGTTAGGTTACCTTAAAGCTGGTTAGGTTATCTTAAAACAAGGTAGGATAAATAAGGCAGGGTTGATTACGAAAATTTATGTTAGGTTTGGGTAAATGAGCACTGATAAGGGGCAATTTCGCTGAAAAATAGCGTTCTAAGATGGCGTTTGTCAGTCTTCGTGCACAGATTAGGATAAGTTTGGTTGGGTTAGCATAAAATTGGTTAGGTTAGTCTCAAATAGGTTAGGTAACGTTAGAAATAAAGTTGGGTTGTTACGAAAGTTTAGGTTAGGTTTGTTTAATTAGGCCTGCAAGGGTAATTTCGATCGTATATGGCGCTCTAAGATGGCGTCCATCGGTCTTCATGCACAGCAAGATAGTGGCTGTCCATGAACAAACACCGCTTTTTAAAGCACTTTTTACCATATTTAAAAGAAACGAAAAACACTAACTTGAAAACACAATTCGAGAGTACATGAAGAATTCCATGAAGGGCTAAAGCAAGGAAAAAATGCAAAATAAGGTGGTCCTATGTCTCCTTAACGATTACCAAGAATTATGAATAGAATGTTGCTGAAATATAACAAAAAATGATATAAGAAAATGAAAAACAGTTTGCGGTGCCTGAGATTAAAACGCAATGATGATCCAATGCTGGCACGACGCTTCATAGTTTGGCCTATGAGCGAAGAACAGTACCTTTCTCGTTACATATATTTACGTATATTATTACCTTTAGCATTGACTGAACATTCTATATTCAGTTAAATCACATGAGTAACGTATAAAAGTGGTTTACACATGTCATTTTAGGATCTCGCCTACTGTCAACTACTCATAAAAAAATAAAAATGACAGTGAGTGTCTCCGCCAGGGCAGAGACGGGCCCGGGTTTGACCTACTACTCGGTAAGGTACAGCCTGCGTGTTTTAATAACCAACGGTTCAGTTCCCGTGTATGTTTGCATTGCACTTTTAGCAAGTTAAAATATTTTTTACATGAACTATTTACATTATTCTATGCGTTCTGGAGGTACAGAGTTACTTTGTTACGAATAATTAAATGTAGGGTTTGCGAAAGCCAAGCATTCCTTCCCTTAAAAAAATGTTGGAACAACCTTGCATAGTGAGGGAAGTCTTTCCCTACTTAAACTTCTAGCATACCGTTTTGATATAGGGCCCTTAGGAAAGGCCCTACATTAGTTTTAAGCATACGGCCATTAGCATTAATTATTTCATGCATTAAACATCTTTAGTACCGCAACCCTGTGTCAGTTTTACATTTGTGAAGTAGGCTGCGCCCTTAGGGGACATAGTTGTAGTCTATTTGGGGTCAAGGAGGGATTTTATTACATAAGTTAGGGTCAGACTGGAACATTGGTTAACACATTAGTTTAATTATAAAGCGCTAAAAGAATCTCTATGCAAAGCCTCCAGTGTGTGCAGAAATCTAAGATGACACTACTTGTGTAATGTTGGGAATAGTGACGCTAGGAGGAATGAAGTAGCGAGCTGATTATTTTGTAGCGCGTACTTGTAGTGCACTACTTTTTATCAAACCTACTGAAACGGTAGCAATGCTACATTACCATGGTATACCAAATACTGCTCATCATTCTTAACCCATGAACACTGTCGTCCGATCTGACAGACCCACGCACCCTTCATCACGTGATCTCAAGGAGGAAGGGTCAATTGTTGTGGTTCCTTTGCTCTTTCTATGCTTTTTCGCCATTTTGTACCTGACAGATCGGACGACAGTGAAAAGTGCAGCATGGCAAATCAATCCGCTGAATTGGACGACAGTAATAAGAGCAAAATTTCGGGAATCACGACAAGCAAACATCAGAGAGTGGTTGAAAACAAAGCGTCTGAATGTTTGTAGTTATGTTCATAACTATGTAGGCAACTGCTTGTTGCTAAGTAGCTATATACACCATGTAGCCATGTAGCTATGTTTGCAGCTCCATGTACAGTCACACCAAAAAGTATCGCACAGGTAAGGCACGATGATATCCGAAATGACCATTATAGCTCATGAATTCTCGGTAAGATTTATTTGTAACCACTTTGCTATACATGTAATAACAATAAGGACTAGAAAGTGTCATAAGCAAGCCATATATAGCATCCTTGAGAGAGCAAGTTTATTAGCATGGGGAAAAAATCGTTGTTCAGTTCCCAGTAGCCATTGTCCGGGTCTCAAACTGCTTTGCGTCAAGTGTGCACCGATACTTTTTGGTGTGAGTGTACATATGCAGTTAAGTGTATAGTTAAGTAGCTATGTATTTACCAATTATTTATTGTATATATTCGATTTCATATTTTAGACAAAATTCATGTACATGTTTTGTTTTACACCATATATTGTACATGCTGCGTTTCAACTGCATGTAGTATAACAAGGTATATTTTACTTTCAGGTAAAATAATGTACTCGATATTTTGCAACAGATTCACGAAAAGTTGCAGAAAGACATTCCCCTCTCCAGTGATGAATACCAGCTTACCGTTATTTCATTTCCTTTTTTTTTTTTTTTTTTTTTTTTTTTCTGCTCAGTATGTACTTTTCAAAAACTTAGTTGGCCCCTTCTTTGCCCAACTTCCGAAGAAGGTTTCAGTGGAGCTCTGGACTTCATGTTTACTTCGCCCGGCCGGAGTCTGGCGAAATATTGATTTTGGTCTAGTTTGCTTATTTGTTTGTTAGCAGCATTATGGAAAAAACGAATGAATGAAATTACATTAAACTTTCAAGATATCTGGACAATGGTCCCAAAATAAAGTGATTGAATTTTGGAGGTAATCAAGTGACCTGAAAAGTCAGAATCAAGGTCACGGCTTTTCAGAGGGCTATAACTTGAATTGAAGATATATTTACTGTTGTAAACATATAGGAACTCGTAATACTTGCACTGGTTGCTAGGGACCCTGAGGCCAATCTTTGCAGGGTTGCCACTCGAAAACTAGAGAGAGATGAAAATGACTGGCACACTTTAGTTCAGAAATGACCTCAAGATTACGCACAAGAAAGTCTGAGATTTTTATGCCCATTAATAATACTTCTACAGCTCAGAACGTTAAAAGTACAAAAAACAAAAATGTTTTTCGGTCTAGCAACCAAAGCTTTGCGGACACAACTAGGTCATAGGCTGGTCATTATCCCCAAGTTTGGCCGAAATCGATTAATTCTGATGAGTAGAAGTGCCTGCCACAATTAAACAAGAAACCAAGCAAGAAAACTCGACTTACAATCAGGGCAGCATGTGCTGGCTAATAGTATAATATGTCAGTCTAACATTACGTGCAGCAAGACATGAAAGTGAGCGATGCTTCAGATCTCTAATTCATGTGCCTGAAAAGTCACCATTAAGGAGAGGTCCAGGAACTTTCTATTTCAGATTTCGCAGACTAATGCACAGTATTTGTGCACACATGTTTACTATTACCGGTGACCTCAGATGACCTCCTATTGGTGACCACAAATGACCTCGGAGGTCAACCTCACACAGCCTATGTCCGAACTGGAGGTCATGTGAGTCTCCATGCCAGAAACTGGGCTGGAGGGGTACCCAACGTTGCCTGGGCCAAGAAGGCGAACACTCTACTAGTGGCCCCAAATGACCCAGAGCTGAATTTTGACCCCCTCCCCCAAAACCATCCTTGGATCGCCCTCATTCAGAATATATACTGTATGGGTCTAGGGGTCTCTGGCCTTTGGGTTGGGCGTGATTGAAGAACAAACAAACAATGCGGCTCTAATATATATATATATATATATATATATATATATATATATATATATACACACACACATATACATATATATATATATATATATATATATATATATATATACATATATATATATATATATATATATATATATATATATATATATATATATATATATATATATATATATATATATATATCTATATATATATATATATATATATATATATATATATATATATATATATATATATATATTTATATATGTACACACACACACACACACACACACACACACACACACACACACACACACACATATACATACATACATAGACATATATATATATATATATATATATATATATATATATATATATATATATATATATATATATATATATATATATATATATATAAGATGATACAGATAACTAACGCATAACCATTTTCTCGGCTACACCCCGAAGGGTCTACGCACCACCAACTTGATTCCTCTCGTGGACCTGGCCAATTTCCCCCCTGGGCTTGTTTTCCACTGTACTCCTTCTTTCCCTCAAGGACCAATATCCACTATGAATCTGTTTTTCTCCTATGAATCAGTTTTCCACTTATCGACCTATTTTCCACCCACAGACCTATTTTCCCTCAAGGACTTATTTCCACCTCATGGAGGACGTCTTTTTCCTCATGGACCTGTTTCCCTCTGTGGACATAATTCCCTTCATGGACCTATTTCCCCTCAAGAACATATTTTCCTTTGTGAGCCTGTTTTCCTACATAGACCTAGTTCCTAAATGAACCTAGTTTTCTTTATGAACCTATTTTCCCTCATGAACATATTTTCCATCACTGACTTGTATCCCTTCCTGGACCTGTTGTCCTTCCTGGATATATTTCCTCTCATGGACCAATTTTACTGACAGAGCTTATTTTCAGCTCTTAGATCTATTTTCAGCTAACGACCTAATTTTTAACTCATGGGTCAAATTTCCTCTCGGGAACCTATTTCCTGTCATGCACCAATGTTCCCTCAGTAGTAATTTTTCGTCATGAACCATATTCCCCACATACATATTTTCCCACTGTGTCTACTTGCTATAGGACCTACATTCTACCCTGAACCTTATTTCCCTTCTGGATTTATTTTTCCTTTCACTGACTCATTCTATTTCCCCATGGACATAATCCTTTATATACATACATTCTCTAGAGACGTAATGTTTGTGGACCGTTTTTCACCTTATTGGGCACTATTTTTTCTACACACTTTTCAAATTTCCCACAGACCGACTTTCCCCCTTAGATCTATTTTTATCCACTTTACCCATGTTTACACTTTGTGTTGTCTCTCTTTCAGCAAGGGACAATTCCCCAAATGATCTTAAACCGCACGTGGATTATATTCCAACCGAGGACATTTATACCCACAAGCACTGCTTAAGCACTCCTCAGCAATAGCAAGATTAAGCACTCCTCAGCAATAGTAAAACTAAACACTACTCAGCAATAGAAAGATTAAGTAAGTTCACCCCTACAAACACACACACACACACACACACACACACACACACACACACACACACACACACCAAAGACTTTTATGGAAACTGAACCATCAAGGAGGAATTCGAGGCAAACTGTTTTGTTGGATGCAAGACTTTCTCATAAAAAGAGAAATGAGAACAGTACTAAGAGGAAACTACTCATCATGGAAAGAAGTGACTAGTGGAGTACCACAGGGTTCAGTGCTGGCACCAATCATGTTTTTAGTGTATATAAATGATATAAGCAGTAACACTGGAAATGAGAGCTATCTGAATATGTTTGCAGATGATGCAAAAATACAAAGGAGAATTACTAACACAGACTCTTGTAAAGAGCTACAAGAAGAATTAAATAAACTTCATGAATGGAGTAGTACATGGCAAATGGAATTCAATGTGGACAAGTGTCATGTAATCAAGTTTGGTAAAAGTGGAAAAAGACCTGATTGGGATTATAAGTTAGGAAATAAAACCCTATACACATCAGAAAGAGAGAAAGACCTAGGTGTGATCATCAATAACAGACTATCTCCGGCTGACCACATCAGCGAGAAGGTACGGAACATGTATACACTGCTTGCAAATATGAGAACAGCATTCATATACATAAATGAAGACATGCTAAGAAGGATAATAACATCATTCATTAGACCAACCCTGGAATATGCATCAGTAGTCTGGAGTCCTCATCTCAAAAAGCACATAGACAAGATTGAAAAAGTTCAAAGGGCCGCTACAAGATGGATACCAAGCTTAAGGGACCTAAGCTACGAAGAAAGACTAAATAAACTGAATCTACCAACACTACAGGAGCGAAGGAAAAGAGGTGACATGATAATGCTATATAAGTGCATATCAGGGAAGGAGAAAATAGACATAAATGATTACTTAACACATGGAGAAGCATCAGCAAGAGGACACTGCAAAAAAACTGCATAAGAAGAGAGGTGATAAAGACGTAAGGAAATTCAGTTTCCCAAACAGAGCAATTGATCAATGGAATGCACTACCGAATGAAATAGTGTGTGCCAAAACAATTCACAAATTTAAGGATATGTACGATAAATATGGTTTAAGACACGGGACAGTACGAGCTTGACTCATTCCTGTAAAGATATAATTAGGTAAGAACAATTAGGTAAGAACACACACACACACACACACACACACACACACACACACACACACACACACACACACAGGAGAGGGATATTAGTAATGTGTGGAACTGAGTATGAGCAGGGGTGTATGTGCGCGCGGACGCCAAATCACACACATACTTACCCCCACTCATACTCAAGCTCATTCATTAATACTCTTCCTCTCCTCTGTGTGTGTGTGTGTGTGTGTGTGTGTGTGTGTGTGTGTGTGTGTGAAGGGTTGGTGTGACTGCTGAGATAACTGTGGTTGTGGATGTGGTTATCTATCTATCTATATACCTATGCTGCTTCCCCCAAGGAAAGGGAGGTAGCCGAGACAGGAAGACACACTCCCCATTTACTCATCCATTCAAACACATTCATTCGCATCTTAGTCCCAAAGGGGAGAACGGACAGATCCTCACCGCACCACACCCCGCAAGGGTCAACTGCGCAATGCAATCAGTGACATCCGCAGCCTGGCCCGACAGCAGAGCTGGTTTACCCCTGCCACATCATAACAGACCCATCCCCTTACCCGCACCTGACCTGACTAGCTGACCAGGCCAAATGCCGGAGAATATCCTCTCAGGGCTACATCATCACTTATTCATTCACAGTTTCTCTCCATTTATTTCTGTCACGCAAAGCCACCCTTCCTTGCTCAACAGATATCCCTCTCGCATCCAGCGCTCTCTTCACACTGTCCATCCATCCTATTCGTGGTCTTCCTCTCAGCCTTACACCTCTCACATCAGATCTAGTTATCTTTTTCACCAATCGCTCAATATCCATTCTCTCCATATGCCCAAACCATCGGAGCACCCTCTGCTCAACTCTACCAGCCATCTCCCGAACAACCCCAGTTCTCCTTCGCACTTCATCATTTCACACTCGATCCATATGTGTCACTCCACACATACTCCTCAGACACCTCATCTCAATTACATTTAAACTTTTCCTCTCTGGTACACCCATATTCCATGTTTCAGCCCCATATAACGCAGTCAGTACCACAACACCCTCATACAGCCTTCTCTTTACATCCATTCTAAGCGAACGACATTTAAACACTTTTTTTATTCCTTCCAGCATCTTTCCTACTTCATTTATTCTAAACTTCACTTCTGCATCTATTCTTCCATCCACAGCAACATGTGACCCTAGATATTTAAAACACTCTACCTCTCAAGCAACTCGCCATTCAAAACTATATTCATCCCCCTACCATCTACCAACCTCGTACACTTCATCACTTTACTCTTATTCTCATTTACTTTCAATTTCCTCCTTTCACACCCTTCCAAACTCCTCTACCAACTGTCTCAATCTCTCCTCTGAATCAGCCACCAGTATCATCTGCAAACAGCAGCTGCTTCAGATTCCACTCTCCATCATCAACATTCACCAGACTCAGACCTCCACCTAAAACTCTTGCATTCACCTCCCTTACAACACCATCCATGTAAATATTAAACAACCAAGGTGACATCACACATCCCTGTCGCAGCCCCACTCTCACGGGAAACCAATCACTCACAGCATTTCCCACTCCTACACACGCTCTACTATTTACATAAAAACTTTTCGCCCCTTTTAGTAACCTACCATCAAGTCCATACAATCTTAAAACAGTCCACAAAGCCTCCCTATCAGTTCTATCATACGCTTTCTCTAAATTCATGAATGCCCAAAACACATCCTTGCCTTTCGCTAAATACTTTTCACACACTTGTCTCACAGCAGACACCTGATCCACGTATCCCCTCCCTCTCCTAAAGCCACACTGCTCATCACCAATTACTCCCTCTGTACCCTCTCTAACTCTCATAATTAACACTCTACCATAAACCTTACCTACAACACTCAACAGACTTATACCCCTTAAGCTAGTACATTCATACTTATCATCCTTGCCTTTATACAACGGGACCACACAAGCACTTTCCCAGTCAATTGGCACCATACCTTTCACAATGCACACATTCAACAATCTTACTAACCAGTCAACAATAGTCACTCCACCACCCTTCAGGCATTCCACAGCACACCCATCCATACCTGCAGCTTTCCCTGTTTTCATCTCCTTTACTGCCTTCTCCACTTCCTCCTTCGTGATCAAAGAATCATTCAACTCCCCCAACACATTTATTCCTTGCACCCTTCCATCTGCCACAATCTCAGCCACCCTTTCCTCCTCTACATTTAACAATCTTTCAAAATACTCTGCCCATCTCTTCCTTACTGCATCCATCTCAATTAATATCCTTCCATCCTCTGCTTTTACTCGTTCTTCCTTCCCTGACTCCCTTTCGCACCCTTTTCACCTCCTTCCAAAACATTTTCTTATTCTTTTGAAAATTCTCTGTCAGCCGCCTACCCCACCTCTCATCTGCTGCCACTTTAAATGAAAAAGTTTAAAAAGTTTATTGCATTTCAATAAAAACAAAAATTTGCAGAATAGATACAAAAACAAAAACATTTTTATGGCCTAGTATGTTAAAAATAAGTTTTAATACAGACCTAAAGAACTACAACAATTTAGCTAAAAAAAAATTGCTTAGTTACTAGTAAATGCTCTCGAGAGTAGTTGTATATTTACTTTTTCTTAAAGGTTGTCAAACTAAATATTCTTAAGAGTGTCAGGCAGTGTTCCAGATTTTTGCTCCCGAATACATAATGTGTCACTGACTTTGTACTCTTGTTACAAGACACCACTCTTCAACATCTTTCTGCATGCCAATCCAGTAGAACCTCTGTCGCATTTGATTTAGAATTTTCTTCACTCCCTGGTGCCCACTGGTGATCTGCTTATGGGGTTCATCCAAGATCTCGGACCTCATTTTTTTTTCATAACCACCAATTGCCAATACTTGCTGAGGCCATTGGCTGTCTCCCACTAATGCTCCAGTAGTCAGTTGTTCAAATGAAGATCCCACTGATTCAAGTAGCTCTTAGTCGCAGGGTTGAATCTGGAAACCTCTTGCCAAGATGGTCGCACTGTACTCCGCTGCAGCTACTATAGTACTGGTCATAAATCTGCATCCTCTTCAGGTCTTCTTCAGCTGACACTGGCCCTGTCACCGCAGGATGGCCGCATTTCTTGCTACTTTTTTTTTTTTTTTTACTACACTGTCGGCACTCTGGGTCACAAGCCCGACATCTCAGGCTGTCAGCATTGCCATGTGCCCACCCAGGACGGTGCTGCACCTCATAGTTGTGCTGATCTAGCTTCCCGAGCCAGCGTGCCAGTTGCTCTTCCAGATTCTTTGACGTCTTCAGCCACTTGAGTGCTGCATGGTTCATCCTGATGATGAAGTAGAACCCATACAAGTAGGGATGGAAGAAGTCAAGGCTCTTCATCATTGTCAAGAGCTCCTTATGGGTCACACAGTAGTTCTGTTCCAGTGGGCTGAGCTTCATGTTGTATTATGCCACCATATACTCTTTTTCTTCTTCTGCGACAGGACTCCACCAATACCACGGTGACTAGCATCACAGTCCAGGATGAATGGCTGACTATGATTTGGGTACGGCAATACTGGAGTGCTTGTCAATGCATGCTTGAGTTCGTCGAAGGCCTTTTGAACCACTGCAGTCCAGGTAAACTTCTGTCTCTTCCCCAACAACTTGTGTAGAGGTGCAGCTATCTTTGCAAAGTCCTTGACAACGCAGATAGCAGGTACACAAACCCAGGAAACTCCTTACCTCTTCACATAAGTTGGAACCTGCCAGTTTTTCACAACAGCCACCTTCTCTGGATCACTACAGACGCCACCCTTGCCTACACTATGTCTCAGGTACTTCACTTCCATCTGAAACAAGAAGCGCTTTTTGGGGTTTAGCTAGAGGTGCGCCACTCAGATCCTGTTGAACTCCTCCGACAGCCGCTGGAATTCCTGGTCAAAAGTCCGTCCAAACACAATTACATTGTCAAGATAGATGAGAGCTGTCTATCAGTGTAGCCCTTCCAGTACACGATCCATGAGATGCTCAAAAGAAGCTGGGGCATTGCATACTCCAAGTGGCATCACGTTAAACTGCCATAAACACCTCCCATACGAAAACGCTGTTTTCTCTCTGTCCTTCTTTTAAACCTTGACCTGATGATACCCTGCCTTCAAGTTTAGGATGGAGAACCACTTGGCATCTGACAGAGCAATCAGCCTGTCATCAGTCCTTGGCAAGAGGTATGGATCCTTCACTGCCACTTCATTCAGGGCTTGATAATCCACACAGCACCTGACAGAGTCATTCTTCTTCCTTACCAGAACTTCTGGTGATGCCTGAGGATTGTTGGACTTTTCTATCACTCCTTGACTCTGAAGATTCTCCATCACCTCCTTTATTTCTTGCCATTGGGCTGGCACCATCCTCTGAGCTGGCTGTTTAATATGGCATTGATCCCGGGTGTCTGCACAAAGTTCCACGAGATCAGTGGTCTAGGTCTCCAGTAGAAAAGACATCAGCAAACTTCGTCAGCAGCTGCCACAACTTCAGGTCTTGTAAATGGTCTGGTAGATACCCATCTTGTTTGACTGTACTTCTTTTACAGGCCTTCCTCTGATGCCACTCATGGTCTACCGCCTGGCACATTCCCCCAGTTTCTCCCGGATCCTCTGTGCCTCAGGTGAGAAATTGGCCACCACAACCGGCACTTCACCTGTGCCTGTTTCCACCATAATCTTCCCCACCATCACTCCGACCTTCATCTTGCACCATACATCAGGCTCCACTATCTCTAGACAAGGGTCAAAGGACCCACTCACCTTACACTGGAGCAGTAGTTCTCATCTTGGAGGTATCACGGTACTGCGCAGCACCCTCACCTCACCACCAGAACTGGTATATCTCACTTCCATGATGGGAACCGACTTTTCTCGGACCTTGAGTCTCATGGAGCAGAATTCCAGCTCAAATCCCATGGACATCAGATAGTCCAGACCAAGAAGGCTTGGATCCTGTATGTCAGCTATGTGGAGGGGAAGCATGGCCTATTGCCCTGCCACTTCAGTCCAGACATCCAGGAGTCTCCTCAGTTCTGCGTGGTGCCCAGTTAAGCCACACATTCTTCTGATGACTCAAGCAGGTACCAATGATGTAGTACATGAGGCCTCACGAAAGTCTGAAGCTGAATCAACCACCATGGAACACCTCCTGCCATCTATTCTTCCATTTACCTGCAAGCTGTCAATCGCAGTTCTCTTGCATTTTCTTGGGGGTGGGCTACTTGTGAAAAGCCGGTTGATGGTTGCTTCTTAAAACCAGCCTCCACTAGTTTTCTGCCTCTTTTTGGTCTTTTGCAGTCTTCCTCTTATCCTGCTTTTTCTGCGTTGAACACTCAGAGCTGAAATGTCCAATCTCACCACATGGCCAACACTCTTTTGTAGATTTTCCTGTACCGTTCTGTTCTTGCTCCTTCTTCCATTTGTAACACTCCTCCTTTTTGTGTCCAGGTTTCACACAGAACCAACAACCTCTTCCTGTCTTCTCCTGTTCCCTCTTCCACTCGTAGCATCATCTTCTCTATATCCTGACTTTTCACAATACCAGCAACTCCCTTCAAAATTTTCTGCTTCTCGTACCTCCCCTTTCTTGCCTTGAACCTTGCCCTATGACCTGCCTGAAACGTGGACGTACTGGAACAGATGTAGGACTCAAATTCTAGAGCCCTACCCAGTGCTTCTTGCATGCGTCTTGGTTTTGCCTGCTTCACTTGCACTTTCAACTCTTCAGTATCAAGAACATTGATGAACTGGTCCCTCAGAAGAATAGCCAACAGGTTAAGTGCTGCTCTAGGGTACACCTTGTGTGCCATACACTCCAGGTCATGAGCAAACTGCTGTAGTTATTCACCTCGAGCCCGTACACGGTTCCGGAATCTTACTCCGTAAACCTCAGCCTGGTACATGGTCCTGTATCTGCACTCCAGAACTTCTACTAGGGACTGATGACTGTTCCTTTTATCGACTGACATCTGCCCCAGAATCTCCACTTTGGCACCCTTGAGGCTAGGAGCAAGCTGCACTGCCCTCCTCCTATCATTCCAAGCATTCTGATCAGCAAGTAACTCAGTTGTGCATGGTAAGCTTCCCAAGATTACCATCAAATTCCTGAGTTTTCGTTTTAATTGCACCTCAAAACTAGGGCATCATAATTAAGTTCAGGACTCAAAACTCTTACATTCTGATTTTTCAGCCCTGTAATGCTACCTTTAGATACGTGGGATTCAAGATTCACAATATACTGTCCCTTTTTTTCATATCATCCCTTTACACTAATCTCAGACTCAGCAGTGCAATATTTCTCTACAGCCATAATTCTCTCACTAATTATCTTCAAATGGCCATCTACATGCTTCAAATGGTCACCTACATGCTTCAAATGGTCACACCTACATGCTTTCTGAACTCCATCAATAGTCCGTCACTAATCGTCAGCTGGTTTTCTGCATGCTGTCTGCATGCCAGCACGTTATTGCTTACCTTATACTTACAGTATGCTGCTCTAGCTTGGCATCTACTTCTTCCCTAAACTGTTGCTGTTCTTCCTTTATTTCCCCTGTGAAAGCATCTAGCTGTCCTTGCATCCTCTGTTGTAATTCGCTCTGTTGTTCCTGTAATGCCTCTTGAAGCTGTTCATATCGTTCTTTCTGTTCTTCATTTTGTGCCTCTAGTTGTTCACTCTGTGCTTGCTTTTTTTTTTATTTCTTTCTGTCCTTCATTGTGTGCCTCTAGTTGTTCACTATGTGCTTGCAGTTGTTCTTTGAGTTCTTTCTGTCCTTCATTTTGTGCCTGCAATTGTTCTTTGAGTTTTTTCTCTCCTTCGTTCTATGCCTCTAATTGTTTTTTGAGTTCTTTCTGTCCTTCATTCTGTGCTTGTTATAGATTCATGTTTGCCAGACATGCCTCCTCCTGCCTAGCTTGGCTTCTTGTCTCTACATTTCCTGCCTCCGTGTCGAAGGTTTGACTCACTGCAGCACTTTTCTAATGATCCAAATTCCTGACACCACCGTTACGTCCCCGTCCCACACTGCCACAGGCTCCAACAGTAGTAGTTTTTAATATTTTCTTACAGGAAGGACGTTGCCCAGTGAACTGTTCTTCCTATGGTCAGCCCTTCGGTGTACAAGATCAGCTCAGGCGTTGTAAATAAACACTGGCTTCTTAAGTTCGATGTCTTCATTTTCCAAAGAATTACACTTAATGCTTGCCAACTTCACTGTTTTCACAAGTACCGGAGCTATACAATCTGCACTGACACTGAACTGTTTTAGTTGCTGAATCAGTATTTCAAGATCCAATGAATCAAAGACCTTCGTCATGTACAGAAACATGTCCACTGCATGTTCTCGCCTGTCGAAGGTATCACTCACCAGTTTTGTGAAGGTTATCAAGGCAGATTCAGTTGATCAATATTTTAGAAACGCATGTTCATCAGGTGTGATTAAATTAATTATTATTAAAGAAATCTAAAAGTCTAGATCGAATTGCTCTTTCAAAAAATTTTCCTTAAAACACGGAGTACAGATACTGGTTTATAATTTTTTAGATCATTATGATCGCCAGATTTTAAATGAGTTGTTGTCTTTAGCACTTTAGGGAAGTCTGGACATATCCCGGAGGTAAGGACATGTTAATATGTGTCAAAATCGGAGCAATGCTGTGGGCAGAAGCCTTAATTATGTGGGGCAGGGATTTCGTCGTTTCCAGGGGTGGTGTTACTATAGATTTTAAATATTACAGTTACGATCCTCTGCATTTAGGCAGCTCGTTTTCCCACGCGGTATGCTCTATCAGTTTCAGGGTTTGGTAGCTTCATTGTGTCCATGAAAGGTTTGATGACTTTAACCGACGTTTGTTCACAGGTTTAACTTACTTCCTCGGTTAATTCTGAAATACACAAGTTGTTCTTTCGGCTTGCATCATCCAAGATGCTTCATCATCTCGAGATTTCTTGTAATGCTGCTTGCATGGTTCAATTTTCTTGTCGAAGATTCGCGATGATGGCACGATCTTCGTTTTTTTTTTCTTTAAAGACTTTTTACCTGAACTTTCATGGAATCAATTTCATGTTGCGTGAATTCTAAGCTAGCTTTTAGTTGGCGAATGGTATCTTATAGCTTGTCATTCTTATCATTTGCTTGTTTCACAAATACTTTTATTGCACTTTTAAATGCAGCATTCTGTGTTTCTGTTAATTGTTTAATTTCTTCCATCTTCATGGCTGTTGCGTAATGAACTGGGTGTTGGCGGGAAGCGGACTGCTGGACAGGTATGAGCTGAAAGGTGGCGGAAATTGGGTTAGGGTGAGGGTGTGGGTATCAGTGTGAAGGTGTGTGTTTGTGGGTATGACTGTGAGTGTGACATGGTGTGATTGTGGGTGTGAGCGTGGATGTGTCATGGGTGTAGTTGTCAGCGTGAGTGTGAAAATGTGTGATTGTGGATGTGGTGTGATGAGTGTGAGTGAGTGAGTGAATGAGTGCGTGAGTAAGCGAGTGAATGAGTAAGTGCAAGAACGAGTGAATGAGAATTAGTTTAGGAATGAAAGTTAACGTGTGAGGATGGGTGACAGATTAAGAACATGAATTTGAGTGTGAGAAGCTGTGAAAGTGAGTGAATGGGTGTGAGACTGAGAGTCAGAGGCAGAGTCACAAACGAAGTGAGATAATGAAAAACTCAGAGGAAGACTGTGAACGTGTGTGTGTGTGTGTGTGTGTGTGTGTGTGTGTGTGTGTGTGAGAGAGAGAGAGAGAGAGAGAGAGAGAGAGAGAGAGGAAGGGTGTGTGAGATCAAAAGGGAGTGAGTGTCAGTGTCATTGTGACTGATCGAAGCACAGCAAATTTAATAGAAACGCTAGTAATAAGGATAATCTGCGGCCAGCCCCAACACAAGATTCTTTCCCAATGTTAATCACAATCCTTCTTAGGTATGGCTACTCGAAGGGCAAACCCGCCAAGCCAAGACAATTTGCTTCTGGGAGGATGGTATGGCCACACTAGATGTCGCAGCCACTATTTGAGTCTGCCAACAAATGGTACGAAAGTGGGTCTAAAGGAGGCGAGAAAAGCAATCATTGGAAACGAAATCAAGAAGCGGTCAGCGAAGAGTTCTCTCAGCCGAAGACCAGGTCCGAGGTCCGATTACTAAATTCTGTTGATAATCTGCCGTTTGCAACAGCTGTCCACCACAACAGAAATTTTGACCTCCGGTGCCATCTTCAAAGAACTAGAAGGTTGTTAAAGAGCACTGTATCCAGTGCCACATTCCAGCTAAAAAAAAAATATTTAACAGACGCGCGGAGGGAATCATGACTTGGCTTTTGCTCAGAACACCTTCCATACAAGAAGTTTCTTGAGAAATTCCACATTCACATAAGAAAAATCATCCATGTCAGTAGAAGCAGGTGCAAGTCGCTGCTGACGACTTAGAAATATCCGTTTTGTGGACAAAAGCATTCAGCAAATTGCAAAGACTGGTCATGAATGTGAACGAACATACCAGGGGAGCTCAAAGATCTGGAGAGCAGAATGACGGGAGAAGAGTATGAAGAGATAATGGGAAATGTTTTTTTTTACTATCTATTAGAGAAAGAGCAATCCCCAGCAATAATCCAATAGTATTAGTCCACAACAACAGTCCTATTGATACATGCAACATTGTAAAGTAGTGGTTACAGCAACGTCTTGAAGTGCATCATGAACTGGCCATCGAAAAGTTGCTACATAAAACCAGCTGAGAACTTGTTGGAAGTTTTGTGTAGGGAACGGGATGTTGACGACGACTGAACACACGAAGCTGTTGTGAGGCATGCTACAGATGTGTGGGAATTTATAAGGCGTCGCCCCAGTATTTGTTTATGCATTTGTCCAGCTATGGCGGAGGATGCATTTAGTGATTAGTCTGTCCGCCCGTGTGTGCGTGGGTCCGTTCGTCCGTAACATTACTGTGGGAGCAATATCTCCTGATCCCGTCAACGGATTTCCACCAAACTTTTGTTAGTGATGCGGTATGATGAAATGATGAACCGATTAGGTCAACTAGGTCAAGGGGTCAAAGGTCAAGATCATATGGGGTGGACTCAATTTCTCCGTGTGAGCGCAACATCTGAACTCCTTGACGGATCCAGTATATTACCATTATGCCGGGAATCGAACCCGGGACTCTCAGGTGAGAGCCAGGCATAATGGTAATATATTACCATTACGCCGGGAATCGAACCCGGGACTCTAAGGTGAAAGCCAGGCATATTGGTAATATATTGGATTATTTTTTCTGTGTAAAGTACAGGTTTCCCTCTTCATCCTTGACGGATTTTGTCCAAACTCTTTACAGTGATGCTGTATGAAGGAACGATGAAATAATTAGATCAGAAAGATCAAGGGATCAAAGGTCAAGGTCATAAGAGTGTGGGCGGGATCCCCTGAACCCTTCGACGGATTTCGACCAAATTTGAAAAAAAATGACTATGGCAGGACAAATCAGTTTACTAGGGACTGTTTTTTTTTTTTTTTTTTTTTTTTTAACCATCAGTAATTTACGTACTATGACTGGATAATTAAACTGGACAGTGTGGTAACAGCTATATGCTGTAGGTATTGGTAATAATTGTATGCAGTAGGAATGAGACACATTCCGGCCTTATACTCGTATGCGACTCTCCTAGGTTTATCAATATTCCGAACCGTTTAATCGATAACAAATAAAATACAAGAACTCTCAGGATCTGTTCGCACGTTGCTGTCAGAATGGTTAGACTTTCGACGAACTCAGAATCGAAAAACGGCTCCAGACAAGACTTATTGAACTCCTTAATATAATCCTATGTCCCCTGAAAAACTACTGTATACTACAAATTAAAAATACAATATATAACAATACACAAGACACCATCTCTCGTGAAATCACTAAGTTCAGAGTTTCCAGTACTAAGTTTCGATATGTCTAATAATCATTCACTTCCCCATACACATTAGAGAGAGAGAGAGAGAGAGAGAGAGAGAGAGAGAGAGAGAGAGAGAGAGAGAGAGAGAGACAGGAAATAATAATTGACTGGCGGATACGAGGGTGGGTGAAAATTCACATTACAAGGGTTAGCATTAAAGCCAGGGAGCCAGCCCCTCAAATTTGGAAAAGCGGCCCTGAAAGATAAACTTTTGTATCTTATATTTTTGTAGTCTGCAACATTCCAGGAGTAAGGGAAAATAAGATGCTAATAAAAATCTCATTGCAAAATCCATAAAATGAACCATAGTTTAGAAGTGACTTTTCGTGTCAAAAGTGTTCAAGTAAGAAACACTTTATTTGCAACAAAGTAGTGCAATAACCTCATAGTATTAATTTTACAGCTTGAATGCACTATGTACCCCTTCATTAAACCCACTGCAACATGGCAGTTCTGTTAAACAAATATATTTCCAGATTTTATTGAAAAAATACGTACGGAAATATGAGATTTGCCGAACAAAATATACATGTTTCTAACTAGTGTGTCTAAAATAACTACCAGGTACACTGTATCAATTCTTTCGTCAAAAAATATCAAATTACTGATGTTCTTTGAATAGGGAAATACATTAGTAATTATATCTATGGCAACACAGGCTCATAAAGTGAATCAACTGACTATTGTCTCAGACTAACAACTTTGCTAACTGAAGCCTATAACTTGAACTGACGTTTCAATAGTGGGTGAGTTTCTTTGTGATTACCATAAAACACATAACTGAATATGAAAAATATAATGACATTATCTCAAATAACAGACACTCAAAAAATGAATCATCATATGACTAATGTCACATTATCTGCAGAACTCATACTGATTTTACCAAATGGGTGAGTTTCTTATGTCTTTGTTATGGTATGCTAAATACACAACGGAATGTGAAAGAAAAAGGTAATGACATCATTTCAAATCAACGAATCTTCATCTTCAGACGATTATTGGGCCCCAGTGCGTAAGCATTTATCAGCTTTTCCAAGCCATGTGCATTCTATATAGCAGGGTACCTGTGCTTTTGCATATAGGCAGTTACGTAAGCACTTTGATACTTTGCATTTGCAAGAAGCTGGTTTTGCTGATGTTGGTTTTACTGGTTTGATTATCATTATGGGTTGTACTATGCCACTGACAACTCTTCTGCCATGCTGGGTGGCGGGTGGCAGAGACAATTTGCACATGTGGGCTCGCTTGTAAACAATAAGTTGGTATAGTGCACGAAGTAAATGCTGATGAAAAGCATGTTCGGTAGGAGGTAAGTTTCGCTGATCTGTTCTGCTTGATGCAAAAACATGTTCCCTGAACACATTTAGCTCTTCAATTGTCTCGGCAACATAAAGACTGACCATAAAAGCTCTTGCTTCTTTAACAATGCCGTCTGTTAGATCCAGTTCAGCACCACTTTCACTGTAACATGATATCTCTAAAAACAGTCCAGTTTCTGTAAAGCTATCTTGGCTGCTTTCTTTTTTCCACGACAGTAAAAGTAGCTCACGCTGTCACCTCCAGAAATCACATAAGCTAATATCAGTGCACGTGCAAGGGTCTGTTTTTCTTTTTGGTATTTAAGTGACAACAACTGGACAAGTTCATGCACTGATAAATACTTATCGAGCTTCAGTAACCAAATTTCTGTCACAGACTGTAAATGACAGCAGTGGCTCATGGACAGGACAACAATGTCTGTGTCTGTTGCTTGGACTACAACACGTGACTGTTAATAAAGTCCAGTTGCATACGCAATTTGTGCATTTGGGACACCTCTGTCAGCTAAAATATTACGGTATTAGTCTAGAAGCTGTGTCAATGAAAATGCAAAGTGATGGACTAGCAGCGCATCTAAAATCTCTGTACAAAGCTGTTCAGATACAGTCATATGGGCTAGTATATACCTAATGAAGAAGATTTATCTTCCTTTTTTCCGATTTAGAAAGCGTGTCATACAGAGTCGGTGATACCTAAAATTTTTAGCAATTATGTCTACTGTGAAGACACCATGCCCTTCTGTCTTCATCAAAATGGATTCATCACCCAATTCCCTTGCTTTTTGGTGAATTGAATGTTGCATATCAAAAGAACTTACTAAAACAAGTATATGCCTCCACTGAGGATCGCAACTCTTTTCACAATGAAAACAGCAAGTTTTGGCATCTATCTTTGTTGGTAAGGTTGCTCGACTCGATACACAACCAGTCGTATCCATTGGGAACTTGCCACTCGGTTCTCCTGCTTCTTATTCCCGTCTGCCTCTAAGAGCTTCGATCTTATTTTTATCTGTATATACACTTTTACATTCTTTGTGACATTTAGGATCCTTCTTGAGGAAGCCCTCTTCATCATCAATATATTAGGATAATCTATGGTAAACATCAGCACGCCTGGAGAGCAAAGAAGATCTAAAACCGAAAATCCTCTTGTTGTTAATATTTTGAGAGGTTTTGAAGATGTTCTCTGACATATCAAACATTCCTTAAATGTGAAGTCAATACGTGCTTTTGGGCTGGTTTCTGCTTTCCAAACAAGATCCATTTTGACTGCCGTCAATTCCGATGTGGTTGTTTAATTTGAAATAATTAAAGTACTTTCTATAGATTGCTCCTACAAAGTCTTGTCATATATATATTTTTATAATGTCTACTCACAAATCTGAAGCAAATGAAAAAATAATCTATCTGTTAAGGTACAATTAGGCGAGAAAAATTATGAAATGTCATAGTCTTTCCATATTTCTCCCTTTACAAAAGTAATTTTCTGGCATAACGTGTTGTAATTTATATATCCTTTCGCAATTTTATAAGTCGTATCCACAGCCCAATCGGCGATAGTGGACCAAATTTGGGCTTAATATGATCATTCCAAATTAAGTTTTTAGCAAATTTGTAATCTGGGAGGAAAATCGAGAATTTCGCATTAAACGCTTCAAAAAATAGTTTCGCAATGCGATATTGAAACGTATCTGACTTTTTTATACACCTTTGATACCCTTAACAGCTATTGCACTGCAAAAAGTTTCTCTGTCTGGTCCAACAAATCCCCTTTTTTTTGCACGATAGCCTCAAGTGGCTTCCTGACCAATATTTGATCTACGGAACATGTGACGAAAAAAGAAAAAAATCGGTGAACACAAAGGGGCCAGCGATGATTGGATCAGATGCTGTCCACACTTATCATCGTATCCCGCACCATACAATTGCGGTGATTAAGTGGACAATAAACGGCGTTGCAAGTCATAACGTAATGTGTGTTAATCTATATTTCTGTCATTATTTTTTACCAAGATTTTCCTTCTATAATTGCCTCCATCCATATTCTTCAGAATTTGTATGTGAATCTATCTAGGGCTTTCTAATCTGCCTCCGTCTGACATCACCCTCTCACCGAAGAAAGCTCGATGTTTGAGGAGGGTCTAATTATGGGGAAAAACTGGAGGAAGGACAGTGCAGTCATCTCGTGAGTCGAAAACCGCGACAAAGAAAATGGACATGGGGAAAATTAAAGAATTTGAGGTTAATCGTAAACTTTTTCTTAATACTAATTTCCACAGCCCTAGCCCTGCCTTGGTGGCGCGCAGATGTGTGTGCCCCCTGCCCCGGGCATTTATGTGGCATTCTGGGCTATCCTTCCTATTCGTGCAGTGTTAGTAACATTAATACCCGACAAGGTCAGCATTATGGGTAAGGGGAAGCACAAAGCAAAACTAGAGTAGCACAACACAAACTGCTACTACATCCAGTGCTGCCCCCCCAGCTGCTGTATGCCGTCACACACACTCCCCGCCAAACAGTGACGCGCCCCACACTTCAGCCTCAGCTGTTGGTGATCCTGTTGCATCTAACGAACCTACTACTGGAACAATTAAACACATCAGGCTTGATAATGCTAGTGGTGAAGATGATGACGCTAGTGCCTCACGCTTCCCTACAGGGGGAGAGTGATGAACTGGCTGTCACCGACCCCAACATCCAGGCGCCAAGTGCCAACCACCCATAACGACCCTCCGCCATAAATTCACACCCTTCCAGCCCTGATGACCCTGCCTCTGCCCTCACAACCAGCACCCCTCCTGTGGCCACATACCCCCCTCCCCGGCTCCCTCCTGTCATATCACGAGACCAATATATGCGCCTGGCATTCCCCTCCACGTGCACACCTGTTGTCCTCGGTATCTGGTGCCGGCATGCATCCACTCACCCCCTCATCAATCAACACTCCGAAGCTGTTCGCCTTATGTCTCCAGCACCTCCTAACATCTACTTCCACAGGAATTATCCCGATCTCATCCAGACCCTAACATCTGAGGCGCTTTTTGGCGTCATATTTGTACTCCATGATGCCCTAATTAGAAGGAAGAAATTGCCGAAATACCTTGTGAAACGCTTGGCAACTGACTCCCCTGTTAGAGTCCTACACAACATACCTGGTGTCAAGCGAGCATGTCGCCTGTACAACTCTTTGGTAGAACCCATGAACCGTGCCATTGTTGTATGGGAGGGAGAGGACTCCCCCCATCCCGAATACCGCAATGAGCTACTCCTTCCCCGCTGTACATTCATAGAGGCCAAGCCATCACAACCTTTGTGTTATCGTTGTTATGAGTCCGGCCACATCTCACGCTACTGCCGGTCTGCAGAACGGTGTGGTCTGTGCAATGGCCCCCATTCAACCATAACCTGTCCTGTCAGGTACTCCACCACCATTCACTCTCCCAGTCCCCGTGCACCTGACCCTCACTAGTCTGAGGTCCCAGAACTGCCCCTACCACCCATGCCACCAGCCCCCACTGACCCCATGGCTGCCCACCCTCGTCTCCTACATTGAACACAGTTCCAGTGCCCTCAGTGTGGGCGTCACTGTTTGACACCTGGATTGCCCAACTTGTCACTCAGCCCGCCCTGCCCCTGCCCCTGCCCCCACCACCACCCCTGCTCCTGGTCATCAGCCGTTACACCCTCCTGCTGCTGGTTCTACATCGTGCCCCTCTCCCCCTTCCCCTCAGCCCCTGCCCTTCCCCATGCCCTGCAACAAACTACTCCCCCATCCCCCCCTCACCCCCTGCCCCACCCATCAAACCATCAACTTCAACTCCTACTACAACAGTACGAGGAACTACGCAGTCTCCTTCTGTATGTACTCTCTCACCTGCCTACCTCCCAGCTCCCACAAATCAACTCCTATGTAACTACCACACCTGCTGTTTTCCCTGGTCCTTCCTTCCCTCCCGTCTCACCACCACCCAGCCTTGTCCCTCCACTTGTGTCCCAGCCTCACCCTCTCACACAAGTCTCCTCTGTCTGTACTCCCTTACCCACTCCTTTACCCCATACATCCTTCTAAAGCCTCTCTGCCACCCGCTCCCCTCCCTCTCCCTCCCTCTCTCCCGGCAACCGCACATATGGGACCTCCCTCTCTCGTGCCTCCCCACCCACTTTCCTCCTTTCCCCCACTTCCCCAACCATCCGTTCCCCAGCTCTCTCATGACAGTTCTTCGTCTCCCCACTTGTATTAATGGCTCCCAAACCTAGACAATATAAAATGTTATCTTGGAATATACGAAGCATCCATCGCCACCTGGCTGGGTCAATTTTTACACGTTACCCTCATCCGATTTTCGACTTTTCGTTAACATTTTCTAGTAGAACTGGTCATTCTAAGAATCTTTTCTTCTATGACATTTCTCTCGCAAATTGATAATAAACGAGTTACACGCGATTTACTTCCACCAATCACAATCACAGACGAGCGCGCGCTCTGTCCGCTCACCCGCTCACATTTGAAAGTTTGTCCCGAAAGACCAAACTTTACACGTACTCCTCATTTTTACACGTTGCCCTCATCCGATTTTTTCATCCAACCTTAGTGTTTCCTGTTGTTTTTGGTGTGATTCGGTCGATTTTGACCTTCGTTTCTATCGCAAGTCGCTAGTTTTTGTTGAACGCCACTAGCAACTTCCGGTGGAAAGGACCGGTCCAAATCAACAAAAATCACACCAAAAACAACCGAAAACACTCAGGTTGGATGTTTGTTATCACTTGAAATGTAATTTTTTGCGGTTCTTCCCCCTCCCCCATGGAATACTGGGGGACCTGTGGGAAACCGGGGTGTTGGGTGGGGGAAAAACGCAAAAGCGAGTGATTTCCTACTGGAACTGTTATCAAAATCAAATGAAAAACACTAAAATCCTTCGATGTTCTGTGTGTGGATCCCACTGTCTTTTGGATCCACAAAATTCTCCTTGTGGTTTATAACGAAGTGAGTGTAGCCCTCCTCACTCAGCCTTGCATAAGCAGCCCACCCGTCACTATAGATGTGGCTGCCAGGACGGATGAACTTCTTTATAAGGGGGAGTAAAGTATTAGCGCTCCTGTCCTGTCCCTCCTCGACCAACTGCACCAGAAACGACCTCTTGCATTCACGCTCGATGCCCCCCAGTATCCACACTTGGTTCAGGCTCCTTCCCCGGTTGTACTTGGAGGTAACGAAGAGGCTCTCGTCGATCTCGACCTCGATGCCCTGGCCCCCGATCGGCTCCTGCTGGTCAAACCAGTGCTCCGTGACCTCACTGCAAAAGCTCTGCCAGTCCACCGATGTCCGAGACGACCACCCAAGGTTCCTCTCCACAGCAGCGTGATTCCACTCCTTCGTCAGCCAGTGATTGATGAAGCACAGAATCTCCCAGGACTTTAGGTTGGTATGATCAAGGAAAGTTCCCTTGCGGTCTGCAACGGTAAAGTTGCACTGCTTCCTGCGCTTCGTCTTCGAAATCCTCACAGACTGACGGCACACCCAATGTCTCTTGTCTAGACGACAGTGGCAAGGAACTTTGCAGTGAGGACAGTCAACGCTCGATGGTAGTACGGCGTGTCGATGGAGAAGATCGTTGCTAGCCTCTTCTTGCTCCAGGAAATCCCTGAAAAAGAACCAAGGCTTGAAAGCACAACCGCCACACAGTGAAGACATGGCGGGACTAACTTTCAAATGTGAGCCGGAAAGGGGACACAACGATTCAAGAAAAGATCGTAACACTAACCAAAAATTATTGAAAATGTTAAAGAAAAGTCGAAAATCACTGACAAAAACAATTGAAAATGTTAAAGAAAAGCCGAAAATCGCATGAGGAGCACGTGTAAAGTTTGGTCTTCGGGGACAAACTTTCAAATGTGAGCGGGTGAGCGGACAGAGTGCGCGCTCGTCTGTGATTGTGATTGGTGGAAGTAACTCGTTTATTATCAATTTGCGAGAGAAATATCACAGAGGAAAAGATTCTTAGAATGACCAGTTCTACTAGAAAATGTTAACGAAAAGTCGAAAATCGGATGAGGGTAACGTGTAAAGTTTGACCCCTGGCTGACCTTTCTCATTATGCTTCATTTCATTACCCTGTTGTTATCCGCCTTCAGGAGGCTTTCCCCGACTCTCATCGCCCCAGACCCTCACTAGGCTTCAGGGTTACCACTGCTAGCATACCCATTCTGGCCAAGGGCTGGTTGCATACATTCATCACTCTATTCCTCACACCCTCATTACCAAATCACCTGCCTCTTCTCACTCCTCCCTCTTTCACTTATATAGCTTCACTATCAACTATGTCTCTTTGTATATATGTAACGTCTATCTCAGTCCAACTGGGGGTGACCTCACCACCTTACCTACCCACCGCTCCTCACCTATCTTTTATGCTGGGTGACTTTAATGCCCCTAATCCGTCATTTGGCGGTTCCCATGCTTCTCCTACTGGTCATCGTCTCCATGACTTTGCCAATAACCATCATCTGCATTGATTCCCCCCTCCTCATCCCACTCATGTTGGGAGAGGCTATCTTGATCTCGTCCTTGGTAGCAACGTGGTACAACATGCTATCACTGTTGACATTGTCCCTACTCTTATCTCCAACCACAATGCCATCCTTGCCACATATTCCATTCCCATACTACATGCCCAGCACCGCCATGTCAGGAAAAAGATTAATATCGCTATTCCACTGAAACCCACTTTCAAGGACATGCTAACCACCTGTTTTGCCAGTCATTCGTTCACCACATCATCTGAACTATACATCTCACTAGTTACCGTGGTACAAACCTTCTACGATCAATATGTGCTGCAAGTCAATCATACAAAAACCTCTGCTCGCCAGGGTGGGGGGTGCGTAAGGGATCGCCATCTACATGACAGCGAGGAGGAAGTGAAGCAAGCAGCGGCCGTGTACCGCGCTGACCGCACCGCTGACAACCTCCACTCCTCTCTCACTATAGCCAGGTCCTCCTGTGACCTTAAACACAGTGTTTGCCAGGAGTATTGGCATAACTTTCTCCAGCATATTAACTCACACACTCCTCAATCGAAGGCTTGGCAGCTTGTTAATGTTGTTCAGTCACGTGAGTCCCCCTCCCCTCCTCTCTACCACAATCCTGTGGAATATGCCAACAACGTAGTTGACAAATGGTCTACCCAATCTCATCCCTGCCTCCCCCCATCAAGGCTTGCCTCTCGGCTGCTAGTGGAAACAGGCTAGCACGTATTGCAGAGGCTCGCTCCACTCCCTCTCCCCTCGATGATCACCCCATCACCGGTGAGGAGTTGTGCCTTGCACTATTGCAAGACACGGCAACTGCCCCGGGTGATGACGTGATCACCTATGCCACATTCAGACTCATTGCTTAAGTCCCTGGCAATCCCCTACTCTCACTGTTTAATCTGAGTCTTTCCGAAGGTAGTCTCCCTGCAGACTGCACCCATAACACAATCATTCCCATCCCTAAGCCTAATTCCTCTGATTTCCATCCCATTTCCCTGACTTCCTGCATCTGCAAAGTCCTTGAGAGAATTCTTTTAGCAAGGCTCCACGATCTTCGCCAGGACCAGCTCTCTCCCGATCTTTTTGGCTTCCTCCCAGGCCGAAGCACACAACATTGCCTTGCAGAATTACTCACTCACATCACATCTTCCTTCTATGCAGCCTTCATTGACCTCAAAGCTGCATTCGACATCACAAACCGTGATGTCATCCTTGACGAACTTGCCCACCTGGGTGTATCTGGCTATCTGTTCCCCTGGTTGGAAAGTTTCCTGTCTCATCATCACCCTCGGCTTCTGTTTTGTGGGGTGGTTAGTGATTATCGACTCTTCAGCCTTGGCACACCTCAGGGTGGGGTACTTAGCCCCTTTCTCTTCAGTCTTCTTATGAATAGCCTCCTCCATCTTTCAGGTCCTATCCCTGATTCCTCTCTGATCCTAACCTATGCTGATGATATCTGCATCCACTCCCCTTCTCCTGTCATTCTCGAACGTCTCCTAGTTAAGTTCAGCCAGGCTGCATCTGCTTGTGGATTGATTATCAACACTGCCAAACCAAACTGTTTACACGATCTCTTACTCATAGGCTTGCTTGCAAAACCATAACCCTCCTCGGCTCCAATCTTGAGGTAGTGCAGGATTACACATATCTCGGAATTCCCCTTTCTTCCCTTTTTAACCCCTCCCATATGTCTCCACTATTTGCACCCGCCTTCACCGCAGACTTAAACTCCTTGGCATGCTCATTTGTGACTCACATGGGGTTAGCATCCTCGTTGCTCGATCATTTCACCTGTTATATGTTCGCTCCCTTCTTGATTATCATGCTATCCCTCTCTTCATTCTACCCCCAGCTCAGCTCCGACCACTTGAAGTGGTACAAAATCGGGCGATATGCCTCATTCTTTGCTGCCCCAGGTATGCCAGGGTAGTTAACAGGCTCCATGAACTCGGTCTATGTCCCATCACCGATTGCATTCACATGGCTGGAGTCTGCTTTGCGACACATTGTCTGACCTCATTTCTGTCTCCTGCTTCATCCTTTTCCTCCCGACTAATTGACATTCTCTCAGATTCCATTCACCTAGATCGGATCCGGCATACTCACGTACCAGGCCTGGCATCCTGATTAAAAAGAATTCGTTCAGCACTCAACTGTCCTCTCCAGCTTTCTGGCTGTGATCCTGCCAGCATCCATGCTGATCCTGTCACTCTCATCCCTATTGACCCTTTGCCCCCTACCTGGACACGTAAGGCTCCTGCTGTGCACTACACACCTTCTGCCACTGCTTCTGGCCGCTTACCAATCCCCTCACAGCTCTCCATCACTGAAACCCTTAAATCAGTAGCCCGCACCTACCCTTCCCCTTCTATTCACATCTACACTGACGGTTCTGTCTTCACTAGGGGCTGGGCGGGAGCTGCTTGCATTGCCTTTACTAACTCTTGCTTCCCCCGACTTCTCCACCTCCCACCGCCTTCCCAACTGGGCCAGCAGTACCCAGTGTGAACTATCTGCTATACGCCCTGCCCTTAACTTCCTTATCTCTCATCACCTACCAGGTCTAATCATTAGCGATTCCCAAGCTGCCCTTGCCTTACTTTGCAATGCCCCCCAATGCTCCTCCGCTCTCTTCGCCTCCCTCTACTCTCGCCTTTATGAGGCTCATGCTCTTGGTTTCAGGGGTTCTTTTATTTGGATCCCAGCTCATGTTGGCCACATCCGCCACAACCAGGCAGATCGCCTGGCCCGAGCTGCCTGCAACCTCCTCCTAGCTGCCATCCTCCTCCCTGTGTCCACGACAATTGTCAGGAGACTCTTTCTCGAGGAGTCCAGGGAGAACCTAGCCCTGCGTACTGATGCTTAACGTCCCACTAATGTCACCATCCAGCACTATGACACCTACCGTGGCGTGAGACACACCTATGGCAAGCACCCCACCCACACCTGTGATGTGGTCGTTGCCCGCATTCACCTGGGGAATTGCTCCCCAGGAGAAATCACCGGACAACCGACCATCATCAGGCCATGTAAACTCTGTCACAGTCCAATGGATGAAGCATTATCACATCATATCGTTAACTGCCCAGTTATTGCCCCCTTCAGACCCTCTGGACTCTTGTTTTCTGCTTTGTGTACCTACTTCATCACACATCTTGATGTACTCGAAGACATTCTCACCCTTCACCCCGACTTCCTTTCGTTGCAATGCTCTGGCACTAGGACAATGATCGGACATTTAGGTGTGTATGTGTGTGTGTGTGTGTGTGTGTGTGTGTGTGTGTGTGTGTGTGTGTGTGTGTGTGTGTGTGTGTGTGTGTGTGTGTGTGTGTGTGTGTTGTCCACGCACACGTGCACATATCAGGTGAATGTGCATGTAGTGTCCTAGTGCTGGGATTTTGAATCAAGAGGTAAATTTATAATGCATATCGTGTTTTTTTTCTCTCTATCTACCCACCTGTGTATGCGACTGAGTATACGTATCTACCTAGGGTGTATACGTATATATATACCTCCCTGTCTATGTATATATATATATATATATATATATATATATATATATATATATATATATATATATATATATATATATATATGAGCCTCTGTGGTACAAAGGTAGAGTGTGCGTTTGGTAAACGGGTGAGCCAGGGTTCGCGCCCCGCCAGGGTAATAAACTTTGGAAGTGTTCACCCGGCCATATACAGCATTGGCAGACACAAGAGGTGCTGTGGTTGAACGAGTGTCACTTACTATAAAGTATGCTTGCACCCAGTCGGCATGCGCGGGTCGATTACACTTCGTTCACAGACTAAATACACATCCAAAGCCACTCCAAGACTACAATTACACTTACAAGCACTTCTCACCCTTCATACAATCTCTACCAGACAGCTTAAGCCACTTGGTAGAGATACATTGGCTGTATCGTCCCGGGACGACTTCGGTCGGGATAGGCCGGTCCTGCAGTGGATACTCAAACGGCTGACGATGATATATATATATATATATATATATATATATATATATATATATATATATATATATAGAAAATGTATCTGTATGCACGTCTGTATACACATCCATATCTATATACATACGTATCTATCGTGTACATGCAATATGTCTGTTGCAACATATCCAGGAATATATACACATATGTATTGATATGTACGCATACTGTATGTATGTGGGCACATGTGCCTCTCTCTGCATATGCATGTACATACGTGTGTATCTATGTACCACTTCACTCATCAAAACATGTAATGATAATTTCTGTGCCAACTTTGTGTCATGTATGTATCATTGTATGTCCTTGTTCATTACTGAACTTGAAATAAGTCCTTCTGTACTTTCTATGCCCTGTTATACCGATTATGTTTTCCTCATGCACCCCTCCCTGCTTGGCCTTCAGGGACAGTGTTCCCCAGAGTGTTTGGGCGTCAACTGAATGGAAAAAAAAAAAAAAAAAAACCTCATTTCCACTTGCCATCCCCTTAGACATATGGGACTGGTTATTTTGGGGAGAACAAATGACTTTGCCTCTCCCCAAAATGTAAATCATCACCATCATCATGACCAACAACAACAGCAGTAGAATAAAATCTGTTGCGTAGCACCTGCCCAATGAAGGACGACTGTAAAGGCCTTTGTCATCTCTTAATGTCTCCTCTGTCTCTTGTCTGTCTGTTTTGGTTTCTTCCACCACACTTTCAGACTTTATCATTCTGTCTGGCTTATCTCCCTGTCAGTTTACGACTTTTAGCTCCATCCCTAAACTCTCACGTTTGTTATGGTGGGTCAAGCAGCCGCTGTCATCTCTATAAAATAATGTAACCTACTTCAAGAAATGTCACATTCTGTAAATTATATTCTTTAAATTTAAGAGGATGTTCTTGAATGCAATCTTTTCTCTTGTCTAAAATTCTTCCTGACGATCTTCTCATATAACATCTTTGTCGTATCCTTTGTATGATACCAAAGATAGTTGGACGAGCATTTGTTAAGACAAACAGGGAAATAATTTTGGAGGAATTAGTTGCCAAATGGGTCAAAAGAAAATTACTTTGGTAGATGAGATCCTATCTCTATCACCGGTCAGCAAGAGTTTAGTTGTAGGGACAGATTTCTGACGAAAGAGATAAAGAACTGGACACTCAACAAGGTGGTGTTCCCAGTCCGACGATCTTCCTTATATTAATGAGGAAAATCGCACGTCGCACTTTCCTCCAGGTATGGAGGCAATTATATATGCTGATGAAATTTTGCTCTGGTGCGAATCATCATCCATTCCATGTAAAACCGAGCAAGAGTTGGAGAATGTGTGTGTGGATATGGGACTCGTTATTAATGAATAAAAAAACAAATTTCAGAGATTGGATACGAGTTGCAAGCTTCTTAATATAAATTATGTCAAACTAGAGAGACAATTTCTACAAATACCTTGGGGTCCAGCTTAGCTATCAGAAAGGCCCAGAATGCATTGATTACGTTTGTAATCTATGTGTCCCTAGACTTGCACTATTGTAAGTCTTGGCTAATTGTGGAAGAGGAGTTGGCATCCCAGTTCTCAGAAGAATGTACATTAGTAATGTGAGATCTTTGACAGATCATGCAGCCCCTGTCTTGGTACAATATACTCGGAAACACCTTCGGAAATTGGAAATTTCACCAAATGAGGACATGAGGACTGTCCTAGGTTTTCCCAAGACAACAAAAATTGAGGTAATGCGGGTTGAATTGGAACTACCAAATATCGTAACTAAGATACAAGTAATTCCGTCGTGCACAATTGCCAGGGTGATTAAGTGCAGATGTGAACAACTAAGACACTCCATGATGCACTTTGACAACAATGCTCGTTCGCCTCCAAACACGTATCTCGGTTATATGTACAATATTTTCAGCAACTTTTAAGTTATTTACTCCTTGAATTACTTTAATGCAAACACAAGGTCTGGCCACATGGAGTTATCGTAGTGAGATAGAGATCCTCAACAAACCCAAGCATAATTGGCTGCCTTGAGAACTCAAATCCCTACTCATGAAAATGTTGAAGACACTAAGTCGTCTCCAGTCTGTACACATATACTGTGAAGCGTCGGTTGATGACATGAAGCCTGAGTGTGTGATATTCATTAGGGATTATGAATCTCCGACACTGTACGTGGACATTGTAATCTCAAAAACACTCCACGACTATCTGTCCACTGCAAGCGCAGAACTGTACACGGTAGAAGAGGGACTTCGTTGTGTTATATCCTTATCTAAGGATATCGTTGAAACACATTTGTATTTATGCAATATTTCAATATCACTGTCCAATCGTAGCAAGAGAAATCTAAAAATTTCCATCTTCATCAAACAGATAAACGAAGTAAAATGAACTTCTAGTGTTTCATTCGGATTTTTAAAAAGAGAAATATTTAATAGATAAAGGCTACTAATTATGAATTAGTGTCAAAGAAAATTCCGTTCCATAAGCCAATATATAAACACACACACACACACACACACACACACAATTATATATATATATATATATATATATATATATATATATATATATATATATATATATATATATATTGTTACGGAACAGAGAAAGATAATGTACACTTTAAGTGAGAATACTAAAAATCACTACTGTCCCGTAAAGTTCCAGGTTCAAAACAAAAGAGTTAGGTAAAATTACAAGTTAAAGTTTATTGCTCAAACTAACAACAAAACATTCAGGACGCATAAGGATAATGTAATGGCAAAAAACAGGTTAAATATATGGTTAACTGCAATTGCCTCTATTAACACGAAGTAGCAAGAGTAAATTTATCTAAGTCAGCCCTGATAAAATGACAATACACTGGATAATGCTCAGTTAATGCAAGATAAATTATTACAGATACAAAATATTATTAATGATGGCTGACAACAAGAACCCCACACAAATTACAAAAACCCCACTAGGCCTAAGAATTAACCTTATGCTACACAGTACAAGAAAAAATGCAACAACAGTTATACTCAAATTACATACAGCTGCTAGATGGTTGGAGACTTCCTGAGCACTCACAATAATAATAACTGTACAGGGAAGGATAGATGTGAACAAAATGAGGAGCAGATCTAAGTGGCAATAATGCAGAGACTGAGCTCATTATATAGTGGCCGGCAGAGCTTGATACAACTTGTAAGAAGGACGCGCAAATGAAGCCATGGGGACAAAGAGTTGACAATCCCGCTCTGAACAACAGAAAGAACGACTTACTCTACTATAACGGTAGAAGGGGGGGGGTGAGGTAGAACACGCTCGTGATCAAACAGGCAGCACACTGTACGTTAGAGTTACACAAAGGATGATGAAATCATAGGTTATGTAACACCTCCCCACAAAGAAAAAGAAATTTACAAAGGAAATTTCTTATTACTCTAAAACAATCTGTCTAAAGTCTAGATAAGCAATCTGCAATAACATTTTCTTTCCCCTTGACATGTTGTATGTCTAATGAATACTCCTGAAGAAGTAGACTCCATCTTGTCAATCTCTGATTTTTATCTTTAAACTTACTAAGGAATTTCAGTGGGTTATGATCGGTATAAATGACTATGAGGTCAAAATCAGAACACAAATAAAATGAAAAATGCTGTAAACCCAAAATCAAGGCCAAAAGCTCTTTCTCAATAGTTGAGTAGTTCTTTTGAGGTGGAGTGAACTTCTTACTGTAATAAGATACAGGGTGTTCAATACCCTGATCATCCTCTTGCAGCAAAACAGCCCCAGCTCCTGTATCACTTGCATCAACAGACATCTTAAAAAGGCTTAGCAAAGTTTGGAGTAGCGAGCACTGGCTGACTTAATAGGATAGCTTTAAGTTTGCTGAAAGAGGATTCACAGTTATCGGTCCAGACAAATTTAACTCCCTTTTTCAGTAGGTCTGTAAGAGGTGATACTAGAATAGAAAAGTTAAGAACAAATCTCCTGTAATAACCTACCATTCCCAAAAATCTTTGTAGCTCTTTCCTACTTTTAGGTCTGGGAAGATCACTTATAACCTGAACCTTAGCTCCTGGTGGTGCAACATGTCCATCACCAATTACATACCCAAGGTACTGAACTTTAGCTTGACCAAACTCACACCTTGATAAATTAGCTACAAGATTAGCCTGAACCAAACGCTCAAGAATTTTACTGACATGGCATAGGTGATCTTTCCAGTTGTCATTCAAGATTAATACATCATCAATATAAACAACACACCCTGTCAAACCCTCTGTTACAACATTCATGAGCTTCTGAAATGTGGCTGGTGCATTCTTCATACCATATGGCATTACAGAACATGCAAAAGTCTTTCCTAGTGTTACAAAACATGAGATCTCCCTAGCACGTTCAGTCATAGGTACTTGCCAGAATCCCTTTCACAAATCAAACTTACTTATGTACCTAGCCTTTCCGATCTTGTCTATGCAATCTTCCACGTGAGGGAGAGGGTAAGCGTCTGTTTTGGTTATCTCATTAACACGTCTGTAGTCGAAGCAAAGCCGCTGTGACCCACCTGGCTTAGGGACTAGAGTGACAGGAGAACTCCACTCGCTCTGACAGGGCTCAATCATCTTGTGGTCCAACAGGTAGCCAAGCTTCTTCTGGATGAGAGGAACTTTCACTGGGTTCACACGGTAAGGAGGCAGTTTAATTGGCTTTGCGTCTCCAATATCGACATCATGCATCAACACAGTGGTTCTTCCTGGAGTAGCACAGAACACTTGTGGGTACTCCTGCAGTAATGCCGAAAACTCCTGCCTTTCCTCGGGAGGTAGATGAGAAAGCTTAGTCTGGAGATCATTGATGATATCAGGATTCTTCCCCAAACTATCACTCAGGCTCATGCTGCATGGGAGAACTTCACTTGCAGACTCGGGTGGAACAGCTACAGTGCAGACTGGATTATTTTCGTCCCGCCTGTGATATAACTATAGCATGTTGATGTGACATAGTTGCTTGTTCTTTCTACGATCTGGTGTGGCGATGACATAGTTGACATCACTGAGTTTCTTCTCCACGAAATAAGGACCACTAAACTTGGCTTGAAGAGGTTGCCCATGCACTGGTAGCAGAATCAAAACCTGATCTCCTGGCTGAAGGTGGCGTAACCTGGACTTCTTACCATACCAAGTCTTCATCTTCTCCTGAGCAGCTCCTAAATTCTCTCTCGCCAGCTGTAAAGCAGTGGACAGCCGTTCTTTGAACTTCATCACATACTCCAGCAGGTTGACGTCATCTTCCTCCGACAGCCAGCATTCCTTGAGTAGCTTAAGAGGTCCTCTTACTTCATGGCCAAACAGTAGTTCAAAAGGTGAGAAGCCCAGTGATTCATTTGGAGATTCTCTTGCAGCAAACACAACGAATGGAAGACCTTTATCCCAGTCTTTCTGATGTTCCAAACAGTATTTCTTGAGCATCAATTTGAGTGTTTGATGATATCTCTCCAACGCTCCTTGGGTCTGGGGATGGTAAGCTGAAGACGTGATCTGGGAGATGCCCAACTCTTTCAGAGACTGCTTGAAAATATTTGACATGAAATTACTTCCCCGGTCTGACTGTACCTCCTTGGGCAGACCAAACTTTGTGAAGAACCCTAGCATTTCCTTAACAACGTTCTTTGCTGAGATATTTCTAAGTGGAATGGCTTCAGGATAACGAGTAGCCATATCAATCAGGGTCAACACATAAGAAAATCCTGAAGAAGTCTTGGGAAGAGGGCCCACAATATCCACCAACACACGGGTGAATGGCGCCTCAAAAGGAGGAATAGGAACTAGAGGTGCAACCTTTTTGGTCTGATTACACTTCCCCACAACTTGACAGGTGTGACAAGACTTACAATACCAGGAAACATCCCTGAAGATACCTGGCCAGTAGAAGTGTTTCAAAATGCGTGCCACAGTCTTCCTCACTCCAAGGTGTCCTGCCAAACTGGAATCATGAGCCACTCTAATGATATCCTGCCTACAAACACGAGGGATGACAACTTGATGTACAACCTCCCATTCACAGTCGGCTGATACTGTTGGGGGTCTCCACTTCCTCATAAGTACTCCTGACTTTATATAATAACAAGTAGAAGCACCAGCTGACTCTTCCTCACTGGAAGCAGAGTTAGCTAGACCTTTCAACTCAGGGTCAGCAACCTGCAACTCAACCAACTCTTGACGAGACAAATTATCAACACTACGCGGTACTGCCTCATCTGGTGAGTGGTCCAAATTAGCAAGAAAAGTGTCAGCCAGGATAACATCATCATCATCATTATCCTCTAAATCACCAGTAACTTTAGACTTAGCCCTAGTGACAGCACATGCAGGGAACACATCAGGGACATCACAATCCTGGGACGCAGCCACTGGCTCACTAGACAACTGAGGAGCTGGACACACTTGACTTCCACCAATATCATTTCCAAGTAAGAAAGTTACACCTGACATTGGGAGTGTCTCAACCAACCCAACCATAACGGAACCATTAACAAAACCAGACTCTAAATTCACTCTGCACAGAGGGACAGAGAAGTACTTATTCCCTACACCTTGTAAGATTACAGTTTCATCAGAGGAATTAACATTAGAGCCTAGAACACTGGTCAGCATAAGGGATTGGCAAGCACCTGTATCACGATATATTTTAACTGATTTCCTGTCATTACTGTCCAGAGGACTGACAAAACCATCAGACAGGAAATTAGCACATGAACTCTTGAGAGTATCACCCACGTTACTGCTCAAAAGAGGAGCTCCATCCTGAGAATTTAATTTACCCCTCAAAGCAGGTTCAGTTAACTCAGTTAAAGAAATCTGGGAACTCTCAAGGGTGGACACTAGACCAATTGACTGAATATTTAAAGACTCCTTTTTGTTCACATCACGCTGTCTCCTGAAACATTTCTCCGTAGTATGACCAAGCTTACTACAATAAGTACATTTACTTTTCTGAAATCTAGAGGTGGAGCTGGTATTTACTTCCTGAGAAACATCATCTTTATTCTCTTTCCTGTTACCTGTACTCTGAGTAGAGGCAATGTACTTACTCTCAGCTTTCCATTTTTCTTTAGAATATCTCTTGTGAGTGAGAACATATTCATCAGCTAAAACTGCAGCATCAGACAAATTATCTATTCTTTTCTCATCAAGATATAGGCTTACATCTTTATAAATACACCTTTTGAAGTCCTCCAGTAAAATCATCTGCTTAAATTTACCAAAATCAGAATCCACATTCTTAGAATTTAACCACTGCTCTAACAGATCTTCTTTGATTTTTGCATACTCAACATGGGATTGCTTATCTTGTTTGTAAGTTGTCCTAAATTTTAATCTATAGGCTTCAGGAACAAGCTCATAGGCCTTAAGAATCAAGCTCTTAACTACATCATAATTGTCAGATTGATCCTGAGGCAAAGATGCATAAGTTACTTGAGCTTTACCGGTGAGAACAGTTTGAAGGAGTACTGGCCAATACTTTTTTGGGCCAATTAAAACCTGTAGCTACCCTCTCAAACAACTGAAAATACTTTGTTAAATCAGATTCATTAAAAGGAGGGACAAATTTAACATTTTTAGCCACATCAAAATCATCAGAGCTAGATGATCCAGTTCCACCTTGTTTCATGCGATACTCATGGTCTGCCTGAATCCTAGCAAGTTCAAATTGTGCCTCAGCCTCCTTAGCACGGGCCTGAAACTCCGCCTCCTTAGCCTGAGACTCCGCCTCCTTAGCAGGAGCCTCCTGCAGGGCTAGCTGTAACTTAGCTAATTCAATCTGCGTTTGCTCATTTGGAGGAGTTACATTAAACAAGCTTTCATTAATCATGTCAACAATTTGATCTTTAGAATGATGAGAGCGAACAGCAATTCCCAATTGATGAGCAACAAGCTTAAGTTCATTCTTTGTTCTGTTTTCTACATCCAACACTGTTTGCACATTTGACAAAAAATCTTTGGCTCCATCAAGCGTAGTAATAGTAGACATCATGAATAAATCACAGTCACAAAATATCAAGCAATATCCTTATGATAATATCCTGAATATCCTGGCAGGGTCGCCAAATATATGTTACGGAACAGAGAAAGATAATGTACACTTTAAGTGAGAATACTAAAAATCACAACTGTCCAGTAAAGTTCCAGGTTCAAAACAAAAGAGTTAGGTAAAATTACAAGTTAAAGTTTAATGCTCAAACTAACAACAAAACATTCAGGACTCATAAGGATAATGTAATGGCAAAAAACAGGTTAAATATATGGTTAACTGCAATAGCCTCTATTAAAACGAAATTAGCAGAGAGTAAATTTATCTAAGTCAGCCCTGATAAAATGACAATACACTGGATAATGCTCAGTTAATGCAAGATAATTTATTACAGATACAAAATGTTATTAATGATGGCTGACAACAAGAACCCCACACAAATTACAAAACCCCCACTAGGCCTAAGAATTAACCTTATGCTACACAGTACAAGAAAAAATGCAACAACAGTTATACTCAAATTACACACAGCTGCTAGATGGTTGGAGACTTCCTGAGCACTCACAATAATAATAACTGTACAGGGGAGGACAGAAATGTGAACAAAATGAGGAGCAGATCTAAGTGGCAATAATGCAGAGACTGAGCTCATTATATAGTGGCCGGCAGAGCTTGATACAACTTGTAAGAAGGATGCGCAAATGAAGCCATGGGGACAAAGAGTTGACAATCCCGCTCTGAACAACAGAAAGAACGACTTACTCTACTATAACGGTAGAAGGGGGGGAGTGAGGTAGAACACACTCGTGATCAAAGAGGCAGCACACTGTACGTTAGAATTACACAAAGGATGATGAAATCATAGGCTATGTAACAATATATATATATATATATATATATATATATATATATATATATCATTATGGGTTGAAGTATGCCATTGACAACTCTTCTGCCATACTGGGTGGCGGGTGGCAGAGACAATTTGCACATGTGGGCTCGCTTGTAAAAAGTAAGTTGGTATAGTGCACGAAGTAAATGCTGATGAAAAGGAGGTGAGTTTCGCTGATCTGTTCTGCTTGATGCAAAAACATGTTCCCTGAACACATTTAGGTCTTCAAATATTTCGGCAACATAAAGACTGACCATAAAAGCTTTTGCTTCTTTAACAATGCCGTCTGTTAGATCCAGTTTAGCACCATTTTCACCGTAACATGATATCTCTGAAAACTGTCCAGTTTTCTGTAAAGCTTTCTGGGCTGTCTTCTTTCTTCACCGACGGTAAATGTCGCTCATGCTGTCACCTCCAGAAATCACGTAAGCGAATATCTGTGCACGTGCAAGGGTATGTTTTTCTTTTTCGTGTTTATGTGACAACAACTGGACAAGTTCATGCACTGATAAATACTTATCCAGTTTCTGGACCCACATTTCTGTCACAGACTGCAAATGACAGTAGTGGTACATGTACAGGACAACAATGTCTGTGTCTGTTGCTTGGACTACAACACGTGACTGTTCATGAAGTCCAGTTGCATACGAAACTTGCGCATGTGGAACACCTTTGTCAGCCAAAATATTACGGTATTTGTCTAGAAGCTGTGTCAAAGAAAATGCAGAGTGATGGATTAGAAGTGGATCCGAAATCTGAGTACACATCTGTTCAAATGGTGAGTCATATGGGCTAGTAAATGTTGAAGAAGATTCCTCTTCCTTTTTTCCGATTTAGAAAGTGTGCCATGCGGAGTCTGTGATCCCTAAAATCTTTAGGAATCATGTCAACTGTGGAGACACCATGCCCTTCTATCTTCATCAAAATGGATTTATCACCCAATTCCTTTGTTTTTTGGTGAGCTGAATGTTGCATATCAAAAGAACTTGCTAAGACAATTAAGCATATGCTATCTTGAGGATCGCAACTCTTTTCACAATGTTGGTAAAGTTGCACGACTCGTTCAACAACGAGTTGTATCCATTGGCAACCTGCAACTCGGTTCTCCTGCTTCTTATTGCTGTCTTCCTCTAAGAGCTTCGATCATATTTTTACCTGTATATACACTTTTACAATCTTTGTGACATTTGGGATCGTTCTTGAGGAAGCCCTCTTCATTATCAATATATTGAGATAATCTGTGGTAAACATCAGCACGCCTGGAGAGCAAAGCAAACCTAAAACATGAAATCTTCTTGCTGTTAATTTTCTGAGAGGTTTTGAAGATGTTCTCTGACATATCAAACATTCCTTAAATATGAAGTAAATACGTGCTTTTGAGCTGGTTGCTGCTTTCCAAACAGGATCCATTTTCCCTGCCGTCACTTCCGATGTGGTTGTTTATTCTGAAATTGTGATGCGAGTATTCTGGTCCCCGACTTCTCGGTTCCAGACATGGTGCGGTTCTGGATTCTTTATTCCCGACCGTGTCAGTATCAGCGGTTAAGGAAAACTCAAACACCACAGGTCAAAGGCACACTTGTATATTATCAAGAGACAAATACACTCACCGTTCTATGATCAAAACAGAGGAGTTACAATGACTGAAAATAGTGTTTACAACAATGGCTCTCTACCTAGCTCAGCAAGTCTGACCTTTCCACGGAGTTACAACTTTCTGATATGAGGTTATGCCCATACAGTGTAACAGTAAATATTCCACAGCCATGTCAGGCAAGTGAAGTGCAATATACACAGGCAACACAGTTCAGTACGTCCAATGTGCCCGAAGGACAATATATGCATCCAGTACCTAAATTCTAGGTATCCACATGACAGGCACGAGGCACGAGGTCCTAGCTAATATAATATATCTGCGAGCATGGACGAGGCCCTAGCCAGCCTTAGTCTACGTACACATGACATGGGTCGAGAATATATAACGTCTTATGCCAGTCACCAGGGGGGGGGGGTTAATGAGTCTAGCGAGGGTAGGTCCCACAAGGACAGGGGCAGGGGGGTAGGGTGTGTGACATGTATGAAGGTATATATCCTGACCCTTAGCTTCGGTAGGCGCGGGACATGTACGAGGCCCTAGCTAATATAATATTTCCACGTGAGATGTAGGAAGCCCTAGCTAACCTTAGTCCATACACGCTCTACACAGGATGGGTATATATATAGTGTCTTACTCGGATCAATAACAAAAGGGGGGAGCATTGAGTCTAGTGAGGGTTGATTCATGGAGGGGTGGGGGTTGAGGGTCCGGGGAGGGAGGGGGGACACACAGGTGAATATGACATTGACGTCTGTTGGTCTGTGGGGGCTTCACTGGGGAGGGTTCGTCACTGTAGGGAAATCGGCCCAAATAAGAGGATGTCGAGCGCACCACCCGACAGTATTGTGAGTAATAGAGTTCACTATGGTACACAGAGAGGGGGATACACTGGAAGGGAGGGGTGGTCAGCACTGGGGAAAGGGCCGCACTGACCCAGTTGATAGCATTACGATTAATAGAGTTCACTATGGTACACAGAAAGAGGATCACACTGGGATGTTGGTCAACACTGGGGAAACGGCCGCACTGATGCGAGGAGGGGGAGCGACACTGGGGACGGATCTGGCCGCACTAGGGAAGTACATAAACAGAAAGTCTATTACTCACGATTCTGGCGGAGGGGAGGACAGAGCCCACAGGACATCAGGGACTATGCCTGGAGCTGCAGGTGTTGGCCGGGCATGGGAAGTGAGCCGCCCAGCGAGTAGTACAGGGTCGCGTGGTCCGTGAGGTCGCCACTAGTCCTCGAAGTGTGGGTGGGTGGTGAAGTAGGCGGCTCCCTAGCCGCTACAGCCTGGCAGGAGGTCGGGCTCTCTGCGCTAGGGCCGAAGAGGGCCAGGAGCCGAGCTGCACGGTGCCAGCCCATAGCCGTCATAGGGGTTCTAGAAGATCAGGGGAGGCCTGGGCCTAGGGTCAGGCGTGGGGAGGGCGGTGCCCTGGGTTAGCCACTGCTGCGTCCTGTGGAGGCAGCCGTCAGGGAGGGACTACAGCCACCGTCATTGGGCGAGCCTTGGCTGCTACGACAGGCACCAGGGGATGCCTGCTGGATCCGGGAGCTGCAGTCCCGCCTTTGGGAGGTGACCGCCAGAGGTGAACTGCGGCCTCTCACCCGGGGGGAGTCCGGCAATGCTATGGGCTGCAACGACAGGACACCGACCCTCGGGCACATCACGCCCACTCTGGTCTCTGGTGGGGTCTCTGAAAAGGAGCAGTAGTCACCCTCTCGTGTCGAGGGGCTGCGAGAGGGGCACCTCACTTCGCCCCCAGAGTGGTGGTCGGGGTGGGAGGTGCCTTCCTCTGCAGGAGCCTGGGTATGTTTCTAGGGGGCACGACCAGGGGCCAAACCTATGGATACTACAGACGCTGATGGCGGGGAGTAGGCGTCTGATGGATACGCCTGGCTATTGCCACAGCTCCGACAGAGGCTGCACTCCAGTCGTTGCTCTTGCAGCGGGAAGAAGGCACCCGATGGAGACACTTGACTATGGCCAGAGCTCCGACAGAGGCTTCTTTCCGGCCGAGGTTTAGGGGGCAGGGAGAATGTGCCCGATGGATACACCCAGCTATTGCCACAGCTCAGACGGTGGCTGTTCTCCGGCCCTGGTTCTGGAGGCAGGGAGAGGGCACCCAATGGATCCACCCAGCTATGGCCACAGCGCCGACGGTGACTGCTCTCCAGCCTTTGTTCTAGGGGCGAGGAGAAGGTGCCCAATGGACACGCCCGGCTACTCCCACAGTTCTGACAAAGGCTGTTCTCTGGCCCTGGTTCTGGAGGCAGGGAGAAGGCGCCTGATGGATAAACCCGGCTATGGCCACAGCGCCGACGGCGACTGCTCTCTGGCCTTTGGGTCTGGGGCTCCTGCCCTGGAGAAAGCACTGGTGGATGGCGATGTCTCTTCTGCTGCTCCACACTGGTGGTAGCAGCCCTTGAGGCTCCTCCTGAGTCCTCTTTCAAAAGGGAGGCCGATCCAGGGGACTCGGCGTCCAAGGATCTGCTTGGGAGCTTGTTAGTACAAGGCCTACCCCTATTCTGGCGAGCGTTGCCTCTGCCAGACTGTAGTGTCCTTTTCCTGCACGCAGTCGGGTGGTCTGGCTGCAGAGAAGATGGGCGTCAGGGCGCGAGGGACATAGAATGCTCTGGCCTGGAAGGTATGACAGGTGAGCCAGCCTCCCTGCCATCTCCTAGTCGGGTTGGTATCGCTCCCCTGTACTCTCCTCCTTGGATGGTGGTGTCCGGCTCAATGCACCGCGTGGGTATTTCAGAAATGGGTAGAGTACATTTTACAGTTTGCTGCTACTAAATCTTGTCACATATATATTTCTATTATCTACTCACAAATCTCAAGGATATGAAAAAATAATCTATCTGTTAAAGTATAATTAGGCGAGAAAAATTCTGAAATGTCATAGTCTTTCCATATTTCTCCTTTACAAAAGTAGTTTTTTGGCATAACGTGCTGTTTTCATATATCCTTTTGCAATTTTATAAGTCGTTTCCACAGCCCAATCGGCAGTAGTGGAAAAAATATGGGCTTAATCTGATCAGTCAAATTAAGTTATAGCAAATTTGTAATTTTGGGGGAAATATCGAGATTTTCCCATTAAACCCTTAAAAAAAAAAAAAAAGTTTCGCAATGCGATAATTAAAAGTATCTTACTTTTGATACATTTTAGATACCCTTAACAACTAAGGCACCGCAAAAAGTGTATCTGTCTGATCCAATAAAGCCCCCTTTTTTTGCACTATGGCCTCAAGTGGTTTCCTGACTAATATATTTGATGGAAAGAACATGTGGCAAAAAAAAAAAAAAAAAAAAAAAAAATCGGTGAACACGAAGGGCCAGTGATGACTGGATAAGATGCTCACCACACTTATCATCGTATCCCGCACGATACAATTACTGAGATAAAGTGGAAAATAAACGGCATAGTCCCATCACGTGATGTGTGTTAATGTATATTTCTATGTCATTAATTTTTGCTATGATTTTCCCTACATAATTTCCTCCATCCATTTTCTTCAGAACTTATATGTGAATCTATCTAGGGCTTTCTAATCTGCCTCCATCTGACATCACCCTCTCACCGAAGAAAGCTCGAGGTTTGAGGAAGGTCCATTTATGGGGAGAAATTGGAGGAAAAACAGTAGTCATCTCGAAAACCGCGACAAAAAAAATGGACATTAGGAAAATTAAAGAAAGTTGTCGGAATTTGAGGTTAATCGTAAACGTTATCGTAATTCTCATTTCCACATACCTGGTTATTTTGGGGAGGACAACTGACTTTGCCTCCCACCAAAATATAAATCATCATCGTCATCATGACCAACAACAACAGCAGTAGAATAAAATCTACTGCGTAGCACCTGCCCAATGAAGGACGATTGTAAAGACCTCTTTCATTTCTTGTCTCCTCTGTCTCTTGTCTGTCCGTTTTGGTTTCTTCCACCACACTTTCTAGATTTTATGATTTCGTGTGCCTTATCTGCCTGTCAGTTTACCACATCTCTAAACTCTCACTTTTATTCTGCTGGCTGAAGCAGCAGCTATCCTCTCTATAAAATAATGTAACCTACTTGAAGAAATGTCACGTTCTGTAAATTATATTCTTTAAATTAGGGAGGATGTTCTTGACTGCAGTCTTTTCTCTTGTCTAAAAGTCTTCCTGTCGATCCTCTCAAATAACATCTTTGTCGTATCCTTTGTATGATCCCAAAAATAGCTGAACGAGCATTTGATAAGGCAAACAGGAAAATAATTTTGGAGGAATTAGTTGCCAAATGGGTTAAAAGAAACTTACTTTGTTAGATGAGATCCTATCTCTATCACCTGTCAGCAAGAGTTTCGTTGCAGGGACAGTTTTCTGACGAAAGAGAAAGTGAACTGGACACTATAAGGTGGTGTTCGCAATCCGATGCTCTTCCATATATTAATGAGGAAAATCGCACGTCACACTTTCCCTTCAGGAATGGAATAATTATATCTGCTGATGAAATCTTGCTGCAATGCGAATCCTCTTCCATTCCATGTAAAGCCCTGCAAGAGTTGAAGAATGTGTGTGTGGGTATGAGACTCGTTATTAATGAATAAAAAAACAAATTTCAGAAATTGGATAAGAGATGCGAGTTTCCTAATATAAATTATGTCAAACTAGAGAGACTTGGTTTCTACAAATACTTTTGGGTCCAGCTTAGCTATCAGAAAGGCCCAGAATGCATCCATTACGTTCATAATCTATGTGTCTCTAGACTTGCACTATTGCGAGTCTTCGCTAACCGGGGAAGAGACGTTGGCATCCCAGTTCTCAGAAGGATGTACATTAGTAATGTTAGATTTTTGACAGATTATGCAGCCTCTGCTTGGTACAGCATAGTCGGAAACACGTTCGGAAATTGGAAATTGTACCAAATGAGGACATGAGGATTGTACTAGGTTGTCCCAGGACAACAATAATTGAGGTAATGCGGGTTGAACTGGAACTACCTAGTATCGAAATTAGGATACAAGTAATTCCGTCGTGCACAATTGTCAGGGTGCTTAATTACGGATGTGGACAACTAAGACACTCCTTGATGCACTTTCACAACTATGCTCGCTCGTCTGCAAACACGTATCTCGGTTATATGTACAATATTTTAAGCAACTTTAATGTAATTACTCTTTGCATTACTTTAATGCAAACACAAGGTCTGGCCACATGGAGTTATCGTAGTGACTGTGGATATAGAGAAACTCAACAAACTCAAGCATCATTGGCTGCCTTGAGAACTCAAATCCCTCTTCATAAAAATGTTGGAGACACTAAGTCGTCTCCAGTCCGCGCACAGATACCGTGAAAGGTCCGTTGGCGGCACCAAGCCTGGGTGTGGGAGAGTCATTAGAGATTATGATTCTCCCACACTGTAAGAGGACTTTGTAATCTCAAAAAGACTCCTCGCCTATCTGTGTACTGCAAGTACAGAACTGTACACAGTAGAAGAGGGACTTGGTTGTGTTGTATCCTTATCTAAGGATGTCGCTGAAACACATTTGTATTAATGCAGTATTTCAATATCACTGTCCAATCGTAGCATGAGAAATCTGAAAATTTCCATTTTCATCCAACAGATAAACGAAGTAAAATGTACTTCATTTTCGTACACTGAAGAACGAGAGTTCGCGCCCCGTCAGGGTAATAAACTTTGGGAACGTTCTTCACGCCAAGTACTGCATTGGGGAACACAAGGGGTGCTGTGGTTGAAGAAATGTCGCATACTGTAAAGTATGCTTGCACCCAGTCGGCTTGCGCGGGCCTACTACGCTTGGTTCACAGACTACACACACATCCAAAGTCACTCCAAGACTACAATTACACTTACAAGCACTTCTCACCCTTCATACAATCTCTACCAGACAGCCTAAGCCACTTGGTAGAGATACATTGGCTGTATCGTCCCGACTTCGGTCGGGATAGGCCGGTCCTGCAGTGGATACTCAAACGGCTGACGATGATATATATATATATCAATATATATATATATATATATATATATATATATATATATATATATATATATATATATATATATATATATATATATATGCATGTTGCATATGTATCTGTATGCACGTCTGTATACACATCCATATCTATATACATACGTATCTATCGTGTACATGCAATATGTCTGTTGCTACATATCCAGGAATATATACATATATGTATTGATATGTACGCATATGTATGTGGGCACATGTGCCTCTCTCTGCATATGCATGTACATACGTGTGTATCTATGTACCACTTCACTCATATCAAAACATGTAATGATAATTTCTGTGCCAACTTTGTGTCATGTATGTATCATTGTATGTCCTTGTTCATTATTGAACTTGAAATCATAAGTCCTTCTGTACTTTCTATGCCCTGTTATACCGATTTTGTTTTCCTCATGCACCCCTCCCTGCTTGGCCTTCAGGGACAGTGTTCCCCAGAGTGTTTGGGCGTCAACTGAATGGAAAAAAAAAAAAAAAAACTCATTTCCACTTGCCATCCCCTTAGACATATGGGACTGGTTATTTTGGGGAGAACAAATGACTTTGCCTCTCCCCAAAATGTAAATCATCACCATCATCATGACCAACAACAACAGCAGTAGAATAAAATCTGCTGGGTAGCACCTGCCCAATGAAGGACGACTGTAAAGGCCTTTGTCATCTCTTAATGTCTCCTCTGTCTCTTGTCTGTCTGTTTTGGTTTCTTCCACCACACTTTCAGACTTTATCATTCTGTCTGGCTTATCTCCCTGTCAGTTTACGACTTTTAGCTCCATCCCTAAACTCTCACGTTTGTTCTGGTGGGTCAAGCAGCAGCTGTCATCTCTATAAAATAATGTAACCTACTTCAAGAAATGTCACATTCTGTAAATTATATTCTTTAAATTTAAGAGGATGTTCTTGAATGCAATCTTTTCTCTTGTCTAAAATTCTTCCTGACGATCTTCTCATATAACATCTTTGTCGTATCCTTTGTATGATACCAAAGATAGTTGGACGAGCATTTGTTAAGACAAACAGGGAAATAATTTTGGAGGAATTAGTTGCCAAATGGGTTAAAAGAAAATTACTTTGGTAGATGAGATCCTATCTCTATCACCGGTCAGCAAGAGTTTAGTTGTAGGGACAGATTTCTGACGAAAGAGATAAAGAACTGGACACTCAACAAGGTGGTGTTCCCAGTCCGACGATCTTCCTTATATTAATGAGGAAAATCGCACGTCGCACTTTCCTCCAGGTATGGAGGCAATTATATATGCTGATGAAATTTTGCTCCAGTGCGAATCATGTTCCATTCTCTATAAAACGGAACAAGAGTTGGAGAATGTGTGTGTGGATATAGGACTCGTTATTAATTAATCAAAAACCAAATTTCAGGGATTGGATAAGAGATGCAACCTTCCTTATATAAATTATGTCAAACTAGAGAGACTAGGGAGACTTATAGGCGCAGAATGCATTGATTACGTTTGTAATCTATGTGTCCCAAGACTTGCACTATTGCAAGTCTTGGCTAACCGGGGAAGAGGAGTTGGCATCCTAGTTCTCTGATGGATTTACATTAGTAATGTGAGATCTTTGACAGATTATGCAGCCCCTATCTTGGTACAGTATAGTCGGAAACACTTTCGGAAATTGGAAATTTCACCAAATGAGAACATGAGGACTGTCCTAGGTTTCCCAAGACAACATAATTGAGGTAATGCGGGTTGAATTGGAACTACCAAATATCGTAACTAAGATACAAGTAATTCCGTCGTGCACAATTGCCAGGGTGATTAAGTGCAGATGTGAACAACTAAGACACTCTCTGATGCACTTTCACAACAATGCTTGCTCGCCTCCAAACATGTATCTCGGTTTTATGTACAATAATTTCAGCAGCTTTAGTGCAATTACTCCTTGCATTACTTTAATGCAAACACAAGGTCTGGCCACATGGAGTTATCGTAGTGAGATAGAGATCCTCAACAAACCCAAGCATCATTGGCTGCCTTGAGAACTCAAATCCCTACTCATGAAAATGTTGAAGACACTAAGTCGTCTCCAGTCTGTACACATATACTGTGAAGCGTCAGTTCATGACATGAAGCCTGAGTGTGTGATATTCATTAGGGATTATAAATCTCCCACACTGTACGAGGACATTGTAATCTCAAAAAGACTCCTCGACTCTCTGTCCACAGCAAGCCCAGAACTGTACACGGTAGATAAGGGACTTGGTTGCGTTGTATCCTTATCTAAGGATGTCGTTGAAACATATTTGTATTGATGCAATATTTCAATATCACTGTCCAATCGTAGCAAGAGAAATCTGGAAATATCCATCTTCATCAAACAGATAAGCGAAGTAAAATGAACTTCTAATGTTTCATTTGGATTTTAAAAAAGAGAAATATTTAACAGATAAAGGCCACTTATTATGAATTAAGTGTCAAAGAAAATTTCGTTTTACTAGCCGATATATAAACACACACACACACACACACACACACACACACACACACACACACACACAGATATATATATATATATATATATATATATATATATATATAGATAGATAGATATATATATATATATATATATATATATAGATATATAAATATTTATATATATATATATATATTGTTACGGAACAGAGATAGATAATGAACACTTCAAGTGAGAACACCAAAATCACTACTGTCCCGCAAAGTTCCAGGTTCAAAACAAAAGAGTTAGGTAAAATTACAAGTTAAAGTTTAATGCTCAAACTAACAACAAAACATTCAGGACTCATAAGGATTATATAATGGCAAAAAACAGGTTAAATATATGGTTAACTGCAATAGCCTCTATTAACACGAAATTAGCAAGAGTAAATTTATCTAAGTCAGCCCTGATACAATGAGAACACCAGATAATACTCAGTGAATGCAAGATATATTATTACAGATACGTAATATTATTAATTAGGGCTGACACCCAAAACACATGAACCACAAAAACTTTACTAGGCTTAAGAATTAACACCTTACGCTACACAGTACAAGAAAAAATGTAATAACACTCATACTCAAATTACACAGCTGCTAGATGGTTGGAGATTTCCTGAGCACTCACAATAATAACAACTGTACAGGGGAGGACAGAGATGTGAACAAAATGAGGAGTAGATCTAAGTGGCAATAATGCAGAGACAGAGCTCATTATATAGGGGCCGGCAGAGCTTGATACAACTTGTAAGAAGGACGCACAAATGAAGCCAGAGGGGACAAAGAGTTGACACTCCTGCTCTGAACAACAGAAAGAACGACTTACTCTACTATAAGGGAGGACGGGGGGAGTGAGGTAGAACACGCTCGTGATCAAACATGCAGCATACTGTACGTTAGAATTACACAAAGAATGATGAAATCATAGGCTATGTAACACCTCCCCACAAAGAAAAAAGAAATTTACAAAGGAAATTTCTTATTACTCTAAAACAATCTGTCTAAAGTCTAGATAAGCAATCTGCAATAACATTTTCTTTCCCTTGACATGTTGTATGTCTAAAGAATACTCCTGAAGAAGTAGACTCCATCTTGTCAATCTCTGATTTTTATCTTTAAACTTACTAAGGAATTTCAGTGGGTTATGATCGGTATAAATGACTATGGGGTCAAAACCAGAACACAGATAAAATGAAAAATGCTGTAAACCCAAAATCAAGGCCAAAAGCTCTTTCTCAATAGTTGAGTAGTTCTTTTGAGGTGGAGTGAACTTCTTACTGTAATAAGATTCAGGGTGTTCAATACCCTGATCATCCTCTTGCAGCAAAACAGCCCCAGCTCCTGTATCACTTGCGTCAACAGCCATCTTAAAAGGCTTAGCAAAATTTGGAGTAGCGAGCACTGGCTGACTTAATAGGATAGCTTTAAGTTTGCTGAAAGAGGATTCACAGTTATCGGTCCAGACAAATTTAACTCCCTTTTTCAGTAGGTCTGTAAGTGGTGATACAAGAATAGAAAAGTTAAGAACAAATCTCCTGTAATAACTTACCATTCCCAAAAATCTTTGTAGCTCTTTCCTACTTTTAGGTCTGGGAAGATCACTTATAACCTGAACCTTAGCTCCTGGTGGTGCAACATGTCCATCACCAATTACGTACCCAAGGTACTGAACTTTAGCTTGACCAAACTCACACTTTGATAAATTAGCTACAAGATTAGCCTGAACCAAACGCTCAAGAAATTTACTGACATGGCACAGGTGATCTTTCCAGTTGTCACTGAAGATTAATACATCATCAATATAAACAACACACCCTGCCAAACCCTCTGTTACAACATTCATGAGCTTCTGAAATGTGGCTGGTGCATTCTTCATACCATATGGCATTACAGAACATGCTAAAGTCTTTCCTAGTGTTACAAAACATGAGATCTCCCTAGCACGTTCAGTCATAGGTACTTGCCAGTATCCCTTTCACAAATCAAACTTACTTATGTACCTAGGCTTTCCGATCTTGTCTATGCAATCTTCCACGCGAGGGAGAGGGTAAGTGTCTGTTTTGGTTATCTGATTAACATGTCTGTAGTCGGTGCAAAGCCGCTGTGACCTCACTGGCTTAGGGACCAGAGTGACAGGAGAACTCCACTCGCTCTGACAGGGCTCAATCATCTTGTGGTCCAACAGGTAGCTAAGCTCCTTCTGGATGAGAGGAACTTTCACTGGGTTCACACGGTAAGGGGGCAATTTAATTGGGTTTGTGTGTCCAACATCGACATCATGCATCAACACAGTAGTTCTTCCTGGAGTGGCACAGTACACTTGCAGGTACTCCTGCAGTAATGCCGAAAACTCCTGCCTTTCCTCGGGAGCTAGATGAGAAAGCTTAGTCTAGAGATCATTCATGATATCAGGATTCTTCCCCAAACTATCACTCAGGCTCATGCTGCATGGGAGAACTTCACTTGCAGACTCGGGTGGAACAGCTACAGTGCAGACTGGATTATTTTCGTCCCGCCTGTGATATAACTTTAGCATGTTGATGTGACAAAGTTGCTTGTTCTTTCTACGATCTGGTGTGGCGATGACATAGTTGACATCACTGAGTTTCTTCTCCACGAAATAAGGACCACTAAACTTGGCTTGAAGATGTTGCCCATGAACCGATAGGAGAATCAAAACCTGATCTCCTGGCTGAAAGTGGCGAAACCTGGACTTCTTATCATACCAAGTCTTCATCTTCTCCTGAGCAGCTCCTAAATTCTCTCTCGCCAGCTGTAAAGCAGTGGACAGCTGTTCTTTGAACTTTATCACATACTCCAGCAGGTTGACGTCATCTTCCTCCGACAGCCAGCATTCCTTGAGTAACTTAAGGGGTCCTCTTACTTCATGGCCAAACAGTAGTTCAAAGGGTGAGAAGCCCAGTGATTCATTTGGAGATTCTCTTGCGGCAAATACAACGAATGGAAGACCTTTATCCTAGTCTTTCTGATGTTCCAAACAGTATTTCTTGAGCATTGTTTTGAGTGTTTGAAGATATCTCTCCAACGCTCCTTGGGTCTGGGGATGGTAAGCTGAAGACGTGATCTGGGTGATGCCCAACTCTTTCAGAGACTGCTTGAAAACATTTGACATGAAATTACTTCCCCGGTCTGACTGTACCTCCTTGGGCAGGCCAAACTTTGTGAAGAACCCTAGCATTTCCTTAACCACGTTCTTTGCTGAGATATTTCTAAGTGGAATGGCTTCAGGATAACGAGTAGCCATATCAATCAGGGTCAACACATAAGAAAATCCTGAAGAAGTCTTAGGAAGAGGGCCCACAATATCCACCAACACACGGGTGAATGGCGCCTCAAAAGGAGGAATGGGAACTAGAGGTGCAACCTTTTCGGTCTGATTACACTTCCCCACAACTTGACAGGTGTGACAAGACTTACAATACCAGGAAACATCCCTGAAGATACCTGGCCAGTAGAAGTGTTTCAAAATGCGTGCCACAGTCTTCCTCACTCCAAGGTGTCCTGCCAAACTGGAATCATGAGTCACTCTAATGATATCCTGCCTACAAACACGAGGGATGACAACTTGATGTACAACCTCCCATTCACAGTCGGCTGATGCTGTTGGGGGTCTCCACTTCCTCATAAGTACTCCTGACTTTATATAATAACAAGTAGAAGCACCAGCTGACTCTTCCTCACTGGAAGCAGAGTTAGCTAGACCTTTCAACTCAGGGTCAGCAACCTGCAACTCAACCAACTCTTGACGAGACAAATTATCAACACTACGGGGTACTGCCTCATCTGGTGAGTGGTCCAAATTAGCAAGAAAAGTGTCTGCTAGGATAACATCATCATCATCATTCTCCTCTAAGTCACCTGTAACTTTAGACTTAGCCCTAGTGACAGCACATGCAGAGAACACATCGGGGACATCACAATCCTGGGCCGCAGCCACTGGCTCACTAGACAACTGAGGAGCTGGACACACTTGACTTCCACCAATATCATTTCCAAGTAAGAAAGTTACACCTGACATTGGGAGTGTCTCAACCAACCCAACCATAACGGAACCATTAACAAAACCAGACTCTAGGTTCACTCTGCACAGAGGGACAGAGAAGTAATTATTCCCTACACCTTGTAAGATTACAGTTTCGTCAGAGGAATTAACATTAGAGCCTAGAACACTGGTCAGCATAAGGGATTGGCAAGCACCTGTATCACGATATATTTTAACTGATTTCCTGTCATTACTGTCCAGAGGACTGACAAAACCATCAGACAGGAAATTAGCACATGAACTCTTGAGAGTGTCACCCACGTTACTGCTGGAAAGAGGAGCTTCATCGTGAGGATTTAATTTATCCCTCAAAGCAGGTTCAGTTAACTCAGTTAAAGAATTCTGGGAACTCTCAAGGGTGGACACTAGACCAATTGACTGAATATTTAAAGACTCCTTTTTGTTCACATCACGCTGTCTCCTGAAACATTTCTCTGTAATATGACCAAGCTTACTACAATAAGTACATTTACTTTTCTGAAATCTAGAGGTGGAGCTGGTATTTACTTCCTGAGAAACATCATCTTTATTCTCTTTCCTGTTACCTGTACTCTGAGTAGAGGCAATGTACTTACTCTCAGCTTTCCATTTTTCTTTAGAATATCTCTTGTGAGTGAGAACATATTCATCAGCTAAAACTGCAGCATCAGACAAATTATCTATTCTTTTCTCATCAAGATATAGGCTTACATCTTTATTAATACACCTTCTGAAGTCCTCCAGCAAAATCATCTGCTTAAATTTGTCAAAATCAGAATCCACATTCTTAGAATTTAACCACTGCTCTAACAGATCTTCTTTGATTTTTCCATACTCAACATGGGATTGCTTATCTTGCTTATAAGTTGTCCTAAATTTTACTCTACAGGCTTCAGGAACAAGCTCATAGGCCTTAAGAATCAAGCTCTTAACTACATCATAATTATCAGATTGATCCTGAGGCAAAGATGCATAAGTTACTTGAGCTTTACCGGTGAGAACAGTTTGAAGGAGTACTGGCCAATACTTTTTTGGGCCAATTAAAACATGTAGCTACCCTCTCAAACAACTGAAAATACTTTGTTAAATCAGATTCATTAAAAGGAGGGACAAGTTTAACATTTTTAGCCACATCAAAATCATCAGAGCTAGATGATCCAGTTCCACCTTGTTTCATGCGTTACTCATGGTCTGCCTGAATCCTAGCAAGTTCAACTTGTGCCTGAAACTCAGCCTCCTTAGCATTTGCCTGAAACTCAGCCTCCTGATTATGAGCTTTTGCCTGAAATCCAGTCTCCTTAGCACGAGCCTCCTGCAGGGCTAGCTGTAACTTAGCTAATTCAATGTGCGTTTGCTCATTTGGAGGAGTTACATTAAACAAGCTTTCATTAATCATTTCAACAATTTGATCTTTAGAATGATGAGAGCGAACAGCAATTCCCAATTGTTGAGTAACAAGCTTAAGTTCATTCTTTGTTCTGTTTTCTACATTACACACTGTTTGCACATTTGACAAAAAATCTTTGGCTTCATCAAGCGTAGTAATAGTAGACATAATGAATAAATCACAGTCACAAAATATCAAGCAATATCCTTATGATAATATCCTGAATATCCTGGCAGGGTCGCCAAATTTATGTTACCGAACAGAGATAGATAATGAACACTTCAAGTGAGAACACCAAAATCACTACTGTCCCGCAAAGTTCCAGGTTCAAAACAAAAGAGTTAGGTAAAATTACAGGTTAAAGTTTAATGCTCAAATTAACAACAAAACATTCAGGACTCATAAGGATAACGTAATGGCAAAAAACAGGTTAAATATATGGTTAACTGCAATAGCCTCTATTAACACGAAATTAGCAAGAGTAAATTTATCTAAGTCAGCCCTGATAAAATTAGAATACCAGATAATACTCAGTGAATGCTAGATATATTATTACAGATATGAAATATTATTAATAAGGGCTGACACCCAAAACACATGAATCACAAAAACCTTACTAGGCCTAAGAATTAACACCTTACGCTACACAGTACAAGAAAAAATGTAATAACACTCATACTCAAATTACACAGCTGCTAGATGGTTGGAGACTTCCTGAGCACTCACAATAATAACAACTGTACAGGGGAGGACAGAGATGTGAACAAAATGAGGAGTAGATCTAAGCGGGAATAATGCAGAGACAGAGCTCATTATATAGGGGCCGGCAGAGCTTGATACAACTTGTAAGAAGGACATGCAAATGAAGCCAGAGGGGACAAAGAGTTGACACTCCTGCTCTGAACAACAGAAAGAACGACTTACTCTACTATAAGGGAGGACGGGGGGAGTGAGGTAGAACACGCTCGTGATCAAACATGCAGCATACTGTACACTAGAATTACACAAAGGATGATGAAATCATAGGCTATGTAACAATATATATATATAATATATATATATATATATATATATATATATATATATATATATATATATATATATGTATATATATATATATATATATATATATATATATATATATATATATATACAGTAGGTTCGCACAGTGCGCGTCATCACAGTGCACGATTCGCATTGTGCGCGTGACCAAAAATCATAACCAAGAACCCTTGAATGCGCGACTTTACCGCACAGAACGCGAGGTAGAGGCAAGGAGTGGCTCAAAAATGCCATTTTCTATTAGTGCCCGACCACCCCTCACACAGTGCGTCACGTGTTGTCATGTTGATGCGCAGAAATTCCCGGGCATTCCCGTTTCTACACAGACAGGCACAGGAAGGAAATAAACAGGAGAAGACAGGCGCTCATAACAAGCTACACACAGCAGGCTCAAGTTGGTGAAATTGCAGAACCAGCGACATCGTCTGCTCCTGTTCCTGTTGAGGATGAAGAGGATGCAATGTCAGAAGTGTCAGCATTGGTCTTTGAAGGGTTTATGGCTGAAGTGAGTGTCTTTGATGCTCCTGGGGAAGGTTCTCAAGAGGAGTCTGTGGAGGGAAATGTTGGTGCGGTGGGAGGTGCGGTGGGGAGTGCGGCGCTGTAAGTCTTGCCGTGCCTCGGAACCCCTGTTATTTAAGGTCATCAGGCCTGATGTCTACTGTTGTTAAGGTGACTACCCATATTTTTCTTATTGTAGCTATAGCTTTAGTACAATGTCTGAAAAATATTACCTTTATTATGTCTCTAAGGGCCAAAAAATGTCCAGGTATGAGGGGTTACCATCCATATGTAATTATTCCCATAAGATTATGTATTCCCAGTACGCGAATTCCCAGTGCGTGAGGTCGTGGACCGCCCAATGTCTCATGCACTGTGCAAGCCTAATTATATATATATATATATATATATATATATATATATATATATATATATATATATATACTGTATACCATTATGGGTTGTAGTATGCCACTGACAACTCTTCTGCCATACTGGGTGCCAGGAAGCAGAGACAATTTGCACATGTGGGCTCGCTTGTAAACAATAAGTTGGTATAGTGCACGAAGTAAATGCTGATGAAAAGCATGTTCGGTAGGAGGTAAGTTTCGCAGATCTATTTTGCTTGATGCAAAAACATGTTCCCTCAACACATGTAGGTCTTCAAATGTTTCGGCAACATAAAGACTGACCATAAAAGCTCTTGCTTCTTTAACAATGCTGTCTGTTAGATCCAGTTCAGCACCATTTTCACCGTAACATAATATCTCTGAGAACTGTCCAGCTTTCTGTAAAGCTATCTGGGCTCTTTTCTTTTTTCCACGACGGTACATGTCGCTCACGCTGTCATCTCCAGAAATCACGTAAGAGAATATTAGTGCACGTGCAAGGGTCTGTTTATCTCCTGGGTATTGATGTGACAACAACTGGACAAGTTCATGCACTGATAAATACTTATCCAGCTTCTGGACCCACATTTCTGTCACAGACTGCAAATGACAGTAGTGGGACATGGACTGGACAACAGTGTCTGTGTCTGTTGCTTGGATTACAACACGTGACTGTTCATGAAGTCCAGTTGCATACGCAACATGCGCATGTGGAACACCTTTGTCAGCTAAAATATTACGGTATTATTCTAGAAGCTGTGTCAAAGAAAATGCAGGGTGATGGTCTAGCAGTGGATTCGAAATCTCAGTACAAATCTGTTCAAATGCTGAGTCATATGGGCAAGTACCTCTTGAAGAAGATTCCTCTTCCTTTTTTCCGATTTAGAAAGTGTGCCATGCGGAGTCTGTGATCCCTATAATCTTTAGGAATCATGTCAACTGTGGAGACACCATGCCCTTCTATCTTCATCAAAATGGATTTTTCACCCAATTCCTTTGTTTTTTGGTTAACTGAATGTTGCATATGAAAAGAACTTGCTAAGACAATTAAGCATATGCTATCTTGAGGATCGCAACTCTTTTTCACAATGTTAGTAAGGTTGCACGACTCGTTCAACAACGAGTTGTATCCATTGGCAACCTGCAACTCGGTTCTCCTGCTTCTTATTCCTGTCTGCCTCTAAGAGCTTCAAACTTATTATTATCTGTATATACACTTTTCATTCCTTGTGACATTTGGAATCGTTCTTGAGGAAGCCCTCTTCATTATCAATATACTGGGATAATCTGTGGTAAACATCAGCACGCCTGGAGAGCAAAGCAGAACTAAATCCGGAAATCCTCTTGCTTGTAACTTTCTGAAAAGTTTTGAAGATGTTGTCTGAAATATCAATCATTCCTTAAATGTGAGGTCAATACGTGCTTTTAAGCTGGTTCCTGCTTTCCAAACAGGATCCACATTCACTGCCATCACTTCCGATGTGGTTGTTTATTCTGAAATTGTTATGTGCATATTCTGGTCCCCAACTTCTCGGTTCCAGACACGGTGCAGTTCTTGATTCTTTATTCCCGACCGTGTCAGTATCAGCAATTAAGGAAAACTCAAACACCACGGGTCAAAGGCATACTTATATACTGTATTATCAAGAGACAAATACAAACACCGTTCTATGATAAAAACAGTTACAATGATTGGAAATAGTGTTTACAACAATGGCTCTCTACCTAGCTCAGCATGTCTGACTTTTCCACGGAGTTACACCTTTCTGATATTAGGTTATGTCCATACAGTGTAACAGTAAATATTCCACAGCCATGTCAGGCAAGTGAAGTGCAATATACACAGGCAACATAGTTCAGTATGTCCAATGTGCTCGGAGGACAATATATGCATCCAGTTCCTAAATTCTAGGTATCCACATGACAGGCACGAGGCACGAGGTCCTAGCTGATATAATATATCTGCGAGCATGGACGAGGCCCTAGCCAGCCTAAGTCTACGTACACATGACATGGGTCGAGAATATATAACGTTTTATGCCAGTCTCCAGGGGGGGGGGTGTTAATGAGTCTAGCGAGGGTAGGTCCCACAAGGACAGGGGCAGGGGGGAAGGGTGCGTGACACGTATGAAGGTACATATCCTGACCCTTAGCTTAGGTAGGCACGGGGTATGTACGAGGCCCTAGCTGATATAATATTTCCGCGTGAGATATAGGAAGCCCTAGCTAACCTTAGTCAATACACGTTCTACACAGGATGGGTATATATATAGTGTCTAACTCGGATCAAGAACAAAAGGAGGGGGGGACAGTGAGTCTAGGGAGGGTAGATTCATGCGAGACTGGGGTGTTGGGGGTCCGGGGAGAGAGGGGGGACACAAGTGAATATTACACTGACGTCTGTTGGTCTGTGGGGGCGACACTGGGGAGGGTTCATCACTGTAGGGAAATTGGCCCGTGTAAGGGGATGTCGAGCACTCCACCTGATAGTATTTTGAGTAATAGAGTTCACTATGGTACACAGAGAGGGGGATCACACTGGAATGGAGGGGTGGTCAACACTGGGGAAAGGGCCACACTGACACAAATGATAGCAGTACGAGTAATAGAGTTCACTATGGTACATAGAATGGGGGATCACACTGGGGTGTTGGTCAATGCTGGGGAAACGGCCGCACTGATGTGAGGAGGGGGAGGAACACTGGGGACGGATCTGGCCGCACTAGGGAAGTACATAAACAGAAAGTCTATTACTCACGATTCTGGCGGAGGGGAGGACAGAGCCCACGGGACATCAGGGACTATGCCGGGAGCTGCAGGTGTCTGCCGGGCATGGGAAGTGAGTCGTGTGGTGAGTAGTACAGGGGCGAGTGGTCCGTGAGGTCGCCACTAGTCCTCGAAGTGTGGGTGGTTGAAGCAGGCGGCTCCCTAGCTACTACAGCCGGGCAGGAGATCGGGCTTTCTGGGCTAGGGCCGAAGAGGGCCAGGAGGTGCCCTGGGTGGTGCCGCCCCTTAATTGTCATTGGGGTTCTAGAAGATCAGGGGAGGCCTGGGGTTGGGGTCAGGCGTGGGGGGGGGCGGCGCCCTGGGTGAGCCAATGCTGCGTCCTGGGGAGGCGGCCGTTAGGGAGGGACTATGGCCGCCGTTGTCGAGCGAGCTTCGGCTGCTACGACAGGCACCAGTAGAGGCCTGCTGGATCTGGGAGCTGCGGTCTCACCTTTGGGAGGTGGCCACCAAGGGTGAGCTGTGGCCTCTCACCCGTGGAGAGTCTGGCAATGCTATGGGCTGCAAGGACAGGACACTGACCCTCGGGGACATCAGGCCCACTCTGGTCTCCGGTGGGGTCTCTGAAAAGGAGCAGGAGTCGCCCTCTCATGTCGAAGGGCTGCGAGAGGGGCACCTCACTTTGCCCCCAGAGTGGTGGTTGGGGCTGGAGGTGCCTTCCTCTGCAGGAGCCTGGCTATGTTCCGATGGGGCACGACCAGGGGCCAACCCTATGGATACTACAGACGTTGACGACAGGGAGTAGGCATCTGATGGATACACCTGGCTATTGCCACAGCTCCGACAGAGGCTGCACTCCAGTCATTGCTCTTGCGGCAGGAAGAAGGCACCCAATGGAGACACTTGGCTATGGCCAGAGCTCTGACAGAGGCTGTTTTCCGGCCGAGGTTTAGTGGACAGGGAGAAGGCACCCGATGGATACACCCAGCTATTGTCACAGCCCAGACGGCGGCTGTTCTCCGGCCTTGGTTCTGGAGGCAGGGAGAAGGCACCCAATGGATACACCCAGCTAAGGCCACAGCGCCGATGGCGACTGCTCTCCAACCTTTGTTCTAGGGGCGAGGAGAAGGCGCCCGATGGATACGTCCAGCTACTGCCACAGCTCTGACGGAGGCTGTTCTCCACCCTTGGTTCTGGAGGCAGGGAGAAGGTGCCCAATGAATACACCCGGCTATGGCCACAGCACCGATGGTGACTGCTCTCTGGCCTTTGGGTCTGGGGCTCCTGCCCTGGAGAAAGCACTGGTGGACGGCAATGACTCTTCCGCTGCTCCTTACTGGGGGTAGCAGCCCTTGAGGCTCCTCCAGAGTCCTCTTTCAAAAGGGAGGCCGATCCAGGGGACTCGGCGTCCGTGGGTCTGCTTAGGAGCTTGTTAGTACAAACCTCACCCTTATTCTGGCGAGTGTTCCCTCCGCCGGAGTGTAATGTGCTTTTCCTACACACTGTTGGGTGGTCTGGCTGCGGAGAAGAGGGGTGTTGGGGTGCAAGGGACATAGAACACTCTGGCCTGGAAGGTATGACAGGTGAGCTAGCCTCCCTGTCATCTCCTAGTCGGATTGGTAACGCCCCCCTGTGCTCTTCTTCTGGGGTAGTGGTGTCCGGCTCAACCCGCTGCGTGAGTATTTCAGAAATGAGTAGAGTACTTTTTATAGTCTGCTCCTACAAAGTCTTGTCATATATATATTTCTATTATGTACTCATAAATCTGAAGCATATAAAAAATAATCTATCAATTAAGGCATAATAAGGGGAGAAAAACTCTGAAATGTCATAGTCTGTCCATATTTCACCCTTTACAAAAGTAATTTTTTGGCATAACGTGTTGTTTCATATATCCTTTTGCAATTTTATAAGTCGTTTCCACAGCCCAATCGGCGGTAGTGGACCAAATTTGGGCTTAACCGTATCATTCACATTAAGTTTTAGGAAATCTGTAATTTTAGGGGAAAATCGAGATTTTCCCATTAACCGCTTCAAAAATATATATATATAGTTTCGCAATGCGATTTTGAAAAGTATCTTACTTTTACACTTTAGATACCCTTAAAACCAAAGGCACTGCAAAAAGTGTATCTGTCTGGTCCACATACATGGTTATTTTGGGGAGGACAAATGACTTTGCCTCCCCCCAAAATATAAATCATCATCGCCATCATGACCAACAACAAGAGCAGTAAATTAAAATCTTCTGCGTAGCACCTGCCCAATGCAGGACGATTATAAAGGCCTCTTTCATCTCTTCATGTCTCCTCCGTCTCTTGTCTGTCTGTTTTGGTTTCTTGCACCACACTTTCTTGATTTTATCATTCCGTCTGGCTTATCTGCCTGTCAGTTTACCATATCTAGCTCCATGCCTAAACTCTCCCTTTTATTCTGGTGGCTAAAGCAGCAGCTATTAACTCTATAAAATAATGTAACCTACTTCAAGAAATGTCACATTCTGTAAACTATATTCTTTAAATTAGAGAGGATGTTCTTGACAGCAATCTTTTCTTTTGTCTAAAAGTCTTCCTGTCGATCCTCTCAAATAACATCTTTCTCGTATCCTTTGTATGATACCAAAAATAGCTGAACGAGCATTTGATAAGGCAAACAGGGAAATAATTTTGGAGGAATTAGTTGCCAAATGGGTTAAAAGAAAATTACTTTGGTAGATGAGAGCCTATTTCTATCACCTGTCAGCAAGAGTTTCGTTGCAGGGACAGTTTTCTGACGAAAGAGAAAGTGAACTGGACACTCTACAAGGTGGTGTTCCCAGTCCGATGTTCTTCTGTATATTAATGAATAAAATCGCACGTCACACTTTTCCTTCTGGTATGGAGGTAATTATATCTGCTGATGAAATCTTGCTGCAGTGCGAATCCTCTTCCATTCCATGTAAAACCCTGTAAGAGTTGGAGAATGTGTGTGTCGGGATGAGACTCATTACTAATGAATGAAAAAACAAATTTCAGAGATTGGATAAGAGATGCAAGCTATACTAATATAAATCATGTCATACTAGAGAGACTTAGTTTCTACAAATACCTGGGGGTCCAGCTTAGCTATCAGAAAGGCCCAGAATGCATTCATTACGTTTATTATCTATGTGTTACTAGACTTGCACTATTGCGAGTCTTCGCTAACCGGGCAAGAGGAGTTGGCATCCCAGTTCTCAGAAGGATGTACATTAGTAATGTTAGATCTTTGACAGATTATGCAGCCATTGTCTTGGGACAGCATAGTCAGAAACACGTTCAGAAATTGGAAATTGTACCAAATGAGGACATGAGGATTGTACTAGGCTGTCCCAAGACAACAATAATTGAGGCAATGCGGGTTGAACTGGAACTACCTAGTATCGAAATTAGGATACAAGTAATTCCGTCGTGCACAATTGTCAGGGTGCTTAATTACGGATGTGGACAACTAAGACACTCCTTGATGCACTTTCACAACAATGCTCGCTCGCCTGCAAACACGTATCTCGGTTATATGTACAATATTTTAAGTAACTTTAATGTAATTACTCTTTGCATTACTTTAATGCAAACACAAGGTCAGGCCACATGGAGTTCTCGTAGTGACTGTGGATATAGAGAAACTCAACAAACTCAAGCATCATTGGCTGCCTTGAGAACTCGAATCCCTCTTCATCAAAATGTTGGAGACACTAAGTCGTCTTCAGTCTGTGCACATGTACTGTTGACGGAACCAAGCCTGAGTGTGGGAGAGTCATTAAGGATTATGAATCTCCTAAACTGTACGTAGTCATTGTAATCTCACCAAGACTCCTCGTCTATCTGTCCACTGCAAGCACAGAACTGTACACGGTAGAAGAGGGACTTGGTTGTGTTGTATCCTTATCTAAGGATGTCGCTGAAAAACATATGTTTTTATGCAATATTTCAATATCACTGTCCAATCGTAGCATGAGAAATCTGAAAATTTCCATTATCAACAAACAGATAAATGAAGTAAAATGTACTTCTAGTGTTTCACTCGGATTTTTAAAAAGAGAAATATTTAATAGATAAAGGATTCTAATTACGAATTAGTGTACGAGAATATAACGCTCCATTATCCTACATATATAAACACACACACACACACACACACACACACACACACCTATATATATATATATATATATATATATATATATATATATATATATATATATATATATATATATATAGATATACATATATATACTGTATATATATATAATTCAGGATCTAGGAAGAAAAATCAATGTCAACTACTCTAAAAACAGAAAGTTATTCTGGAAAGAGGTGCGGCAATGCAGAAGTGAAAGCAGAAAGAAATGGGATAGTGTGAAGGATGCAGGTGGTAGATTATTAACCCATGGAGATGAAGTAAGGACCAGATGGAAAGACTATTTTGAATGTCTGATGAATGGGAATAGAAAGAGTAGAGAAGCTATAAACATGATTGGTTTTGGGGGGGGGGGGTGCAGAGAAGGAATGCAGTGCCAGGAGACGTGACAGTCGCACAGGTTAAGAGTGCTGTGAAGCAGCTGAAAAATGGAAAAGCAGCTGGGGTTGATGAGGTGTATGCAGAGATGCTTAAGTGTAGTGGAGAGAGTGGAATGAAGTTCATGTTGGAGATATGTAAGAAGGCATGGATGAGTGAAACTGTGCCTGCAGAGTGGAAAAAGGCTGTGATTGTACCGCTGTACAAAAAATAAAGGTGAGCGAAGTGAGTGCAAGAATTATCGTGGCATAACCTTACTGAGTGTGGTAGGGAAGGTATATGGAAATGTAATTGTAGAGAAAGTAAGAGATATATTAGAAGTCCTAGTGAGTGATGAACAGGGTGGCTTTAGGAGTGGCAGAAGATGTGTGAACCAAATATTTGCAGTGAGACAGATAATAGAGAAGGCATGTGACAAGGACCATACGGTGTTTATGGCATTCATGGATCTGGAAAAAGCATATGACAAAGTGGAGAGAGAAGGATCGTGGAAAGTTTTGCGCATGTGCGGTGTAGAGGGTTAGCTACTAGGTGCCGTCAACAGTTTTTATGATGGTAGTGAAACATGTGTAAGGGTTAATGGGCGTCTCAGTAAATGGTTTACGATCAGTGTGGGCGTGCGACAAAGTTGTGTGATGTCCCCTTGGTTGTTCAATATATATATGGATGGGATGATGAGAGAAGTAAAAACACGAGTAATGGAGAGAGGGATGGCATTGGTACTGAATGGTGATGGATGGAATATCTCAAATTAGTTGTATGCTGATGATGCAGTAGTTCTTGCAAGTACCGGACAAGAACTTGGTAGGCTAGTGCAGAGTTTTGCGAATGTCTGTAAGCGTCGTTCCTTGAGAGTAAATGTAGAAAAGAGTAAAGTGATGGTTACTGAGAGAGAAGGTGATTCCCAGTGCAATGTGACAGTGAATGAAGTGAGACTGGAATTGGTGAGAGAGTTCAAGTACCTGGGAACAGTTATAGAAAAGGGAGGACAATGTGAAAAGAAGTTGAGAATAGAGTGACACGAGGAAGAAAAGTAGCTGGTGCAATGAAGGCCTTGATATGAAACGGAGGCTTGAGTGTTGCAGCTGCAAGAGGCTTACATGAAGGAGTGTTAGTGCCAGCTTTAACATATGGATGTGAGACTATGGTGTGGCATGAAAATGAAAAGTCAAGAGTAAGAACAGTGGAGATGGGACTGCTGAGGAATGTATGTGGAATACAGAGGGTGGATAGGATACGAAATAATATTATTCGTGAAAGATGAGGAGTGAGGAAGTCGGTGGACACCAGAATTGATGAGAGTGTACTGAGATAGTATGGTCATGTGGAGAGAATGGATAACAATAGAGAGGTGAAAAGGTATATCTGAGCGAATTTCAAGGAGGGAGGAGGCGAGGTAGGCCAGGGAGAAGGTGGAGAGTTATGGTGGATGAATGTGTGAGGAAGAGAGGTTCGGAAGTCGGTGAGGCTAGGGAACTGACAGGAGATCGAGCTGGCTGGATGAATTTTGTGAGGAGAAGTGAATGACCAGGGATTTTTGGCACCCCTTTTTAACGTGGCAGCGTCTGGATTGACTCTGTCAGATACGATTATGTGAAGCTACAGAACGTGGTGAATGTTTCGGCGTAACCGATAGAGCCAGGATTCCGGGGGTTGAATGATGAGTGAATGGAAACGTGGCCCATTGGATTGGGCAATTTTGGGCTGTATGGACATTGCTACTCCTCACCCTGCCCTAGGGTGGGAAAGGAGGTCCGGATGATGATCATGATGATTTATGTGACAACTAGACAAGATCATGCACTGATAAATATTTCTCCAGCTTCTGGACCCAAATTTCTGTCACAGACTGTAAATAACAGCAGTGGTACATGTACAGGACAACAGTGTCTGTGTCTGTTGCTTGGACTATAACACGTGACTGTTCATGAAATCCAGTTGCATACGAAACTTGCGCATGTGGAACACCTTTGTCAGCTAAAATATTACAGTATTTGTCTAGAAGCTGTGTCAAAGAAAATGCAAAGTGATGGACTAGCAGTCGATCTGAAATCTCAATACAAATTTGTTAAAATGCAGAGTCATATGGGCTAGTACCTGCTGAAGAAGATTCCTCTTCATTTTTTCCGATTTAGAAAGCGTGTCATACGGAGTCTGTGATACCTAAAATCTTTAGCAATCATGTCAACTGTGAAGACACCATGCCCTTTTATCTTCATCTAAATGGATTCTTCACCCAATTCCCTTGCTTTTTGGTGAATTGAATGTTGCATATCAAAAGAACTTACTAAAACAAGTATATGCCTCCATTGAGGATCGCAACTCTTTTCACAATGAAAACAGCAAGATTTGGCATCTATCTTTGTTGGTAAGGTTGCTCGACTCGATACACAACCAGTCGTATCCATTGGGAACTTGCCACTCGGTTCTCCTGCTTCTTATTCCTGTCTGCCTCTAAGAGCTTCGATCTTATTTTTATCTGTATATACACTTTTACATTCTTTGTGACATTTAGGATCCTTCTTGAGGAAGCCCTCTTCATCATCAATATATTGGGATAATCTGTGGTAAACATCAGCACGCCTGGAAAGCAAAGGAGACCGACCGAAAACCGGAAATCCTCGTGCTGTTAATTTTCTGAGAGGTTTTGAAGATGTTCTCTGACATATCAAACATTCCTTAAATGTGAAGTCAGTACGTGCTTCTGGGCTCGTTTGTGCTTTCCAGACAGGATCCATTTTGACTGCCGTCACTTCCGATGTGGTTGTTTATTCTGAAATGAGTAGAGTACTTTTTATAGTTTGCTCCTAGAAAAATCTTTTCAGATATATATTTTTTATTATCTGCTCACAAGTCTGAAGCATATGAAATAATAATATATCTGTTAAGGTACAATGAGGTAAGAAAAGTTCTAAAATGTCATAGTCTTTCCATATTTCTACCTTTACAAAAGGAATTTTTTTGGCATAACGTGTTGCAATTCATATATCCTTTTGCAATTGTATATGTCGTATCTTAAACCCAATCGGCGGTAATGGACCAAACTTAGGCTTTACCTGATCATTTAAAGTTGTTTTCAGCAAATATGTAATTTGGGAGGGAAATCGAGATTTTCGCATTAAACGCTTCAAAAATATATATATATACTTTTGCAGCAAAATTTCTAATAGTATCATACTTTTTGATACACCTTAGATACTCTTAACAGCTAAGGCACTGCAAAAAGTGTATCTGTCTGGTCAACATACATGGTTATTTTGGGGAGGACAAATGACTTTGCCTTCCCCCAAAATATAAATCATCATCGCCATCATGACCAACAACAAGAGCAGTAAATTAAAATCTTCTGCGTAGCACCTGCCCAATGCAGGACGATTGTAAAGGCCTCTTTCATCTCTTCATGTCTCCTCAATCTCTTGTCTGTCTGTTTTGGTTTCTTGCACCACACTTTCTTGATTTTATCATTCCGTCTGGCTTATCTGCCTGTCAGTTTACCACATCTAGCTCCATCTCTAAACTCTCCCTTTTATTCTGGTGGCTAAAGCAGCAGCTATTAACTCTATAAAATAATGTAACCTACTTCAAGAAATGTCACATTCTGTAAATTATATTCTTTAAATTAGAGAGGATGTTCTTGACAGCAAGATCCTCTCAAATAACATCTTTATGATATCTTTTGTACGATACTAAAAATAGCTGAACGAGCATCTGATAAGGCAAACAGGGAAATAATTTTGGAAGAATTAGTTGCCAAATGGATTAAAAGAAAACTCAATTGGTAGATGACAGCCTATCTCTATCACCTGTTAGGAAGTTTCGTTGCAGGGACAGTTCTCTGACGAAAGAGAAAGTGAACTGGACACTCTACAAGGTGGTGTTCCCAATCCGATGCTCTTCAATATATTAATGAGTAAAATCGCATGTCACACTTTTCCATCAGGTATGGAGGTAATTATATATGCTGATGAAATTTTGCTGCAGTGCGAATCCTCTTCCATTCCATGTAAACCCCCGCAAAAGTTGGAGAATGTGTGTGTCGGGATGGGTCTCGATATTAATGAATAAAAAACAAAATTTCAGAGACTGGATAAGAGATGCAAGCTTCCTAATATAAATCATGTCAAACCGGAGAGACTTAGTTTCTACAAATACCTTGGGGTCCAGCTTAGCTATCAGAAAGGCCCAGAATGCATTCATTACGTTTATAATCTATGTGTCCCTAGACTTGCACTATTGCGAGTCTTCGCTAACAGGGGAAGAGGAGTTGGCATCCCAGTTCTCAGAAGGATGTACATTAGTAATGTCAGATCTTTGACAGATTATGCAGCCCCTGTCTTGGTACAGCATAGTCGGAAACACCTTCGGAAATTGGAAATTGTACCAGATGAGGACATGAGGATTTTCCTAGGTTGTCCCATGAGAACAATAATTGAGGTAATGCGGGTTGAACTGGAACTACCTAGTATCGAAATTAGGATACAAGTAATTCCGTCGTGCACAATTGTCAGGGTGCTTAATTACGGATGTGGACAACTAAGACACTCCTTGATGCACTTTCACAACTATGCTCGCTCACCTGCAAACACGTATCTCGGTTATATGTACAATATTTTAAGCAACTTTAATGTAATTACTCTTTGCATTACTTTAATGCAAACACAAGGTCTGGCCACATGGATTTCTCGTAGTGCCTGTGGATATAAAGAACTCAAACTCAAGCATCATTGGCTGCCTTGAGAACTCGAATCCCTCTTCATGAAAATGTTGGAGACACTAAGTCGTCTTCAGTCTGTGCACATGTACTGTTGACGGAACCAAGCCTGAGTGTGAGAGAGTCATTAAGGATTATGAATCTCCCAAACTGTACGTGGTCATTGTAATCTCACCAAGACTCCTCGTCTATCTATCCACTGCAAGCACAGAACTGTACACGGTAGAAGAGGGACTTGGTTGTGTTGTATCCTTATCTAAGGATGTCGCTGAAACACATTTGTATTTATGCAATATTTCAATATCACTGTCCAATCGTAGCATGAGAAATCTGAAAATTTCCATTATCAACAAACAGATAAACGAAGTAAAATGCACTTCTAGTGTTTCACTCGGATTGTTAAAAAGATGAATATTTAATAGATAAAGGATTCTAATTATGAATTAGTGTACGAGAATATTACGCTCCATTATCCTATATAGAAACAAACACACACACACACACACACACACACACATGTATATTGTTACATAGCCTATGATTTCATCATCCTTTGTGTAATTTTAACGTACAGTATGCTGCATGTTTGATCACAAGCGTGTTCTACCTCACTCCCCCCTTCTACCGTTATAGTAGAGTAAGTCGTTCTTTCTGTTGTTCAGAGCAGGATTGTCAACTCTTTGTCCCCTATGGCTTCATTTGCGCGTCCTTCTTACAAGTTGTATCAAGCTCTGCCGGCCCCTATATAATGAGCTCAGTCTCTGTATTAATTGCCACTTAGATCTACTCCTCATTTTGTTCACGTCTCTGTCCTCCCCTGTACAGTTATTATTGTGAGTGCTCAGGAAGTCTCCAACCATCTAGCAGCTGTGTAATTTGAGTATAAGTGTTATTGCATTTTGTTCTTGTACTGTATAGCATAAGGTGTTAATTCGTAGGCCTAGTGAGGTTTTTGTAATTCATGTAAGGTTCTTATTGTCAACCCTTATAAATATTATTTTGTAGCTGTAATAATATATCTTGCATTCACTGAGTATTATCTAGTAGTTTCATTTTATCAGGGCTGACTTAGATAAATTTACTCATGCTAATTTCGTGTTAATAGAGGCTATTGCAGTTAACCATATATTTAACCTGTTTTTTGCCATTACATTATCCTTATGAGTTCTGAATGTTTTGTTGTTAGTTTGAGCATTAAACTTTAACTTGTAATTTTACCTGACTCTTTTGTTTTGAACCTGGAACTTTACGGGACAGTAGTGATTTTTAGTATTCTCACTTAAAGTGAACATTATCTTTCTCTGTTCCGTAACATAAATTTGGCGACCTCTTATCAGGATATTCAGGATATTATCATAAGGATATTGCTTGATATTTTGTGACTGTGATTTATTCATGATGGCTGCTATTACTACGCTTGATGAAGCCAAAGATTTTTTGTCAAATGTGCAAACAGTGTGTGATGTAGAAAACAGAACAAAGAATAAACTTAAGCTTGTTGCTCAACAATTGGGAATTGCTGTTCGCTCTCATCATTCTAAAGATCAAATTGTTGACATGATTAATGAAAGCTTGTTTAATGTAACTCCTCCAGATGAGCAAACGCAGATTGAGATAGGCTGTATGAGGGTGTTGTGGTACCGACTGCGTTATATGGGGCTGAAACATGGAATATGGGTATAGCAGAGAGGAAAAGTTTGAATGTAATGGAGATGAGGTGTCTGAGGAGTATGTGTGGAGTGACGCGTATGGATCGGGTGCTAAATGATGAAGTGCGAAGGAGAACTGGAGTTGTTCGGGAGATGGCTGGTAGAGTTGAGCAGAGGGTGTTGCGATGGTTTGGGCATATGGAGAGAATGGATAATGAGCAATTGGTCAAAAAGATAACTAGATCTGATGTGAGAGGTGTAAGGCTGAGAGGAAGACCACGAATAGGATGGATGGACAGTGTGAAGAGAGCGCTGGATGCGAGAGGGATGTCTGTTGAGCAAGGAAGAGTGGCTGTGCGTGACAGAAATAAATGGAGAGAAATTGTGAATGAATAAGCGATGACGCAGCCCTGAGGGGATATTCTTCTGCATTTGGTCTGATCAGCTAGTCAGGTCAGGTGCAGGTAAGGGGATGGGTCTGTTATGATGTGGCAGGGGTAAACCAGTTCTGCTGTCGGGCCCTGCTGCGGATGTCACTGATTGCATTGCGCAGTTGACCCTTGTGCGGTGTGGTGCGGTGAAGATCTGTCCGTTCTCCCCTTTGGGGCTAAGATGCGAATGAATGTGTTTGAATGGATGAGTAAATGGGGAGTGTGTCGTCCTGTCTCGGCTACCTCCCTTTCCTTGGGGGAAGCAGCCTAGGTATATAGATAGATAGACAGCTAGCCCTGCAGGAGGCTCGTGTTAAGGAGGCTGAGGCACAAGTTGAACTTGCTAGGATTCAGGCAGACCATGAGTGTCGCATGAAACAATGTGGAACTGGATCATCTAGCTCTGATGATTTTGATGTGGCTAAAAATGTTACACTTGTCCCTCCTTTTAATGAATCTGATTTAACAAAGTATTTTCAGTTGTTTGAGAGGGTAGCTACAGGTTTTAATTGGCCCAAAAAGTATTGGCCAGTACTCCTTCAAACTGTTCTCACCGGTAAAGCTCAAGTAACTTATGCATCTTTGCCTCAGGATCAATCTGATAATTATGATTTAGTTAAGAGCTTGATTCTTAAGGCCTATGAGCTTGTTCCTGAAGCCTATAGAGTAAAATTTAGGACAACTTATAAGCAAGATAAGCAATCCCATGTTGAGTACGCAAAAATCAAAGAAGATCTGTTAGAGCAGTGGTTAAATTCTAAGAATGTGGATTCTGATTTTGGTTAATTTAAGCAGATGATTTTCCTGGAGGATTTCAAAAGGTGTATTAATAAAGATGTAAGCCTATATCTTGATGAGAGAAGAATAGATAATTTGTCTGATGCTGCAGTTTTAGCTGATGAATATGTTCTCACTCACAAGAGATATTCTAGAGAAAAAAGGAAAGCTGAGAGTAAGTATGTTGCCTCTACTCAGAGTACAGGTAACAGGAAAGAGAATAAAGATGATGTTTCTCTGGAAGTAAATACCAGCTCCACCTCTAGATTTCAGAAAAGTAAATGTACTTATTGTAGTAAGCTTGGTCAAACTACGGAGAAATGTTTCAGGAGACAGCGTGATGTGAACAAAAAGGAGTCTTTAAATATTCAGTCAATTGGTCTAGTGTCCACCCTTGAGAGTTCCCAGAATTCTTTAACTGAGTTAACTGAAGCTGCTTTGAGGGGTAACTTAAATTCTCATGATGGAGCTCCTCTTTTGAGCAGTAACGTGGATGACACTCTCAAGAGTTCATGTGCTAATTTCCTGTTTGATGGTTTTGTCAGTCCTCTGGACAGTAATGACAGGAAATCAGTTAAAATATATCGTGATACAGGTGCTTGCCAATCCCTTATGCTGACCAGTGTTCTAGGCTCTAATGTTAATTCCTCTGATGAAACTGTAATCTTACAAGGTGTAGGGAATAATTACTTCTCTGTCCCTCTGTGCAGAGTGAATTTAGAGTCTGGTTTTGTTAATGGTTCCGTTATGGTTGGGTTGGCTGAGACACTCCCAATGTCAGGTGTAACTTTCTTACTTGGAAATGATATTGGTGGAAGTCAAGTATGTCCAGCTCCTCAGTTGTCTAGTTAGCCAGTGGCTGCGGCCCAGGATTGTGATGTCCCTGATGTGTTCCCTTCATGTGCTGTCACTAGGGCTAAGTCTAAAGTTACTGGTGACTTAGAGGATAATGATGATGATGATGTTATCCTAGCTGACACTTTTCTTGCTAATTTGGACCACTCACCAGATGAGGCAGTACCCCGTAGTGTTGATAATTTGTCTCGTCAAGAGTTGGTTGAGTTACAGGTTGCTGACCCTGAGTTGAAAGGTCTAGCTAACTCTGCTTGCAGTGAGGAAGAGTCAGCTGGTGCTTCTACTTGTTATTATATAAAGTCAGGAGTACTTATGAGGAAGTGGAGACCCCCAACAGCATCAGCCGACTATGAATGGGAGGTTGTACAACAAGTTGTCATCCCTCGTGTTTGTAGGCAGGATATCATTAGAGTGGCTCATGATTCCAGTTTGGCAGGACACCTTGGAGTGAGGAAGACTGTGGCACGCATTTTGAAACACTTCTACTGGCCAGGTATCTTCAGAGATGTTTCCTGGTATTGTAAGTCTTGTCACACCTGTCAAGTTGTGGGGAAGTGTAATCAGACCGAAAAGGTTGCACCTCTAGTTCCCATTCCTCCTTTTGAGGCGCCATTCACCCGTGTGTTGGTGGATATTGTGGGCCCTCTTCCCAAGACTTCTTCAGGACTTTCTTATGTGTTGATCCTGATTGATATGGCTACTCGTTATCCTGAAGCCATTCCACTTAGAAATATCTCAGCAAAGAACGTGGTTAAGGAAATGCTGGGGTTCTTCACAAAGTTTGGTCTGCCCAAGGAGGTACAGTCAGACTGGGGAAGTAATTTCATGTCAAATGTTTTCAAGCAGTCTCTGAAAGAGTTGGGCATCACCCAGATCACGTCTTCAGCTTACCATCCCCAGACCCAAGGAGCGTTGGAGAGATATCATCAAACACTCAAATCGATGCTCAAGAAATAGTGTTTGGAACATCAGAAAGACTGGGATAAAGGTCTTCCATTCGTTGTATTTGCCGCAAGAGAATCTCCAAATGAATCACTGGGCTTCTCACCCTTTGAACTACTGTTTGGCCATGAAGTAAGAGGACCCCTTAAGCTACTCAAGGAATGCTGGCTGTTGGAGGAAGATGACGTCAACCTGCTGGAGTATGTGATGAAGTTCAAAGAATGGCTGTCCACTGCTTTACAGCTGGGGAGAGAGAATTTAGGAGCTGCTCAGGAGAAGATGAAGACTTGGTATGATAAGAAGTCCAGGTTACGCCACTTTCAGCCAGGAGATCAGGTTTTGCTTCTGCTACCGGTGCATGGGCAACCTCTTCAAGCCAAGTTTAGTGGTCCTTATTTCGTGGAGAAGGAACTCAGTGATGTCAACTATGTCATCGCCACACCAGATCGTAGAAAGAACAAGCAACTTTGTCACATCAACATGCTAAAGTTATATCACAGGCGGGACGAAAATAACCAAGTCTGCACTGTAGCTGTTCCACCAGAGTCTGCAAGTGAAGTTCTCCCATGCAGCATGAGCCTGAGTGATAGTTTGGGGAAGAATCCTGATATCATGAATGATTTCCAGACTAAGCTTTCTCATCTAGCTCCCGAGGAAAGGCAGGAGTTTTCGGCATTACTGCAGGAGTACCCGCAAGTGTTCCGTGCCACTCCAGGAAGAACTACTGTGTTGATGCATGATGTCGATGTTGGAGACGCAAAGCCAATTAAACTGCCTCCTTACCGTGTGAACCCAGTGAAAGTTCCTCTCATTCAGAAGGAGCTTGGCTACCTGTTGGACCACAAGATGATTGAGACCTGTTAGAGCGAGTGGAGTTCTTCTGTCACTCTAGTCCCTAAGCCAGGTGGGTCACAGCGGCTTTGCATCGACTACAGACGTGTTAATCAGATAACCAAAACAGACACTTACCCTCTCCCTCACGTGGAAGATTGCATAGACAAGATCGGAAAGGCTAGGTACATAAGTAAGTTTGATTTGTTAAAGAGATACTGGTAAGTACCTATGACTGAACGTGCTAGGGAGATCTCATGTTTTGTAACACTAGGAAAGACTTTTTCATGTTCTGTAATGCCATATGGTATGCACCAGCCACATTTCAGAAGCTCATGAATGTTGTAACAGAGGGTTTGGCAGGGTGTGTTGTTTATATTGATGATGTATTAATCTTCAGTGACAACTGGAAAGATCACCTATGCCATGTCAGTAAATTTCTTGAGCGTTTGGTTCAGGCTAATCTTGTAGCTAATTTATCAAAGTGTGAGTTTGGTCAAGCTAAAGTTCAGTACCTTGGGTACGTAATTGGTGATGGACATGTTGCACCACCAGGAGCTAAGGTTCAGGTTATAAGTGATCTTCCCAGACCTAAAAGTAGGAAAGAGCTAAAAAGATTTTTGGGAATGGTAGGTTATTACAGGAGATTTGTTCTTAACATTTCAATTCTTGTATCACCACTTACAGACCTACTGGAAAAGGGCGTTAAATTTGTCTAGACCGATGACTGTGAATCCTCTTTCAGCAGACTTAAAGCTATCCTTTTAAGTCAGCCAGTGCTAGCTACTCCAAATTTTGCTAAGCCTTTAAAGATGGCTGTTGACGCAAGTGATACAGGAGCTGGGGCTGTTTTGCTGCAAGAGGATGATCAGGGTATTGAACACCCTGTATCTTATTACAGTAAGAAGTTCACTCCACCTCAAAAGAACTACTCAACTATTGAGAAAGAGCTTTTGGCCTTGATTTTGGGTTTACAGCATTTTTCATTTTATTTGTGTTCTGGTTTTGACCCCATAGTCATTTATACCGATCATAATCCACTGAAATTCCTTAGTAAGTTTAAAGATAAAAATCAGAGATTGACAAGATGGAGTCTACTTCTTCAGGAGTATTCATTAGACATACAACATGTCAAGGGGAAAGAAAATGTTATTGCAGATTGCTTATCTAGACTTTAGACAGATTGTTTTAGAGTAATAAGAAATTTCCTTTGTAAATTCCTTTTTCTTTGTGGGGAGGTGTTACATAGCCTATGATTTCATCATCCTTTGTGTAATTCTAACGTACAGTATGCTGCATGTTTGATCACGAGCGTGTTCTACCTCACTCCCCCCTTCTACCGTTATAATAGAGTAAGTCGTTCTTTCTGTTGTTCAAAGCAGGAGTGTCAACTCTTTGTCTCCTATGGCTTCATTTGCGCGTCCTTCTTACACGTTGTGTCAAGCTCTGCCGGCCCCTATATAATGAGCTCAGTCTCTGTATTAATTGCCACTTAGATCTACTCCTCATTTTGTTCACATCTCTGCCCTCCCCTGTACAGTTATTATTGTGAGTGCTCAGGAAGTCTCCAACCATCTAGCAGCTGTGTAATTTGAGTATAAGTGTTATTGCATTTTGTTCTTGTACTGTATAGCATAAGGTGTTAATTCGTAGGCCTAGTGAGGTTTTTGTAATTCATGTAAAGTTCTTATTGTCTGCCCTTATTAATAATATTTTGTTGCTGTAATAATATATCGTTCATTCACTGAGTATTATCTAGTATTTTCATTTTATCAGGGCTGACTTAGATAAATGTACTCTTGCTAATTTCGTGTTAATAGAGGCTATTGCAGTTAACCATATATTTAACCTGTTTTTTGCCATTACATTATCCTTATGAGTCCTGAATGTTTTGTTGTTAGTTTGAGCATTAAACTTTAGCTTGTAATTTTACCTAACTCTTTTGTTTTGAACCTGGAACTTTACGGGACAGTAGTGATTTTTAGTATTCTCACTTAAAGTGTACATTATCTTTCTCTGTTCCGTAACAATATATATATATATATATATATATATATAGAGAGAGAGAGAGAGAGAGAGAGAGAGAGAGAGAGAGAGAGAGAGAGATGAGGATCTAGGATGAAAAATGAAAGTGAACTACTCTGAAAACAGAAAGTTATTCTGGAAAGAGGTGCGGAAATGTAGAAATGAAAGTGGTAAGAAATGGGATGATGTGAAGGATGCATGTGGTAGATTATTAACCCATGGAGATGAAGTAAGGACCAGATGGAAAGAATATTTTGAATGTCTGATGAATGGGAATAGAAAGAGCAGAGCAGCTATAAACATGATTGATTTTGAGGGGGGGGGGGTGCAGAGAAGGAATGCAGTGCCAGGAGATGTGACACTCGCACAGGTGAAGAGTGCTGTGAAGCAGCTGAAAAGTGGAAAAGCAGCTGGGGTTGATGAGGTGTATGCAGAGATGCTTAAGTGTAGTGGAGAGAGTGGAATGAAGTCCATGTTGGAGATATGTAAGAAGGCATGGATGAGTGAAACTGTGCCTGCAGAGTGGAAAAAGGCTGTGATTGTACCCCTGTACAAAAATAAAGGTGAGCGAAGTGAGTGCAAGAATTATCGTGGCATAACCTTACTGAGTGTGGTAGGGAAGGTAGATGGAAGAATTATTATAGAGAAATTAAGAGATATATTAGAAGTCCTAGTGAGTGATGAACAGGATGGCTTTAGGAGTGGCAAAGGATGTGTGGACCAAATAGTTGCAGTGAGACAGATAATAGAGAAGGCATATGACAAGGACCATACAGTGTTTATGGCATTCATGGATCTGGAAAAAGCATATGACAAAGTGGAGAGAGAAGGATCGTGGAAAGTTTTGCGCATGTGCGGTGTAGAGGGTTAGCTACTAGGTGCCGTCAACAGTTTTTATGATGGTAGTGAAATATGTGTAAGGGTTAATGGGCGTCTCAGTAAATGGTTTACGATCAGTGTGGGCGTGCGACAAAGTTGTGTGATGTCCCCATGGTTGTTCAATATTTATATGGATGGGATGATGAGAGAAGTAAAAACACGAGTAATGGAGAGAGGGATGGCTTTGGTACTGAATGGTGATGGATGGAATATCTCAAATTTGTTGTATGCTGATGATGCAGTAGTTCTTGCAAGTACCGGACAAGAACTTGGTAGGCTAGTGCAGAGTTTTGCGAATGTCTGTAAGCGTCGTTCCTTGAGAGTAAATGTAGAAAAGAGTAAAGTGATGGTTACTGAGAGAGAAGGTGACTCCCAGTACAATGTGACAGTGAATGAAGTGAGACTGGAATTGGTGAGAGAGTTCAAGTACCTGGGTACAGTTATAGAAAGGGGAGGACAATGTGAAAAGAAGTTGAGAATAGAGTGACACAAAGAAGAAAAGTAGCTGGTGTAATGAAGGCCTTGATAAGAAACAGAGGCTTGAGTATTGCAGCTGCACGAGGCTTACATGAAGGAGAGTTAGTGCCAGCTTTAACATATGGATGTGAGACTATGGTGTGGCATGAAAATGAAAAGTCAAGAGTAAGAGCAGTGGAGATGGGACTGCTGAGGAATGTGTGTGTGTGTGTGTGGTTTTTTTTTATGCGAAGAAGAAGGAACCAAAGGCCATGAGCCCGCAGTAACAGTTCCCTCCAAGAGAAAAACAAAATACAATACAGAGCCAAATTCAAGATCCGATCATTTTGAGATGCCTGGACACACTGTGTTTGAAAGACTGGAGATCATAGGCAGCAGGAAATACAGACAGAGGGAGACAGTTCCAGAGCTGACCTGTTGCATAAATGAAAGACTGGGAGTAACGGTTAACTCTTGCATTAGAGAGTTGGACACAAAAGGGATGAGAGTTTGCTGCCAGACGGGTGCTACGCGCCCGTCGTAGAGGTGGAGGAATGCAAGTAGACAGTTCAGAGGAGCAGTGACCATTAAAATAGCGATAAAAAAGAGATAAAGATGCAACAGTGCGGCGAAGAGACAGAGGTTGAAGGGAGTCAGTAAGAGGAGGAGAGTTAATGAGACGAAAAGCCTTTCACTCCACCCTATTGAAAAGAGCTGTATGTGGGGAGCCTCCCCACACATGAGAGTTGTACTCCACACAGGGGCGGATAAAACCCCTGTATAGAGTCAACAATTGTGCAGGGGTAAAGAAAGAGCAGAGTCGGCTTAGCACACCCAATCTCTTGGAAGCAGATTTTACAAGAGATGTAATATGATCTTTCCAAGATAAGTCCCGAGTAAATGAAACCCCAAGCATGTTCAAGGATGATGCAGGATTAAGCTGAATATTATTAAACATTAGTGGGTATACCTGTGGAAGATTTTGTCGGGTTGATAGGTGTAAGAACTGAGTCTTAGATGCATTAAAGACAACCATATAATTTTTACCCCAGTCAGAGATACGAGCCAAGTCAGACATTAGGTGTGCCATCGTGGAGTACAGAGGGTGGATAGGATACGAAATAATGTGATTCGTGAAAGATGCGGAGTGAGGAAGTCGGTGGACACCAGAATTGATGAGAGTGTACTGAGATAGTATGGTCATGTGGAGAGAATGGATAACAATAGAGTGGTGAAAAAGGTATATCTGAGCGAATTTCAAGGAGGGAGGAGGCGAGGTAGGCCAAGGAGAAGGTGGAAAGTTATGGTGGATGAATGTGTGAGGAAGAGAGGTTTGGAAGTCGGTGAGGCTAGGGAACTGACAGGAGATCGAGCTGGCTGGATGAATTTTGTGAGGAGAAGTGAATGACCAGAGATTTTTGGCACCCCTTTTTAACGTGGCAGCTCTGGATTGACTCTGTCAGATACGATTTTGTGAAGCTACAGAACGTGGTGAATGTTTCGGCGTAACAGATAGAGCCAGGATTCCAGGGGCTTGAATGATGAGTGAATGGAAACGTGGCCCATTGGATTGGGCAATTTTGGGCTGTCTGGACATTGCTACTCCTCACCCTGCCCTAGGGTGGGAAAGGAGGTCCGGGTGATGATGATGATGATGATGATTTATGTGACAACAACTAGACAAGATCATGCACTGATAAATATTTATCCAGCTTCTGGACCCAAATTTCTGTCACGGATTGTAAATAACAGTAGTGGTACACTCGCCAGCACTTCCGGGTGTTACAGGGGCTCGCACGTTTTAGGAGATGTGGCACCACTGTGCATCTTTACCTCGAAACAGTCCACGTATGTGAGATGGAGTAACCTCGATATAGTGGCGCATGAAGTGATCTTTGTAGGTTAATGCTTCGAATCAGAAATTATTAGTTCAGCCCGATTTTTGTTTAATCTCAATGCTCTATGATATAAAGTATACTAAATCTTTGCCATTATATAACGCATTTGAACTCCGCAGTTTTGTGATGACGTGTCGTTCATATCATATCACTTCACATGGATCCCTGTATCTGGGGTCAGAGAAAGGGGGGAGCTGTCAGCCTCGCACAACACGCTCAGATGAGACCACATCTGCTTCAGTACTCGCAGTAGGAAACGCAGGAACAGAGAACAACCATGATAATATCGGTAACGCATTGGAGGAGGTTCGAAATTGGTCTCGTTTGACCTGCAGGCTATTGCAGTTGCCAATCATGACTGAAAGGACGAGTTTTCTTCACATTCCCCGTGAAGCTAGTATATCCATTCTAGCCAGCATTGCATCATGAACAGACAGCAGAACCTCGTTATTCAACGCGGGAGTATCATCGGCCTACGGGATGCCGGCCACAGAGTTCGGGATATCGCCAGCCTCCTTGGACTTTCCCCTACTACAGTAGCGAAATGGATCAGAAGGTGGAATGAATCTGGAGACCTGAGGAACGCGGGTAATTTCGCTTATGAATGTCTATAAATGCTTATTTTAATTTATTAACTGAATACCATTAACAGCTACGTATTAACATTATATAATACGATTAAAATAATGTGTTCATATAAGGCATTTTATCTCGCCTTGTTTCATATTGATTTAAGAAATCCATGAATCAATGGATCGGTGCCTGCATGAAGTCCAACTAACCTATCCATCCTCTGTGGGAAAGTATGAAATTTATTATGATAAGCTATCCATTGTGATGACCTCTAACGTACTGGAACTTCACATAACTGCATTTTCTATTCAGTACTGATCCCATTCACATTGTAGGATTTAGGTCCTGTCTGTTTCATTCAAGCAGACTGGTCTATGATTCAGACTTGCAGTAAATAAGTATGCCGTTGCTAAGAAGTGGTATTCCTAATAGTAGTCTTTTTGTTTTTTGTGGGAAAAATGTCTTTCTGGTGGAAGCTGCATACGAAGCATATCGTTTTTATGATCACAGAGAGGAGGCCCCATTCCCGAGTAACAACTGCTGAACAAGACGAGAGTATTAGACAGGCAGCCGAAGAAGCCCCACTGACAACTGCAGTAGCCACTCGGGAGCAGTTGCACCTACAGGTGTCTGTAGATACCGTGCGGAGGTGTCTGCATGAGGCAGGGCTTCATCACAGAGTTCCTGCCCGGAAGTGTAACCTTCACTGGCCAACATCGCGCTGGTCGACTAGCGTTTGCTGAAGCAAATGTAGACAAAGACCTTGATTATTGGTCGAGGGTTGTTTTCTCCGATGAGAAAACTTTTTGTTCCCATATTCATGGACGTCGCCATGTGTGGAGACGAAACACAAGGTATGTTTTACCAGCACTAGATATCCTTGCGGACTGACCAGCTTCCAGTGCTATTTGGGCAATGGTAGATGTTACTTTTATGAAATATATGGCTGAAATGTTGTAGTACTCTCACCTTTTTGATTTGCCACTCATTTGAGATGAGAGAGAGAGAGAGAGAGAGAGAGAGAGAGAGAGAGGGTCCGACCTGGCGCTGATACACGGTGGCATGACGACATCGGGAAATAGTATTAATATTATCGATGCTGTAGTGCCCTTTGGGGTAAGCAAAATAGGCAAATCACCCAAATCTAGCTGGTGTATATTTACGTAGGAATTCATTGTTACGTTTCTGTTCTGATTTGTACGTTTGAATCCCATCCTTATTTTAGGTCATTATCAGTATGTTTGCATGCTTCTCTGTTGTTAAACACTGATTGCACTTTATGATGTATATCTGTTACGCAAAGGTATTATGTCACCTAGTGAAACATAGTCTACTATAATTTGTAAGTTATTCTTGATGTTTCAGAGGACTTGCATCCTTTTTGTCCCTATGTTTGGGGTCTTAGTTCTCGAACATTCCCTTTGTCTGTATATATTAATAGTAATAATAGTGAGGATAATAATTATAATAATAATAATAATAATAATATTAATAATAATAATAATAATAACAATAATAATAATAATAATAATAATAATTAATAATTATTAATAATAATACGTCGTATATTATTATGCGTATTCAGATATGACCGTCACAATATTTCCGAAGAGGCACGGAGCGGACAAGTCAGCTGCAATGTGTGGGGCTACATGTCAATCCACTGAGTTGGTGACATAATAAGAACTGAAGGAAGGTTTACGGCGAAGTACACCGATATTCTGCAAAACTTCCTTCCTTCCCCCTAAAGTAGGAATGTTCCATTTCCACCCGGCCCAATAGTTTTTGTGCAAGATCGTTGCCCGATTCATACAGCCAGGGTAGTGAGAGAATGGTTCAACCAGCAGGAATATTTGGAGCTTCTGGAGTTGCCTAGCAAGGGATGCGATTGCAATCCCATTGAACATCTTTGGACCAACATCGTTAGCTGTTGGGAGCCTGGCAGAAGGCGAACTCCGGAGCAGCTGATGCAACACACGAGGGAGCAGTGGGAGGTTTTCCGTGGCAAGCCAGAGCTCATTCGCAGCCTCGTTACCAGCATGCCTGACCGATTAAGGGAGGTGATTGAAAAGGAGGGAGGGTTGACACATTACTGAGTGTATTCACATCACTCATAGTATATCGGGGAAACTGTAGGTGCTGTATTCTTCTATTTAATAATCTGGCAATGGATTGTCTTATGCCTCCTAAATGAGAAATCTAATGTAGTTAGTTACAATATATGAAGAATTTAGTCTTCATGCGTCATAACTGTATTTGCCTTTGATACAAATGGTTCAAGGTAATTTAATCGAGAAAAGGTTTGTGTAGGGCGTTACCTTTCATTAGAAAGTTAAAATATATCCCGTATGGAAGTGATGTTAATATTATTACTTACCCAAATATTACAATGTTGTTATACGGCAAACCATGGGTAAATCAATATAGTCATAATTAAAACCACGATCAGCATGGTTGCCATCCACAGGTCTGTCTCATCAGTGTCCATTCAGTTATTAATTTCATGGGTATCGCTTTCCGGGTATAACTTACACAAATCAGGTGTAGTAGGATATTAATAGATAGATAGATAGATCTAGGTAGATATTGTATTGACCACAACAATATTCACTCTACATACGATAATTAAACATTAAATATGACATAGGTTTCTCATTTCTATCCAATGCATTACCGATATTATGAACGTTGTTCTCTGTTCCTGCGTTTCCTACTGCGAGTACTGAAGCAGATGTGGTCTCATCTGAGCGTGTTGTGCGAGGCTTACAGCTCCCCCCTTTCTCTGACCCCAGATACAGGGATCCATGTGAAGTGATATGATATGAACGACACGTCATCACAAAACTGCGGAGTTCAAATGCGTTATATAATGGCAAAGATTTAGTATACTTTATATCATAGAGCATTGAGATTAAACAAAAATCGGGCTGAACTAATAATTTCTGATTCGAAGCATTAAGCTACAAAGATCACTTCATGCGCCACTATATCGAGGTTACTCCATCTCACACACGTGGACTGTTTCGAGGTAAAGATGCACAGTGGTGCCACATCTCCTAAAACGTGCGAGCCCCTGTAACACGCGGAAGTGCTGGCGAGTGTACATGGAAAGGACAACAATGTCTGTGTCTGTTGCTTGGACTACAACACGTGACTGTTCATGAAATCCAGTTGCATACGAAACTTGCGCATGTGGAACACCTTTGTCAGCTAAAATATTACGGTATTTGTCTAGAAGCTGTGTCAAAGGAAATGCAAAGTGATGGACTAGCAGTGGATCTGAAATCTCAATACAAATTTGTTAAAATGCAGAGTCATATGGGCTAGTACCTGCTGAAGAAGATTCCTCTTCATTTTTTCCGATTTAGAAAGCGTGTCATACGGAGTCTGTGATACCTAAAATCTTTAGCAATCATGTCAACTGTGAAGACACCATGCCCTTTTATCTTCATCTAAATGGATTCTTCACCCAATTCCCTTGCTTTTTGGTGAATTGAATGTTGCATATCAAAAGAACTTACTAAAACAAGTATATGCCTCCATTGAGGATCGCAACTCTTTTCACAATGAAAACAGCAAGTTTTGGCATCTATCTTTGTTGGTAAGGTTGCTCGACTCGATACACAACCAGTCGTATCCGTTGGGAACTTGCCACTCGGTTCTCCTGCTTCTTATTCCTGTCTGCCTCTAAGAGCTTCGATCTTATTTTTATCTGTATATACACTTTTACATTCTTTGTGACATTTAGGATCCTTCTTGAGGAAGCCCTCGTCATCATCAATACATTGGGATAATCTGTGGTAAACATCAACACGCCTGGAGAGCAAAGGAGTCCGAAAACCGGAAATCCTCGTGCTGTTAGTTTACTGAGAGGTTTTGAAGATGTTCTCTGACATATCAAACATTCCTTAAATGTGAAGTCAGTACGTGCTTCTGGGCTCGTTTGTGCTTTCCAGACAGGATCCATTTTGACTGCCGTCACTTCCGATGTGGTTGTTTATTCTGAAATGAGTAGAGTACTTTTTATAGTTTGCTCCTACAAAATCTCTTCAGATATATATTTTTATTATCTACTCACAAGTTTGAAGCATATGAAAAAAATTGTGTATGTGTTAAGGTACAATTAGGCAAGAAAAGTTCTGAAATGCCATAGTCTTTCCATATTTCTACTGTACCTTTTCAAAAGTAATTTTTTGACATAACGTGTTGTAATTCATATATCCTTTTGCAATTGTATATTTCGTATCTAAAACCCAATTGGCGGTAATGGACCAAATTTAGGCTTTATCTGATCATTCAAAGTTAAGTTTTTAGTAAATTTGTAATTTGGGGGGAAAATCGAGATTTTCGCATTAAACGCTTAAAAAATATATACATATAGTTTCGCAGTGCAATGTCTAAAAGTATTATACTTTTTGATACACCTTAGATACTCTTAACAGCTAAGGCACTGCAAAAAGTTTATCTGTCTGGTCCAACAAAACCCGTTTTCTTGTACGATAGCCTCAAGTGGCTCCCTGACTAATATTTGATGAACGGAACATGTGACGAAAAAAAAAAAAAAAATCGGTGACCACGAAGGACCAGTGATGATTGGATCAGATGCTCACCACACTTATCATACTCAGCACCATACATTTACTGTGATTAACTGGACAATAACAGGCGCAGTCCGTCATCACGTAATGTGTGTTAATCTATATTTCTATGTCATTAATTTTTGCCAAGATTTTCCCTGCATTATTTCCTCCATCCGTATTAATTAGAATTTATATGTGAATCTATCTAGGGCTTTCTGTAATGCTAGGTGTTTATGGCTCGACTTCCCGTTCCTAAAACATCTAACGTGTAGCGGGGTCCTCTTTCGAGACCGCTGCTTAGAACAAATAAGAGAGAGGCAGGACACAAAAACTCCAGGCAATAACCTTTACACGTGTATTACTCAGTCAGACAAGGGAGAACAGCAGATATTACAACACAATATTTAATCAATCACAAACACTTATATCTAGATAATTAGTATCTCACAGGATACTATGGGAGAATGCACTTGAAATAATACTCGAGGCGGAGTATGCAGAATTAGTACAATCCAAGGTCTCTGTGCGCGTGGAGTTAGGGATGAGGCTCACTAGGGGAGGGTGTAAGGCACTGAGGTCTAATTGTGATTATGGTAGTATGAGGCGGAGTTTGTTGATAGTGTGTTCACTTTACTATTTTCTGAGGGCAAGAGACTTTTGGTTAATTATTAATACAAACTTCACTGCTTGGGCGTTTCTCTTACTGTAATATGAAGGGTATTGCACATGGGTCTTATTCACTATAACTTTGATTCTGCATGGGTTATTCACGGTTCTGCCCTGTCGTATATTAGACCATTATTATTCCAGTTTCACTTAAACACTTGGTCTGGTACTACGAATGCACTTTATCGCCTCGCTACCGTTATATTACACTAGGGGCGCAGTCACTGTCTCGTGGGTCACTGGGCGGCGGGTGCGGCGGGGAGACACGCCAGCTACAGCTCTGCCAGGGCAGGGGCACCGCCAGGGGAGGCCGTGTCAAGAGGACACGGGATTACTCGCAGGGGTGTCTTCTCTCGTCCAGGGCTACAGGTGGCAAAGGGGCCCGTACTTTCAGGGCTGAGGACAGGAGTGTGGCCCTCAGGACTGGGGCCGAACAGTTGCCTGAACCTCTCGTTCAGATCCCTGCCAGAGGTAGACTCTGCATCAGGGTCCATCAGTTGGGTCTTCTCCAGGGCCAGTCGTAGGGAGCAGAGACCGGGGGGCTTGTCCAGTACTCCTCTACATCCTCTGTGCTAGAGGTCAGGAAACTCGTCTCATGCTGTGGCGGCGGGGCTGCTCTCTGCTGCTTCCGGCCGTGGGGCCCGGCTACTGGCCGTGGCCTGAGAGGGTGAATGCCTACCAGCGAACCCCGGGACACCTTAGGAGCGGCTACCGGCCGTCTGACGAAGGCGGGAGTGGCTACAGGCTGACTCCTGCAGGACGGGTGTGGAGCGGCTACAGGCCGACTTGAGGACAACACCTTCGAAGCAGCTACCGGCCATCTGACGAAGGTGGGAGCAGCTGCAGGCCGACTCCTTCAGCAGGAACGAGGAGCAGCTACAGGCCGACTCAGGGGCAACGCCTTCGGAATGGCTACTGGCCGTCTGACGAAGGGGGGAACGGCTACAGGCCGACTCCTGTAGGAGGGGGTGTGGAGCAAATACAGGCCGTCTCCGGAAGGACATCTTCTGACAAAGGCGGGAGCGACTACAGGCCATCTCCTTGTTACCATCAGGTCGGCTACTGGCCGATTCCTTAGTGAGGGGCGGGCGGCTACCAGCCGTCCCAAGAGGGAAGACACCTTCAGAGAGGCTACTGGCTGACTCCTGAAGAAGGCGGGAGTGGCTACAGGCCAACTCCTTAGGGGCACTGGTAGGAGCTGGACAGACAGCTCCACCCCGAGATGGGTTGGTGGAAACTCTCCCAGAAGGTAGTGCAGGATTCCTGATATGGCGACAGCGGGAGGGCTCTGAGTCATAGGGGTGTACGGCCCAGGCTGACTTGTGCCGTTGTCGCGCCAAGTCTCGGTGCACTGCTGCTGCTCCTCCATGTGGTCCTTGTGGGGGTGTCTGAAAGTTTACAGGGGCACTATGCTGAATCCCTGCTGGAGGTGGTTGGGCGTTCCAAGGGGCACTATGCTGTATTTCACCACCGTCCACTTGGAAAAAGTCACATCCCCCTGACTGGAGGTGATAGACGTGAGTATCATTGGTGGAGTAAACGGGTTGGAGATTTTTGAGGAGGGCTTGCCAGGTAGTGGTGGTGGTGTTTTCATCTTGCTGTGCATCACAGGTGAGGAAGAGGGTGAAGGTGGCGGTGGAGGAGCGGAGGAGGTGGAGGAGGTGGTGTGGACCTTGGACCCTGCGGTTTCAACCGAGGGTAGGTGCCCATACAGCCTGTCGGATTCTCATTGTCGTGGTTGTTGCTAGTGGTGTGGTGTGGTGCTGAATGCTGGACACCGAGGGTAGGAGTCAGTTTTGTGCTGGGGTAATGCGGCATAGGGTCTCTGGGGAGTACAGGTGGCTGGGATTTGGGCTTGGTGTAGCATGACAGTGTGAAGTTGAGGGGAAGCAGGTGGGGTGGGAGAGTGGGTGTATTGGGCGGGTGGGCGTGAGAGGCAGCCAGAGCTGGTGGTTATAGTTTTGAGGGTTGATGTGGGTGGGGAAGTGGGTGGGCGGGGGTGGGAGGTGTGTGCCATTGGGCTTGGGGTTGGTGAGGCGGGGTGTGACGAGGTGGGAGTGAGTGTGTGTAGGTGTGGTGGGTGGGAGGAGGTGGACGTGGACAGGGTTGGTGGTGGTGGTGGTGTGTTGGCATGGGCAGGACACATTGAGCTTGGTGTAGGGGAGGGGTTGGTGGGAGGAGGTGGTGAGGGAGAGCGGTGGGAGGTTGGTGGTGCAGGTGAGCTGTCAGGTGAGGTGCAGGGTGGGGTGGCGATCGGGGAGGCGGAGGTGGTAGGAGGGATGGAGGGGGAGGGGGAGGGGGAGGAGGAGATGTAGCACTTGTAGGTGGGAGGGGGGGGGCGGCGCCTGGGCAGGAGGAGGGACGGGGTGTGGGATTGGGGCAGCGGGGGCAGGAGTGCAGAAGACGTATGTGGCGGTTTCGGAGAGTGCGAGGGGCACCGTGGTAATCGACAGTAACTTGATAGGGGTTGGGGACGCAGGTGATAGTGTGGGGCCCCGTGAAGTGGGGTGTGAGCTTGTGAGGGGTGGGGAGTTGAGCGATCATGATGGTGTCGCTGGGTCGGTAGGGGTTGGATGCTGTGTCGGGGCTGAGGTCCAAGTTATTTTGAAGGTGTATCAAACAGCTTTTAAGGTGGTGTAGCATCCCGCAGGTGGGTGGTTGCAAGTGTTGTCGAAAGGGCAATAGGAGGGGTGTCTCACCGAAACTCCGCTCATCTGGTGAAACTCCGTCTTCTCTGGGGCAGGAGTTGATGCCCCATTGGACAATCTTTATGTGGGCAGGCCATTCGCCGTCTTTAGTGGCTTCTATGCATGTGCGGAGTTAATTCATGAGGGTACGATGGCTGTGCTCACACACTGCAATTCCCTGTGGCCAGTAGGGGGAGGAGTGGGAGATGTTATACCCGAAAATTTTGGCGAGTTCCTCCCAGACTTTTCCAGTGAACTCAGGTGCGTTGTCCAAGTGGATGGCCTGGGGAATGCCAAAGTAGGGGAAGACGTATCGAAGGAGGGCATCTGCTACTGCGACAGCCTGATCTTCTTTGGCTGGGCAGGCCACGATGAACTTTGAATAAGTGTCCACGAACGTGATCACATACTTGTAACCCGATTTTGGGGGTAGAGGCCCTACCACGCCGATCGCTAGGAGCTGCCAGGGTTCGTAGGTGGTGATGTGGCCCAATGGTCCTGCTGTCCGTGTGGTGTCCTTCCCGAGAGCACAGGCGCGGCAACTTTGAATAATTTCCTCGGCGAGGGTGCAGGGGTTTGGTGCCCAGTAAGTGTCGTTGAACACTTGAAGCAATTTTTTGGTACCCAGATGGATGCCGTTATGGGCGTGAAGGTGGCGTAAGGCATTGAGAGCGGTATCAGGGGCCAGGAGGATATGACCGGGGGGGTTAGGAGGTGGTTGCCCTGCCGGTATAATTTCTTGAACAATTGGCGAGGAATCCATGGGGGTCGCTCCTTGTAGTGCCATTGCTGCAGGAGGTCTGTTTCTGGCTGAACGGCGTGGATGGGGAGCAAGGAGAGGGCGTCCGCATTGGTATGGAGCTTGCCTTGTCTGTAGATTTCATAATTAAATTCTTCTAGGGTCTCACGCCATCTGATGAGTTGGGCGTTGTGGGAGTCTGATTATCTTAACCGTTGGAGGGACTGGTGGTCCGTGATGTTGGTGACCTGGGTCCCAGAGAGATATGCCCTGAAGTGTTGGAGAGCCCATACTATGCCTAGACATTCTCGTTTAGTGGCGGCATAATTTTTTTCTGCCTGACTCAGGGTACGGCTGGTGCAGGCGATGATGTGCTTGCAGCCCTCCTGGACTTGCACCAACATAGTGCCTATTGCGGAGAGGGAGACACTGGTGTAGAGGTGGAAGGGGAGGGCATAATCAGGAAAAGCCATGATGGGGGCAGAGACGAGTTTGTCTTTTAATTGCTGGAAAGGAGCTCGTCTCTCGTCCGTCCATAGGAACGGTTCCCTTTTTCGGGTTAGGTCATGGAGAAGTTTGGCAATGTGGGCAAACCCCTTTACGAAATGGCGGTAGTAGGATGTCAGGCCTAGGAAGGCTCGGATGCCATGGACGTCCTGTGGTAGGGGTATGTCCGCAATGGTGCGGAGCTTGTCGGGGTCAGGGGAGAGTCCTGCCTGGGAGATAACATGTCCCAGGAACGAGATGGTCCGAGCGCCCAGGACTCACTTAGATGGTCGGAGTTTGAGGCCTGCCTGACGAATTATGGTAAAAACTTGGCGGAGGTGCTGCAGGTGGTCGGCCCAGGTTCGGCTGAAGACGATGACGTCATCTAAGTACGCCAGGCATATTTCCCATGTGAGGCCGCTGAGGACAGATTCCATCAGCCTGGAGAAGGTGGCAGGGGCATTGCAGAGACTGAACGGCAAGACATTAAACTCGTAATGCTTGCCGTTACTTGTCGAGAAGGCCGTTTTGCCTCGGTCTTCCTGTCACACTGGGACTTGCCAATATCCAGACTGGAGGTCCAGGGTGGAGAACCAGGACGCTCTGTACAGGGAATCCAAGGAATCGTCGATTCGAGGGAGTGGGGTGGCGTCTTTGATGGTTACGTCATTAAGGCAGCAGTAGTTGATGCAGAAACACTTTGCGCCGTCCTTCTTTTTCACTAGGACGACAGGGGAGGACCAGGGGCTGGTGGAGGGGGAAATGATGCCTGCTTCAATCATTTCTTGTACTTGGCAGTCCTCTTCTTCCCACTGTCTAGGGTTCTTCCGTCGGGAGGGTTGTCGAATTGGTGGGCCTGTCGCATGAATCTCATGCAACAGGTATGTGGTATGACCTATGTCTACTGGTCCTGCCACGAACAAATCCTGGAAATCCAGGAGAAGGTGGAGTAGGGTGTCTGACTGATGGACGGAGAGATGGTCAGGAATGGGTGGTAGGGGGATGGGGGAATGAGAGGGGGACGGAGCACAGGGCTTGGCTTCTTCCATTTCTCTGATTATGAGCCCTTTCGGGAGGGTGAGGGGGGAAGGGGCAAGGTTTACGATGCGGACTGCCGTGTGATGCGGGGGGAGGAAAGTTGGAGACAAAAGGCAGGCCGAGAGGGCTCCCGGCGGCAGAAGGGGGGAGAATGAGACAGAGGGGCTGGATGGCCAGTTGAGGGGCACCCAGGCTCCATGATGCGGGGGAATGGTAACAGCGGCAGAAACAGAGGCGAGAAAAGAGGTAGGAGGGGTAGTGGTAGGGGGCACGAGAGGGGAGGGAGGAGGGGGGCGAGGGAGGGAGGGAGGGGGTGAGTCTTCCGGCCGGGGCCAAGGCGTACAGGGTAGGGTTGGGTGGGGCACTGAACCTGCCGGTAGTGGCAATCTATGGTGGCCCCTAGCTTCTGTAGCAAGTCCAGTCCCAAGTAACCATTGTAGTTCCGGCAGGAAGAGTAAAGAAATTATAAACTGGTGCTGGGCGCCCGTGTCTCCCTCCGGATGGGCAGGGGGCCATCCCCCTCGTCCACAAGGTGCGTGACCGTGGGGCAGAGCGGGCCAAAGGTCGATCTGTGGCGAGAGAAGTAGTGGCTGAAAGGCAGGATCTGGCTCTTCCCGTATCGACTAGGAGTCTGGCTTTTACCCATTCAGTTTCATCTTGTGGTACACTGGGGGACGGTACTTGGGGGAAATGGCCTCCGCCACCGTGGGATGGTGTGGTGGTGGGCCTAAAAAATCCAGCAGTCTGGGGCCTCCTTCTTCCTGCTCCTGCTTCTGTTACCCAGGATCGGTCTCCTCTACAGCTGCCAGTTCGTCCTCTGCGGCTTCGTCCTCTAGAGAGGACACTTCACAGTATATGTGTACTGACTGGAGACGACTTAGTGTCTCCAACATTATCATGAAGAGGGATTTGAGTTCTCAAGGCAGCCAATGATCCTTGGGTTTATTGAGTTTCTCTATATACACACTCACTACGAGAACTCCATGTGCCCTGACCTTGTGTTTGCATTAAAGTAATGCAAGAGTAATTGCACTAAAGTTGGTGAAAAAATTGTACATATAACGGAGATACGTGTTCGAAGGAGAGCAATCATTGTTGTGAAAGTGCATCAAGGAGTGTCTTAGTTGTCCACATCCGTAATTAAGCACCCTGACAATTGTGCACGACGGAATTACTTGTATCCTAGACTCGATATTTGGTAGTTCCAGTTCAATCCGCATTACCTCGATTTTTGTTGTCTTGGACAACCTAGGACAATCCTCATGTCCTCATTTGGTACAATTTCCAATTTCCGAAGGGGTTTCCGACTATACTGTGACAAGACAGGGGCTGCATAATCTGTCAAAGATCTAACATTACTAATGTACACATCCTTCTGAGAACTGGGATGCGAACTCCTCTTCCCCGGTCACCCATGATTCGCAATGGTGCAAGTCTGGGGACACATAGATTACAATCGTAATCAATGCATTCTGGGCTTTTCTGATAGCTAAGCTGGACCCTAGGATATTTGTAGAAACTTAGTCTCTCTAGTTTGACATAATTTATATTAGGAAGCTTGCATCTCTTATCCAATCTCTGAAATTTGGTTTTTGATTAATTGATAACGAGTCCCATAACCACACACACATTCTCCAACTCTTGTAGGGCTTTACATAGAATGGAAGAGGATTCGCACTGCAGCAAGATTTCATCAACATATATAATTACCTCCATAGCTGGAGGGAAAGTGTGACGTGCGATTTTACTCATTAATATATTGAAGAGCATCGGATTGGGAACACCACCTTGTAGAGTGTCCAGTTCACTTTCTCTTTCGTCAGAAAACTGTCCCTGCAACGAAACTCTTGCTGACAGGTGATAGAGATAGGATCTCATCTACCAAAGTAATTTTCTTTTAACCCGTTTGGCAACTAATTCCTCCAAAATTATTTCCCTGCATGCCTTATCAAATGCTCGTTCAGCTGTCTTTGGTATCATACAAAGGATACGACAAAGATGTTATTTGAGATGACCGACAGTAAGAATTTTTCACAAGAGAAAAGATTACAGTCATGAACATCCCCTCTAATTTAAAGCATATAATTTACAGAATGTGGCATTTCTTGAAGTAGGTTACATTATTTTATAGAGTTAATAGCTGCTGCTTTAGCCACCAGAATAAAAGGGAGAGTTTAGAAATGGAGCTAGAAGTGGTAATCTGACAGGCAGATAAGCCAGACGGAATGATAAAATCTAGAAAGTGTGGTGGAAGAAACCAAAACAGACAGACAAGAGACAGAGGAGACATGAGGAGATGAAAGAGGCCTTTACAATCGTCCTGCTTTGGGCAGATGCTATGCAGCAGATTTTATTCCACTGCTCTTGATGTTGGTCATGATGACGATGATGATTTATGTTTCGGGAGGAGGCAAAGTCATTTGTTCTCCAAGAAATAATCAGTCCCATACCTTGAAAGGGATGGTATGTGGAAATGAGTATTACGAAAAAGTTTACCATTAACCTCAAATTCTGACATTCAAGATCGTTCTTGAGGAAGCTATCTTGATCATCAATACATTGGGATAATCTGTGGTAAACATCAGCACGCCTGAAAAGCAAAGTAGACCTAAAACCGGAAATCCTCTTGCTGTTAATTTTCTGAGAGGTTTTGAAGATGTTCTCTGACATATCAAACATTCCTTAAATGTGAAGTCAATACGTGCTTTTGGGCTGGTTTCTGCTTTCCAAACAGGATCCATTTTGACTGCCGTCAATTCCGATGTGGTTGTTTATTCTGAAATGAGTAGAGTACTTTTTATAGTTTGCTCCTGCAAAATCTTTTCAGATATATAATTTTAATATCTTCTCACAAATCAGAAGCATATGAAAAAATAATCTATCTGTTAAGGTACAATTAGGCGAGAAAAATTCTAAAATGTCATAGTCTTTCCATATTTTTCCCTTTACAAAAGTAATTTTCTGGCATAATGTGTTGTCCTTCATATATCCCTTTGCAATTTTATAAGTTGTATCTACAGCCCAATCGGCGGTAGAGGACCAAATTTGGGCTTAATCTGATCATTGAAAGTTGTTTTGAGCAAATTTGTAATTTGGGGGGAAAATCGAGATTTTCGCATTAAACGCTTAATATATATATAAATATATATATATATATATATAGCAATGCGATTTTGAAAAGTATCATACTTTTTGATACACCTTAGATACCCTTAACAGCTAAGGCACTGCAAAAAGTTTATCTGTCTGGTCCAACAAAACCCGTTTTCTTGTACGATAGCCTCAAGTGGCTCCCTGACTAATATTTGATGAAGGGAACATGTGACGAAAAAAAAAAAAAAAAAAATCGGTGACCACGAAGGACCAGTGATGATTGGATCAGATGCTCACCACACTTATCATACTCAGCACCATACATTTACTGTGATTAACTGGACAATAACAGGCGCAGTCCGTCATCACGTAATGTGTGTTAATCTATATTTCTGTGTCATTAATTTTTACCAATATTTTCTCTGCATAATTTCCTCCATCCGTATTCTTCAGAACTTATATGTGAATCTATCTAGGGCTTTCGAATCTGCCTCCGTCTGACATCACTCTCTCACCGAAGAAAGTTCGAGGTTTGAGGAAGGTCCAATTAAGGGGAAAAATTGCAGGAAATTCAGTGCTGTCATCTCGAAAACCGCGACAAAGAAAATGGACATGGGGAAAATTATAGAATGATGTCAGAATTTGAGATTAATCATGAACATTTTCGTAATTCTCATTTCCACATACCATCCATTTAGAGGTATGGGACTGGTTATTCTTGGGAGGACAAATGACTTTGCCTCCCCCCAAAATATCAATCATCATCGTCATCATGACCATCAACAACAGCAGTAGAATAAAATCTGCTGCGTAGCACCTGCCAGTACCGGACGATTGTAAAGGCCTCTTTCATCTCTTCATGTCTCCTCTGTCTCTTGTCTGTCTGCTTTGGTTTCTTGCACCACACTTTCTAGATTTTATCATTCCGTCTGGCTTATCTGACTGTCAGTTTACCACATCTAGCTCCATCTCTAAACTCTCACTTTTTTTCTGGTGGCTCAAGTAGCAGCTATCTAATACACTATAGCACTAGCCGTGTGTGTGTGTGTGTGTGTGTGTGTATTTTGGGCAACCGAAACTACACATTCAAATCGCAACAAAATTGGCGCAAAAATAGCGAAAAATTCGCTGATGTAAAAAAAACTTGGTCCCTTTTGCTGTATTTAATCAACGATCACTTTTTTTACCAAAAAAAACTCCGCTTCTGGTGCTCGGCATACGATCTCCGTAGAATTTTTTGCCCACAGGCACAACTAAAGTATTTCGGACTTCCGTTCGGACATATTGGGTTCCATTCCCGAAGCTGCAGATAACACAGTCAGTTGGTTAGCTGCAAAAATTCCGAGTGACAACGTTAACTAGAACAGCACATAAACGCGAGAGCCCTCCGCAAAAGCAAGTGCGAGGGGCCCGAAGGGCCCACGAGCACTTGTCATCTCTATGAAATAATGTAACCTACTTCAAGAAATGTCACATTCTGTAAATTATATTCCTTAAAGTAGAGAGGATATTCATGACAGCAATCTTTTCTCTTGTGTAAAATTCTTCCTGTCGATCTTCTCAAATAACATCTTTGTCGTATCCTTTGTATGATACCAAAGACAGTTGAACGAACATTTGATAAGGCAAACAGGGAAATAATTTTGGAGGAATTAGTTGCCAAATGGGTTAAAAGAAAATTACTTTGGTAGATGAGATCCTATCTCTATCACCTGTCAGCAAGAGTTTCGTTGCAGGGACAGTTTTCTGACTAAAGAGAAAGTGAACTGGACACTCTACAAGGTGGTGTTCCCAATCCGATGCTCTTCAATATATTAATGAGTAAAATCGCACGTCACACTTTCCCTCCAGATATGAAGGTAATTATACATGCTGATGAAATTTTGCTGCAGTGCGAATCCTCTTCCACTCCATGTAAACCCTTGCAAGATTTGGCGAATGTGTGTGTGGATATGGGACTCGTCATTAATTAATCAAAAACCAAATTTCAGAGATTTGATAAGAGATGCAAGTTTCCTATTATTAATTATGTCAAACTGGAGAGAGTTAGTTTCTACAAATACCTTGGGGTACAGCTTAGCTATCAGAAAGGCCCAGAATGCATTGATTACGTTTATAATCTATGTGTCCCTAGTCTTGCACTATTGCGAGTCTTGGCTGACCGGGGAAGAGGAGTTGGCATCCCAGTTCTCAGAAGGATGCATATTAGTAATGTTAGATCTTTGACAGATTATGCAGCACCTGTCTTGGTACAGCATAGTCGGAAACTCGTTCGGAAATTGGAAATTGTACCAAATGAGGACATGAGGATTGTCATAGATTCTCCCAAGACAACAATAATTGAGGTAATGTGGGCTGAACTTGAACTACCAAGAATCGTAACTAGGATACAAGTAATTCCATCGTGCACAATAGTCAGGGTGATTAATTACAGATGTGAACAACTAAGACACTCCATGATGCACTTTCACAACAATGCTCGCTCGGTTATATGTACAACACTTTCAGCAACTTTAATGTAAATACGTCTTGCATTATTTTATTGCAAACACAAGGTCGAGCCACATGGAGTTCTCGTAGTAACTGTGGACATAGAAACACTTTAACAAACCCAAGGATCATTGGCTGCCTTGAGAACTTAAATCCCTCTTCATGAAAATTTTTGAGACACTACAGTAAGTCGTCTCCAGTGTGAACACATATACTGTGAAAGGTCTGTTGATGGCACCAAGCCTAGGTGTGGGATAGTCATTAGGGATTATGAATCTCCCACAATGTACGTGGACACTGTAATCTCAAAAACACTCCTCGTCTATCTGTCCACTGCAAGCACAGAACTGTACACAGTAGAAGAGGGACTTGGTTGTGTTATATCCTTATCTAAGGATGTCGCTGAAACACATTTGTATTTTAGCAATATTTCAATATCACTGTCCAATTGTAGCATGAGAAATCTGAATATTTCAATCTTCATCAAACAGATAAACGAAGTAAAATGAGAAATGTTTAATACATTAAGGCTACTTATTATGAATTAGTGTACGAGAAAATTCCTCTCCATTAGCCTATATATAAACACACACACACACACACACACATATATATATATATATATATATATATATATATATATATATATATCTATATATATATACCGTTATGGGTTGCAGTATGCCATTGACAACTCTTCAGCAATACTGGGTGGCAGGTGGCAAAGACAGTATGGCTCATGTGGGCTCGCTTAAAAACAGTAAGTTGGTACAGCGCACGAAGTAAATGCTGATGAAAAGCATGTTCAGCAGGAGGTAAGTTTCGCTGATCTGTTCTGCTTAGTGCAAAAACATGTTCCCTTAACACATTTAGCTCTTCAATCGTCTCGGCAACATAAATACTGACCATAAAAGCTCTTGCTTATTTAACAATGCCGTCTGTTAGATCCAGTTCAGCACCATTTTCACCATACCATAATATCTCTGAGAACTGTCCAGCCTTCTGTAAAGCTATCTTGGCTGCCTTCTTTTTTCCACGACAGTAAAAGTAGCTCACGCTGTCACCTCCAGAAATCACGTAAGCGAATATCAGTGCACGTGCAAGTGTCTGTTTTACTGTTTGGTATTTATGTGACAACAACTGGACAAGTTCATGCACTGATAAATACTTATCCAGCTTCTGGACCCACATTTCTGTCACAGACTGTAAATAACAGTAGTGGTACATGGACGGGACAACAGTGTCTGTGTCTGTTGCTTGGACTACAACACGTGACTGTTCATGAAGTCCAGTTGCATACGAAACTTGCGCATGTGGATCACCTTTGTCAGCTAAAATATTACAGTATTTGTCTAGAAGCTGTGTCAAAGGAAATGCAAAGTGATGGACTAGCGGTCGATATGAAATCTCAATACAAATTTGTTAAAATGCAGAGTCATATGGGCTAGTACGAAGTACCTGCTGAAGAAGATTCCTCTTCCTTTTTTCCGATTTAGAAAGCGTGTCATACGGAGTCTGTGATACCTAAAATCTTTAGCAATCATGTCACCTGTGAAGACACCATGCCCTTCTGTCTTCATCAAAATGGATTCATCACCCAATTCCTTTTCTTTTTGGTAAACTGAATGTTGCATATCAAAAGAACTTACTAAAACAAGTATATGCCTCCATTGAGGATCACAACTCTTTTCACAATGAAAACAGCAAGTTTTAGCATCTATCTTTGTTGGTAAGGTTGCTCGACTCGTTACACAACCAGTCGTATCCTTTAGGAACTTGCCACTCGGTTCTCCTCCTTCTTATTCCTGTCTGCCTCTAAGAGCTTCGATCTTATTTTTATCTGTTGTTACGAAACAGAGAAAACTGTCCCGCAAAGTTCCAGGTTCAAAACAAAAGAGTTAGGTAAAATTACAAGTTAAAGTTTAATGCTCAATCTAACAACTAAACATTCAGGACTCATAAGGATAATGTAATGGGAAAAACAGGTTAAATATATGGTTAACTGCAATAGCCGCTATTAACACGAAATTAGCAAGAGTAAATTTATTTAAGTCAGCCCTGATAAAATGAGAAAACCGGATAATGCTCAGTTAATGCAAGATATATTATTACAGATACAAAATATTATTAATAATGGCTGACACCTAAAACACATGAATAAAAAAAAACCTCACTAGGCCTACGAATTAACACCTTATGCTATACAGTACAAGAAAAAATGTAATAACACTTATACTCAAATTACACAGCTGCTGGATGGTTGCAGACTTCCTGAGCACTCACAATAATAACAACTGTACAGGGGAGGACAGAGATGTGAACAAAATGAGGAGTAGATCTAAGTGGCAATTAATGCAGAGACTGAGCTCATTATATAGGGGCCGGCAGAGCTTGATACAACTTGTAAGAAGGACGCGCAAATGAAGCCAGAGGGGACAAAGAGTTGACACTCCTGCTCTGAACAACAGAAAGAACGACTTACTCTACTATAAGGGAGGAGGGGGGGAGTGAGGTAGAACACGCACTATGGAAGCTACGAGGCGAATCGTGATCAAACATGCAGCATACTGTACGTTAGAATTATACAAAAGATGATGAAATCATAGGGTATGTAACACTTCCCCACAAAGAAAAAGAAATTTACAAAGGAAATTTCTTATTACTCTAAAACAATCTGTCTAAAGTCTAGATAAGCAATCTGCAATAACATTTTCTTTCCCCTTGACATGTTGTATGTCTAATGAATACTCCTGAAGAAGTAGACTCCATCTTGTCAATCTCTGATTTTCATCTTTAAACTTACTAAGGAATTTCAGTGGGTTATGATCGGTATAAATGACTATGGGGTCAAAACCAGAACACAAATAAAATGAAAAATGCTGTAAACCCAAAATCAAGGCCAAAAGCTCTTTCTCAATAGTTGAGTAGTTCTTTTGAGGTGGAGTGAACTTCTTACTATAATAAGATAAAGGGTGTTCAATACCCTGATCATCCTCTTCCAGCAAAACAGCCCCAGCTCCTGTATCACTTGCATCAACAGCCATCTTAAAAGCCTTAGCAAAATTTGGAGTAGCGAGCACTGGCTGACTTAATAGGATAGCTTTAAGTTTGCTGAAAGAGGATTCACAGTCATCGGTCCAGACAAATTGAACTCCCTTTTTCAGTAGGTCTGTAAGTGGTGATACAAGAACTGAAAAGTTAAGAACAAACCTCCTGTAATAACCTACCATTCCCAAAAATCTTTGTAGCTCTTTCCTACTTTTAGGTCTGGGAAGATCACTTATAACCTGAAACTTAGCTCCTGGTGGTGCAACATGTCCATCACCAATTACGTACCCAAGGTACTGAACTTTAGCTTGACCAAACTCACACTTTGATAAATCAGCTACAAGATTAGCCTGAACCAAACACTCAAGAAATTTACTGACATGGCATAGGTGATCTTTCCAGTTGTCACTGAAGATTAATACATCATCAATATAAACAACACACCCTGCCAAACTCTCTGTTACAACATTCATGAGCTTCTGAAATGTGGCTGGTGCATTCTTCATACCATATGGCATTACAGAACATGCAAAAGTCTTTCCTAGTGTTACAAAACATGAGATCTATCTAGCTCGTTCAGTCATAGGTACTTGCCAGTATCCCTTTAACAAATCAAACTTACTTATGTACCTAGCCTTTCCGATCTTGTCTATGCAATCTTCCATGCGAGGGAGAGGGTAAGTGTCTGTTTTGGTTATCTGATTAACACGTCTGTAGTCGATGCAAAGCCGCTGTTACCCACCTGGCTTAGGGACTAGAGTGACAGGAGAACTCCACTCGCTCTGACAGGGCTCAATCATCTTGTGGTCCAACAGGTAGCCAAGCTCCTTCTCGATGAGAGGAACTTTCACTGGGTTCACACGGTAAGGAGGCAATTTAATTGGCTTTGCATCTTCAACATCGACATCATGCATCAACACAGTGGTTCTTCCTGGAGTGGCACGGAACACTTGCGGGTACTCCTGCAGTAATGCCGAAAACTCCTGCCTTTCCTCGGGAGCTAGATGAGAAAGCTTAGTCTGGAGATCATTCATGATATCAGCATTCTTCCCCAAACTATCACTCAGGCTCATGCTGCATGGTAAAGCTTCACTTGCAGACTCGGGTGGAACAGCTACAGTGCAGACTGGATTATTTTCGTCCCGCCTGTGATATAACTTTAGCATGTTGATGTGACAAAGTTGCTTGTTCTTTCTACGATCTGGCGTGGCGATGACATAGTTGACATCACTGAGTTTCTTCTCCACGAAATAAGGACCACTAAACTTGGCTTGAAGAGGTTGCCCATGCACCGGTAGCAGAAGCAAAACCTGATCTCCTGGCTGAAAGTGGTGTAACCTGGACTTCTTATCATACCAAGTCTTCATCTTCTCCTGAGCAGCTCATAAATTCTCTCTCGCCAGCTGTAAAGCAGTGGACAGCCGTTCTTTGAACTTCATCACATACTCCAGCAGGTTGACGTCATCTCCCTCCAACAGCCAGCATTCCTTGAGTAGCTTAAGGGGTCCTCTTACTTCATGGCCAAACAGTAGTTCAAAGGGTGAGAAGCCCAGTGATTCATTTGGAGATTCTCTTGCGGCAAATACAACGAATGGAAGACCTTTATCCCAGTCTTTCTGATGTTCCAAACAGTATTTCCTGAGCATCGATTTGAGTGTTTGATGATATCTCTCCAATGCTCCTTGGGTCTGGGGATGGTAAGCTGAAGACGTGATCTGGGTGATGCCCAACTCTTTCAGAGACTGCTTGAAAACATTTGACATGAAATTACTTCCCCGGTCTTACTGTATCTCCTTGGTTAGACCAAACTTTGTGAAGAACCCTAGCATTTACTTAACCACGTTCTTTGCTGAGATATTTCTAAGTGGAATGGCTTCAGGATAACGAGTAGCCATATCAATCAGGGTCAACACATAAGAAAATCCTGAAGAAGTCTTAGGAAGAGGGCCTACAATATCCACCAACACACGGGTGAATGGTGCCTCAAAAGGAGGAATGGGAACTAGAGGTGCAACCTTTTCGGTCTGATTGCACTTCCCCACAACTTGACAGGTGTGACAAGACTTACAATACCAGGAAACATCTCTGAAGATACCTGGTCAGTAGAAGTGTTTCAAAATTCGTGCCACAGTCTTCCTCACTCCAAGATGTCCTGCCAAACTGGAATCATGAGCCACTATAATAATATCCTGCCTACAAACACGAGGGATGACAACTTGATGTACAACCTCCCATTCACAGTTGGGTGATGCTGTTGGGGGTCTCCACTTCCTCATAAGTACTCCTGACTTTATATAATAACAAGTAGAAGCACCAGCTGACTCTGCCTCACTGCAAGCAGAGTTAGCTAGACCTTTCAACTCAGGGTCTGCAACCTGCAACTCAACCAACTCTTGACGAGACAAATTATCAACACTACGGGGTACTGCCTCATCTGGTGAGTGGTCCAAATTAGCAAGAAAAGTGTCAGCTAGGATAACATCATCATCATCATTATCCTCTAAGTCACCGGTAACTTTAGACTTAGCCCTAGTGACAGCACATGCAGAGAACACATCAGGGACATCACAATCCTGGGTCCCAGCCACTGGCTCACCAGACAACTGAGGAGCTGGACACACTTGACTTCCACCAATATCATTTCCAAGTAAGAAAGTTACACCTGACATTGGGAGTGTCTCAACCAACCCAACCGTAACGGAACCATTAACAAAACCAGACTCTAAATTCACTCTGCACAGAGAGACAGAGAAGTAATTATTCCCTACACCTTGTAAGATTACAGTTTCATCAGAGGAATTTAACATTAAAGCCTAGAACACTGGTCAGCATAAGGGATTGGCAAGCACCAGTATCACGATATATTTTAACTGATTTCCTGTCATTACTGTCCAGAGGACTGACAAAACCATCAGACAGGAAATTAGCACATGAACTCTTGAGAATGTCACCCACGTTACTGCTGAAAAGAGGAGCTTCATCATGAGGATTTAATTTACCCCTCAAAGCAGGTTCAGTTAACTCAGTTAAAGAATTTTGGGAACTCTCAAGGGTGGACACTAGACCAATTGACTGAATATTTAAAGACTCCTTTTTGTTCACATCACGCTGTCTCCTGAAACATTTCTCCGTAGTATGACCAAGCTTACTACAATAAGTACATTTACTTTTCTGAAATCTACAGGTGAAGCTGGTATTTACTTCCTGAGAAACATCATCTATATTCTCTTTCCTGTTACCTGTACTCTGAGTAGAGGCAACGTACTTACTCTCAGCTTTCCTTTTTTCTTTAGAATATCTCTTGTGAGTGAGAACATATTCATCAGCTAAAACTGCAGCATCAGACAAATTATCTATTCTTTTCTCATCAAGATATAGGCTTACATCTTTATTAATACACCTTTTGAAGTCCTCCAGCAAAATCATCTGCTTAAATTTATCAAAATCAGAATCCAAATTCTTAGAATTTAACCACTGCTCTAACAGATCTTCTTTGATTTTTGCATACTCAACATGGGATTGCTTATCTTGCTTATAGGTTGTCCTAAATTTTAGTCTATAGGCTTCAGGAACAAGCTCATAGGCCTTAAGAATCAAGCTCTTAACTACATCATAATTATCAGATTGATCCTGAAGCAAAGACGCATAAGTTACTTGAGCTTTACCGGTGAGAACAGTTTGAAGGAGTACTGGCCAATACTTTTTGGGCCAATTAAAACCTGTAGCTACCCTCTGAAACAACTGAAAATACTTTGTTAAATCAGATTCATTAAAAGGAGGGACAAGTTTATCATTTTTAGCCACATCAAAATCATCAGAGCTAGATGATCCAGTTCCACTTTGTTTCCTGTGATACTCATGGTCTGCCTGAATCCTAGGAAGTTCAATTTGTGCCTGAGCCTGTACCTGTGCCTCCTGAATACGAGCCTGCTGCAGGGCTAGCTGTAACTAGCTAATTCAATCTGCGTTTGCTCATCTGGAGTAGTTACATTAAACAAGCTTTTATTAATTACGTCAACAATTTGATCTTTAGAATGACGAGAGCGAACAGCAATTCCCAATTGTTGAGGAACAAGCTTAAGTTCATTCTTTGTTCTGTTTTCTACATCCAACACTGTTTGCATATTTGACAAAAAATCTTTGGCTTCATCAAGAGTAGTAATAGTAGACATCATGAATAAATCAGTCACAAAATATCAAGCAATATCCTTATGATAATATCCTGAATATCCTGATAAGAGGTCACCAAATTTCTGTTACGGAACAGAGAAAACTGTCTCGCAAAGTTTCAGGTTCAAAACAAAAGAGTTAGGTAAAATTACAAGTTAAAGTTTAATGCTCAAACTAACAACTAAACATTCAGGACTCATAAGGATGATGTAATGGCAAAAACAGGTTAAATATATGGTTAACTGCAATAGCCGCTATTAACACGAAATTAGGAAGAGTACATTTATTTAAGTCAGCCCTGATAAAATGAGAAAACCGGATAATGCTCAGTTAATGCAAGATATATTATTACAGATACAAAATATTATTAATAATGGCTGACACCTAAAACACATTAATCACAAAAAACCTCACTAGGCCTACGAATTAACACCTTATGCTATACAGTACAAGAAAAAATGTAATAACACTTATACTCAAATTACACAGCTGGTAGATGGTTGGAGACTTCCTGAGCACTCACAATAATAACAACTGTACAGGGGAGGACAGAGATGTGAACAAAATGAGGAGTAGATCTAAGTGGCAATTAATGCAGAGACTGAGCTCATTATATAGGGGCCAGCAGAGCTTGATACAACTTGTAAGAAGGACGCGCAAATGAAGCCATAGGGGACAAAGAGTTGACACTCCTGCTCTGAACAACAGAAAGAACGACTTACTCTACTATAAGGGAGGAGGGGGGGAGTGAGGTAGAACATGCACTATGGAAGCCACGAGGCGAATCGTGATCAAACATGCAGCATACTGTACGTTAGAATTATACAAAAGATGATGAAATCATAGGCTATGTAACACTGTATATACACTTATAGATTCTTTGTGACATTTAAGATCCTTCTTGAGGAAGCCCTCTTCATCATTAATATATTGGGATAAACTATGGTAAACATCAGCACGCCTGGAGAGCAAAGCAGACCTAACCGGAAATCCTCTTGCTGTTAATTTTCTAAGAGGTTTTGAAGATGTTCTCTGACATATCAAACATTCCTTAAATGCGAAGCCAATACGTGCATTTGGACTGGTTTCTGCTTTCCAAACAGGATCCATTTTGACTGCCGTCACTTCCGATGTGGTTGCTTATTCTGAAATGAGTAGAGTACATTTTGTAGTTTGCTCCTACAAAATGATGTCATATAAATATATATATATATATATATATATATATATATATATATATATATATATATATAATTTTAATTAATTAATTTATTTATTTATTTTTTTATTGTGTACTCACAAATCTGAAGCATATGAAAAAATAATGTATCTGTTAAGGTACAATTAGGCGCGAAAAATTCTGAAATGAGAGTCCTTCCATTTTTCTCCCTTTAGAAAATTTATTTTTTGCCATGACGTGTTGTAATTCATGTATCCATTTGCAATACTGTAAGTCGTATCTACAGCCCAATCGGCGGTAGAGGACCAAATTTGGGCTTAATCTGATCACTCAAGTTAAAGTTTTTATCAATTTTGTAATTTGTAGGGAAAATCGAGATTTTCACATTAGACGCTTCAAAAGAAAAAAAATATATAAATAGCTTCGCTGTGCGATTTTGAAAAGTATCATACTTTTTGATACACCTTAGATACCCTTAACAGCTAAGGCACTGCAAAAAGTTTATCTGTCTGGTCCAACAAAACCCGTTTTCTTGTACGATAGCCTCAAGTGGCTCCCTGACTAATATTTGATGAAGGGAACATGTGACGAAAAAAAAAAAAAAAATCGGTGACCACGAAGGGCCAGTGATGATTGGATCAGATGCTCACCACACTTATCATACTCAGCACCATACATTTACTGTGATTAACTGGACAATAACCGGCGCAGTCCGTCATCACGTAATGTGTGTTAATCTATATTTCTATGTCATTAATTTTTACCAAGATTTTCCCTGCATCATATACTCCATCCGAATTCTTCAGAACGTACAGTATATGTGAATCTATCTAGGGCTTTCTAATCTGCCTCCGTCTGACATTACCCTCTCACCGAGGAAAGCTCGAATTTTGAGGAAGGTCCAGTTATGGGGAAAAATTAGAGGAAGGACACTGCAGTCATCACGTGAGTCGAGAACCGCGACAAAGAAAATGGTCATGGGGAAAATTAAAGAAAGTTGTCAGAATTTGAGGTTAATCGTAAACTTTTTCGTAATTATGATTTTCACATACCATCCCTTTAAAGGTATGGAACTGTTTATTTTTGGGAGGACAAATGATATTGCCTCCCCCCCAAATATAAGTCATCATCGTCATCATGACCAACAACAAGAGCAGTAGAATAAAATCTGCTGCGTAGCACCTGCCCAATGCAGGACGATTGTAAAGGCCTCTTTCATCTCTTCATGTCTCCTCTGTCTCTTGTCTGTCTGTTCTGGTTTCTTCCACCAACTTTCTAGATTTTATCATTCCGTCTGGCTTATCTGCCTGTCAGTTTACCACTTCTAGCTCCATTTCTAAACTCTAAGCCATCATCCCTATAAAATGATGTAACCTACTTCAAGAAATATCACATCCTGTAAAATATATTCCTTATATCAGAGAGGATGTTCATAACTGCAGTCTTTTATCTTGTCTAAAATTCTTCCTGTCGATCATCTCAAATAACATCTTTGTCATATCTTTGTATGATACAAAAGACAGCTGAACGAGCATTTGATAAGGCAAACAGGGAGATAATTTTGGAGGAATTAGTTGCCAAATGGATTAAAAGAAAATTACTTTGGTAGTTAAGATCCTGTCTTTATCATCTGTCAGCAAGAGTTTTGTTGCAGGGACAGTTTTCTGATGAAAGAGAAAGTGAACTGGACACTCTACAAGGTGGTGTTCCCAGTCCGATGCCCTTCAATATATTAATGAGTAATATCGCACGTCACACTTTCCCTCCAGGTATGGAGGTAATTATATATACTGATGAAATCTTGCTGCAGTGCGAATCCTCTTCCATTCTATGTAAAGCCCTTCAAGAGTTGGAGAATGTGTGTGTGGATATGGGACTCGTTACTAATCAATCAAAAACCAAATTTCAAAGATTTGATAAGAGATGCAAGCTTCCTAAAATAAATTATGTCAAACTAGAGACAGTTAGTTTCTACAAATACCTTGGGGTCCAAGTTAGCTATCAGAAAGGCCTAGAATTCATCGATTACGATTGTAATCCATGTGTCCCAAGACTTGCACCATTGCGAATCTTGGCTGACCGGGGAAGAGGAGTTGGCATTCTAGTTCTCAGAAGGTTTTATAATAGTAATGTTAGATCTTTAACAGATTATGCAGCCCCTGTCTTGGTGCAGCATAGTCGGAAACACCTTCGGAAATTGGAAATTGTACCAAAGGAGGACATGAGCATTGTCCTATGTTCTCCCAAGACAACAAAAATTGAGGTAATGCGCGTTGAACTGGAACTACCAAGTATGGTAACTAGGATACAAGTAATTCCGTCGTGCACATTTGTCAGGGTAATTAATTACGGATCTGAACAACTAAGACACTCCTTGTTGCACTTTCACAACAATGCTCCGTCTCATCCGAACACGTATCTCGGTTATATGTACAATTATTTCAGCATCTTTTGTGCAATTACTCCTCGCATTACGTTAATGCAAACACAAGGTCAGGCCACGTGGAGTTCTCGTAGTGACCTTTGAAACAGAGAAACTCAACAATCCCAAGGATCATTGGCTGCCTTGAAAACTCAAATCCCTCTTCATGAAACTGTTGGAGACACTAAGTCGTCTCCAGTCTGTGCACATATACTGTGAAAGGTCCGTTGACGGCACCAAGCTTTGGTGTGGGATATTCATTAGGGAACATGATTCTCCCACACTGTACGTGGACATTGTAATCTCATTAAGACTCCTCGACTATCTGTTCACAGCAAGCGCAGAACTGTACACGGTAGAAGAGGGACTTGGTTGTGCTGCTTTCTTATCTAAGGATGTCGCTGAAACACATTTGTATTTATGCAATATTTCAATATCACTGTCCAATCGTAGAATGAGAATTCTGAAAATTTCCATCTTCATCAAACAGATAAACGAAGTAAAATGAACTTGTAGTGTTTCACTCGGATTTTCAAAAAGAGAAATATTTAATAGATAAAGGCTACTAATTATGACTTAGTGAAAGAGAAATTTCCGTTTCATTAGCCTGTATATAAAGACACACCCACACACACACACACACACAAACATATATATATATATATATATATAGAGAGAGAGAGAGAGAGAGAGAGAGAGAGAGAGAGAGAGCGCCTTTGTGGTACAGTGGTAGAGTGTGCGTTTCGTACATGAGTGGACCAGGGTTCGCGCCCCGCCAGGGTAATAAACTTTGGGAGTGTTCACCCGGCCACGTACTGCATCGGCGGACACGAGGGGTGCTGTGGTTGAACCAGTGTCGCTTACTGTAAAGTATGCTTGCACCCAGTCGGCTTGCGCGGGCCGATTACACTTGGTTCACAGACTACACACACATCCAAAGCCACTCCAACACTACAATTACACTTACAAGCACTTCTCACCCTACTTACAATCTCTACCAGACAGCCTAAGCCACTTGGTAGAGATACATTGGTTGTATCGTCCCGACTTCGGTAGGGATAGGCCGGTCCTGCAGTGGATACTCAAACGGCTGATGATTATATATATATATATATATATATATATATATATATCACTCTTTCTTCTCTGAACATGGTCAAACTACCTCCAGGCACTCCCAGCGCTCTACAGCACGCCCACATACCACCACAACGCTACATCATTCCTTCAGTCGTCTGTTTGTCTCCACGTAACTCCACATGCTTCCCCTAGATAGCTCACTACCACTGATCTCATCCTTGCAAAATAGTAGCTGACCAATATGGGCATATCATATACAGGGTATATATATATATATATATATATATATATATATATATATATATATACACATCCCACACTGACTCAGTCTCATATATATATATATATATATATATATATATATATATATATACAGTATATATATATATATATATATATATATATATATATATATATATATATATATTCACATCCCACACTGACACAGGCTCATATATATATATATATATATATATATATATATAAACTGTGGTAAGTGGGGGCGCCGATAATGTGCCCACTTAGTGTAGTGGTACACTGTTTTTAGGGTAGCTCTACATCGAGTGGTTAGCCAAATGATTTCCTGTAAACCAGGAAATCATTTACATCGCTGGGTGGTAACCTTATAAGCAACCAACAAGTGTTCTCCACGTGATAGTAAGTGGGTTGATGGAGGGTTAGTGCCCCTCCCCGGAAAACAGCGACCTAAAAATACAAACAAGAAGCCTCGGACAAGGGCTGACCAAAAGATGACGACTAAGGACCAAAAGGATACGGGTGGCGACGTGAAATGTAAGGGGTGCAAATGACGAGGTGAAAGAGAGAAAGACTGTCCAGGTGCTTGAGAGTGCGAAAATGGATGTATGTGGATTAACTGAAACTAACTGAAAAGGAGAGCGTGTGAGAGAATGGAAGTATGGATGTGGTATATGTGGAGGAGTAGGTGAGAATGAGAGAACAAAAGAAGGAGTGTGTATTGTTGTGTGTATCAGATGGAAGGAGAATATAAGAGAGTATGGATCAGTTGGTTCAAGGATTGTGTGGGTATGACTGAAAGTTGGACTACAAATGTGGCCAATTGTGTGCGTGTATGAGCCAACAAAAGATCGTGCATGCAGAGTGAGAGAAGAGTTCTGGACAAATGTGGAAGTGTGCATGGAAAAGTTCGAAAGGAATGAGGGAGTTTTTTTGATTGGTGATATGAATGGTAAATTAGGGAATGTGAATGTGGATGGAGTAAATGGTGAGTGGGGTGTGCCTGCTAAGATAGATGAGAATAGCTTAAGTGGACATTTGTGCCGGGAGGGGCTTGGTGATAGCCAATACCCTCTTCAGGCACAAAATGATCCACAGGTATACATGGCAAATGGTGAGAAGGGTGGATGGTGAACTGAATGAAAGGAAGGCAATGACTGATTGTGTGTGTGTTGATGAAAGGATGCAAAGATGTGTAATGGATGCAAAAACAAATAGAGGTTCGGGGAGTGGACTTTTTGACCTCCACTTGGTGGTGGTCAGAATCAAGGTCCAAGTAAACTGAAGAAATAGAAGAAGGGAAGGATAGGAGGAAGGAGTATATGTAAGGAGAGTGGAAAGGTTACATGAGAATAAGAAAAAGGCAGAAAATAAGAGAGAAGTGGAGGAACGATTGGGTAAATATGAACTGGAGCAGATGGGATTCACAGAAGACATGTGCAGCATGTGAGGTGGTGCGTGGGGTGAAGAGAAGACGAAAGAGGGTGCAATGGACAGCATGGTGGAATAAAAAGGTGAGGCAGGCTGTGGCACAAAAGAAGAAAGCATACAATGAATGGATGAGAAATAGGGGCGTCAAAGAAGTTGAGAGACGGAAGAAAGAGTTATATGTAGAAAGGAAGAGAGAGGTGAAAAGATTAGTAAGAGAGAGTAAGATGAGAGTGGATGAGAAATATGGAAAGAATTTGAGTGTCAAGTGGAGGGAATGTAAGAAAATGTTCTGGAAAAAGGTAAAGAGAGTCAGACAGGGTGGCAATGAATTTAGTAGGGGAGTGAAAGATAAAAATGGTAGATTATTAGTTGAGAAGGGAGAAAAAGTGAGCAAATAGAGAGAACACTTTAATGAATTGTTGAACACAGAGAATGGAAGAAATGTGAGTATAAGTGGCTGGGGAATGGCTGGGAGAAGGAGGGAGGTGAGATGACAGGAAGAAATCGGTAGAATGGAAGTTGTGGAAGCAATGACGAAAGTCAAAATGAGGAAATCCCCAGGAATTGATGGAGTGTGTGGTGAAATGCTGAAGCATGGGGGAGAGATAGTAGTAGAATGGATGTGGAAGATGTGCAGATTGGTCTGAGAGGAAGGTAGAGTCCCGGAGGATTGGAAGTCAGGTATGATTATCCCCTTGTATAAAGGGAAACGGAAAAAAGAAGTGTGTGGTAATCACAGGGGCATTTGTCTTCTTAGTGTAATAGGAAAAGTTTACGGTAGGATACTAATTGACAGACTTAGGGAAATGACAGAGGAATTAGTTGGAGAAGAGCAGGGAGGCTTTAGGAAGGGAAGAGGTTGTGTAGATCAGATATTCATTCTTAGCTCTTTAGTGGAAAAGAGTCTAGAGAAGGGCAAGAAGTTGTAAGCAGCCTTCTTGGATTTGGAGAAAGCATATGACAGGGAGGATAGACAAGGATTGTGGAAAGTACTAAGAATATATGGAGTGGATGGGAAGATGTTGAATGCAGTAAAGAGTATGTATGATGGTGCTACGGCTGCAGTGAGTGTGGATGGTGAACTGAGTGAGTTTTTCTATTTGAAGGTTGGGTTGAAACAGGGATGTGTCATGTCTCCAAGGTTGTTCAGTGTGTATATGGATGGAGTTATACATGAGATACAAGGTAGGGCAGTGGATGTTGGAGTGGCCCTAAAGAGAGAGGGCAGTGCTTGAATCTCCCTGTACTGTTCTTTGCAGATGATACTGTGTTGGTAAGTGAAGACAAAGGGGAGCTGGAAGGCTTGGTGGATGACTGTGTAAGAGTGTGTAAGAATCGGAATCTACTGTAAAGGTGAATGTAGGGAAGAGTAAAGTTATGGTCTTCGAGAGAGGTGAAGTCAGTGAATGTACATTGAGGTTGGATGGTGAGGACATGGAAAATGTGAGTACGTTTAAGTACTTGGGTAGTGTGATGATTAAGGATGGATGTTTGGAGGGTGAAGTGCTTGAAAAGTTACAACAAGGAAGAGAGGCTACTGGTTCCTTGACGGCAATGATAAGAAACAGGGAAGTGAGCATGGAAATGAAAAAGTTATTGCATGACAGTATTGTGAAACCAACTCTAACGTATGCAAGCGAAGCTTGGTCGTTGTTGGAGGGACACAAGTCAAGAGTGAGAGCTGTGGAAATGAGTTATTTGAGAGAAACCTGTGGAGTCGCATGGAGAGAAAGACTGACAAATGAGGATGTGAAGGAGCGTTGTGGTGTGGATGTGGATGTGATAGGAAGCGTTAGGAGAAACACACTGAGGTGGTTTGGCCATTTGGAGAGGATGGAGAGTGAGAGATTGACGAGTAGAGTGCATTTGAGTGGTGGAGAGGGAGGGAGGTAGGGGAAGGCCAACGATGAGATGAAGGGATGGAGTGGAGAGGTATATGAGAGGGTGGGGGGTGAACTGTTAGCAGGGCAGTGAAATGGAGGGGGACAGGGGGACGTGGATGCGAATTGTTTGTGGCCACTCAGTATAAGGGATTAAGGCGTCTGGCAATATATATATATATATATATATATATATATATATATATATATATATATATATATATGTGTGTGTGTGTGTGTGTGTGTGTGTGTGTGTGTGTGTGTGCGTGTGTGTGTGTGTGTATATATGTATGTATGTATATATATGTATATACATGTCCTACACTGCCACAAACTGCCACAGACTCCAACAGCAGTAATTCACTATAGAAAGGACGTTGCCCAGTGAGTTGTTCTTCCTATGGTCAGCCATTCTGTGTGCAACAACAAGAGCGACTCTGGCGTGGAAAATAAACACTGGCTTCTCAAGTTCGCAATCTTTATTCACCAAATAATTACACTTAATGCTTGTCAACTGCGCCTCAGTTTTTCTTCACAAGCACCCGAGCTATACAGTAGTCTTTACTAGGCCGCACTGACACTGAACAGACACTGAATGGCACTGAAACAAAAACTGAAACAAAACTGACTCTAAGCTGTTCCACCTCCTTATATAGCCTTGAATTACATTCGAATTTTATACTTTACTCTAGCACCTAGTTACCAAATTAGTGACATCGAAAACATGGCAGAGTTTTCTTACATTACATATCACTTTAAATGCTTTAGCATACAAACTGAGAAAAAAAAAAAAAACATAATTTAACAGTCGCATAAATATAACACTATAAGGAAAATGAGCATATAATTTAAGACACAACTTTACAAAATATCTCTGTCCACAAACAGCAGGTTAACTTGCAACTGTAACTCGTAGCTGAAATAATGCGAGAAGTACTGAGAACCTTCCAATTCTTTCTATCCAGCAAATTACATTTCTCAACACTACCCCCTCCCTAGTCCTTTTGTTGTCCTGACAAAACTACACAGTGAATACAAACATAATCCTTAATCCGAACTAAACATTTAATTATACACAAAATAGTCCTCCAACTTATTCGGTCTTCTCCCGTGACACTTCTGATGAAGTCCTTGATCCTCCACACATCCACTCCTCCTGGAATTACATGGTCGTCTTCCTGATTCACTTCTTCCCTCGCGACACTGTCATCATCCTCTGGTACTTCAGCTCCTTCGGTCCTCCTCAACATTCTCGGCTGTGGGTGAGCACGATTCCTTGGAGACAACCCAGCTGTACTGTCCTGGCCAATGTTACTGCCACAGACGATTCATATGTACAGTTACCTCCACTTCTAACGAGTACAGAGGGTGTTGTGTTTGGTGAAACGTGGCACCACTGTGTTTGTTTACATCGTAGTAATAGTAAGTGAATGAGCACACGCGGTAGAGCTTCCCCTCCGCTACAGTATCTAGTACCCACAGAAACAATGTTCTATCAAGTCATACTCTGCAAATCCAAGTGTTTGCCACGTATGTATAGTGGAAGGTTGAGAAAAAAACAAATAGCAATGCCATTAGTTCCCACTGTTTCTCTGACAGGAGATGACTGTGAGGCGAGGTGGAACGGAGGGGAGAGGGGACAGGTGGTGGGGTGCATGTATCGAAACTTTGTCGTGTTTCGTTTTGAAAGATGAAGGGTGTGATTATACAGATGTTCTGAGGTGATCTATAACTCCGAATGCAATAAAGTGTATTGGATGAATGTAGGAGTCTTAATGTTCATCATACAATGTGTTGAACAACTGTAGTTAAGCATAAATGTTAGAAAGTGTGATGTCCGGTGTCTCGAAACGTGGTTCACCTGAGTCTAGCGAGTGTGCGACTCCACTCCTGTAACATTTTTTGGCCATAAATGATTTATGATTAGGCTCAGCATGTGACACAACGGTCATGCCATGTTGTGCATCATCCAGTCTTTGTTATTGTGAGGAAAAACAATCATTATATTCTCAAACCATGGTGTAAGTAGATGTCCTGTTGCATACGATTATTGCTACTTTGAGTGTTGGACAGCTATTGGCTTATTGTGAGAAAATGTTGTGCAGTCATCATACTGATGGATCACGTGGGGGTAATGAGATATTGTATTTGAATAATGAATGTATATCTTGTCTTATAATAATTGAAATAACGGTGTTACGTGTGTCCCGTCCACAAATGATGTCGCTTTCTTCGAGGTGCTATTTCATTAGTCTGGATAGTTGTGGCACAACATCCACAAACATTGATCATCGTATATCATACTCTTTTTAAAACATTCATACATTAGTTTTCATACAAGTATTTCACATTCAGGCCCTCCTTAGCTCCAGACGCATTATACTATTTAATCGTGTGTCTACACTCACACGCTGTTCATCCAGAGGGAGCAATATTTCCGTTACCATGCATGTCTGTCCATTGTTTGCCATTATAAGACAAGGCATTAATATGTGGCCACGGCTGCACAAAATATATCGGTGGCGTGGTGCTGCTGGGAGAGTGTAAAATTCCGTAGAGTGTACGTGTTTTTGTACAGGAAGTCTGGTAAATCACTTCACAGACTTATTCACACTCATGCCAAGATAGCAGCCAAAGTCGCGGTTTTGGTGACTATACTGTCTGACCATTGAACCCTCTTTCACCTCCCAGCAGTCTGAATGAGGTCCTGTTTTCAAGCAATAGAAACATTAAGTCGTGAAGTGAACAATACAATTATATATGTAAAGTAAGGAGTGTTTTATGCACCGTGTTATCATACAGACTTATACAGTATAACACAATCAAAGATAAGCTGGACCTACGGTAGGATAAAAGCTGAGTGCTGCTGGAGCGTCCAAGTAAACGTAAGCAACATTGGTGCACCAGCATGCATGGTAAAACCCAACCACCGCCCATTACGCAAAATACCCCTGGGTTCTGAAGCTACCCCATGTTATGCAGTACATTTACAGATCATTGATTAGGCTGCAGTCTCGTAGCAATGATGCGATATGATAAGGAAGTTAGCCAGTATACGAGAAAGTGCCGGAATTTTGTGAACGAGAGAGAGAGAGAGAGAGAGAGAGAGAGAGAGAGAGAGAGAGACTCTCTCGCTCTCTTCTCTCTCTCTCTCTTTCTTTCTTTCTTTCTCTCTCTCTCTCCAGACGCATTATATTATTTAATCGTGTGTCTACACTCACACACTGTTCATCCAGAGGAAGCAATATTTCCCATACCAACAATAAACAGCACGTATGTTGGTGATGATCCTACTCCCACTCTGCCACCTCCTCACTCGCTCCTACTCCACAACAGTCCACTTCCACACACCTTACCACCAAGCAGGGTTGTCAAGCCCTCCTACCCTCTCTATTCCTGCAACATTTCCTTCCTCTCCTAATACTCCATCCCACTGACCAGCCTTTCCTGAAGTCTCCCCTTACCCACTAAAATTCCATTCTATTTCTAACTGCCTTGGGAATATCATTTTCAAATTTCAATGCCATCGGACACGGCATCACAGATATCTGTAGTAATAAAATCTATTGCCGAACTTGAGGGTATTATGAATCTCGTATGATGCCTCTAAACAACTATACCATAACGACGTTTCGCTTCCCATCTACAATCAAAACCACCACAGTGCCCGGTATAGATTACACGCAATATTTTAGGTCCTGCTTCCCTTTGTCCTGCGATTGATATAATTTGAGTCCATTTCTGTCAATGAAATTGCAAGGATAGTATCCGGCCAGTATTCAGAGTTACGGAGACAAGGACCCTTATCCTTCCCAGGGTCTGTTAATATATCGTATGGTAGCAACTTGTAATGACACCATGAATGCATCAGTCTGTCTGTCTGTGTTTCTCTCTCTCTCTCTCTCTCTCTCTCTCTCGTTCACAAAATTCCGGCACTTTCTCGTATAATGGCTAACTTCCTTATCATATCGCATCATTGCGACGAGACTGCAGCCTTATCAATGATCTGTAAATGTACTGCATGACATGGGGTAGCTTCAGAACCCAGGGGTATTTTGCGTAATGGGCGGTGGTTGGGTTTTACCATGCATGCTGGTGCACCAATGTTGCTTACGTTTACTTGGACGCTCCAGCAGCACTCAGCTTTTATCCTACCGTAGGTCCAGCTTATCTTTGATTGTGTTATACTGTATAAGTCTGTATGATAACACGGTGCATAAAACACTCCTTACTTTACATATATAATTGTATTGTTCACTTCACGACTTAATGTTTCTATTGCTTGAAAACAGGACCTCATTCAGACTGCTGGGAGGTGAAAGTGTTCAATGGTCAGACAGTATAGTCACCAAAACCGCGACTTTGGCTGCTATCTTGGCATGAGTGTGAATAAGTCTGTGAAGTGATTTACCAGACTTCCTGTACAAAAACACGTACACTCTAAGGAATTTTACACTCTCTCAGCAGCACCACGCCACCGATATATTTTGTGTAGCCGTGGCCACAAACTAAAACCTTGTGTTATAATGGAAGACAACGGACAGACATGCATAATGTTGTCCAGTGTTGCAGTTCGTTATATATATCCGTTTATCACACGCAATCGTTGCAGACGTCGTCTACTGTGTTGACATGGATCTGAAATGGCCAGTTGCAGTACTGAGTGCACAAACAAGGCTTGATTACGCAATTTTCCTAGCAACACGACACCAACGAAATGCCTCTGTAACAGTGAATACTGGTCCGATACTATCCTTGCAATTTCGTGACAGAAAATGGACTCACATGGTATATCAATCGCAGGACAAAGGGAAGCAGGACCTAAAATATCATGATGTGTAATGCGCAGGGCACTGTGGTGGTGGTGATCGTAGATGGAAAACGAAATGTCGTTATGGTATAGTTGTTTTGAGGTATCATACGAGATTCATAATAACAAGTTCGACAATATATTTTGATATTACAGGTATCTGTGATGCCGTGTCCCATGACGCTGGACATTGAAAACGATATTCCCATGGCAGTTAGAAATAGATAAGAATATTTAGTGGGTAAGGGGGTATACTTCAGGAGAGGTTGGCCAGTGGGGTGGAGTATTAGGAGAGGAAGGAAATGTTGCAGGAATAGAGAGGGTAGGAGGGCTTGACAACCCTGCTTGGTGGTAAGGTGTGTGGAAGTGGACTGTTGTGGAGTAGGAGCGAGTGAGGAGGTGGCAGAGTGGGAGTAGGATCATCACCAACATACGTGCTGTTTATTGTTGGTATGGGAAATATTGCTTCCTCTGGATGAACAGTGTGTGAGTGTAGACACACGATTAAATAATATAATGCGTCTGGAGAGAGAGAGAGAGAGAGAGAGAGAGATCACTTTCATTATATATATATATATATATATATATATATATATATATATATATATATATATATATATATATATATATATATATATATATAGTTACATAGCCTATGATTTCATCATCCTTTGTATAATTCTAACGTACAGTATGCTGCATGTTTGATCACGATTCGCCTCGTGGCTTCCATAGTGACCAGGCTTCCGTGTTCTATCTCACTCCCCCCTTCTCCCGCTTATAGTAGAGTAAGTCGTTCTTTCTGTTGTTCAAAGCAGGAGTGTCAACTCTTCGTCCTCTGTGCTCTCATTTGCGCGTCCTTCTTGCAAGTTGAATCAAGCTCTGCCGGCCCCTATATAATGCGCTCAGTCTCTGCATTAATTGCCATTTAGATCTACTCCTCATTTTGTTCACATCTCTGCCCTCCCCTGTATAGTGTATTATTATTTTTGTGAGTGCTCAGGAAGTCTCCAGCCATCCAGCTGCTGTATAATTTGGGTATAAGTGTTGTTATCATTTTTCTTGTGCTGTATGGCCTAACGCGTTAATTCGTAGGCCTGGTATGGTTTGTTGTGATTCATGTAGAGTTTTTAATGTCAGCCATTATTAATATTATATTGTATCTGTAATAATATATCTTGCTTTAACTGAGCATTATCCGGTTTTCTCATTTATCAGGGCTGACTTAGATAAATTCGCTCTTGCTAAATTCATGTTAATAGAGGCTATGGTAGTTAACCATATATGTAACCTGTTTTGCCATTACATTATCCTTATGAGTCCTGAATGTTTCGTTGTTAGTTTGAGCATTAAACTTTAATTTGTAATTTTACCTAACTCTTTTGTTTTGAACCTGGAACCTTGCGGGACAGTAGTGATTTTAGTATTCTCACTTGAAGTGTTCATTATCTCTCTCTGTTCCTTAACAATATATATATATATATATATATATATATATAAGGAAAGAGAAGGAAGACTCTCTCTCTCTCTCTCTCTCTCTCTCTCTCTCTCTCTCTCTCTCTCTCTCTCTCTCTCTCTCTCTCTCTCTCTCAAATAGCCTGTAAACATGGAGGCTTGTTATGCTTACACTGTCACAGGTGGGTGATATGAGGATACAGTCACTGTTGAAGGGCAGCCAGGGAGACAAGGAACACCCTATCCTTAACTGGGTCTATTATGTTGTATTGTCGCAACTTGTAATGACACCATGAATGCACCAGTGTGTGTGTGTGTGTGTGTGTGTGTGTGTGTGTGTGTGTGTGTGTGTGTCACTCTCTCTCTCTGTCTCTCTCTCTCTCACACACACACACACACACACACACACACACACACAACACACACACACAAAATTCCGTTTCTTCCTCGTATAATGGGTAACGAGACCTGATATTGACTTCCTTATCATATCGCATCACTACGAGAAATTGCAGCCTTATCAATGATCTGTAAATGTACTGCATGACATGGGGTAGCTTCAGAACCCAGGGGTATTTTGCGTAATGGGCGGTGGTTGGGTTTTACCATGCATGCTGGTGCACCAATGTTGCTTTCGTTTACTTGGACGCTCCAGCAGCACTCAGCTTTTATCCTACCGTAGGTCCAGCTTATCCTTGGCTGTGTTATACTGTATAAGTCTGTTTGATAACACGGTGCATAAAACACTCCTTACTTTACATATATAATTGTATTGTTCACTTCACGACTTAATGTTTCTATTGCTTGAAAACAGGACCTCATTCAGACTGCTGGGAGGTGAAAGAGTGTTCAATGGTCAGACAGTATAGTCACCAAAACCGCGACTTTGGCTGCTATCTTGGCATGAGTGTGAATAAGTCTGTGAAGTGATTTACCAGACTTCCTGTACAAAAACACGTACACTCTACGGAATTTTACACTCTCCCAGCAGCACCACGCCACCGATATATTTTGTGCAGCCGTGGCCACATATTAATGCCTTGTCTTATAATGGCAAACAATGGACAGACATGCATGGTAACGGAAATATTGCTCCCTCTGGATGAACAGCGTGTGAGTGTAGACACACGATTAAATAGTATAATGCGTCTGGAGCTAAGGAGGGCCTGAATGTGAAATACTTGTATGAAAACTAATGTATGAATGTTTTAAAAAGAGTATGATATACGATGATCAATGTTTGTGGATGTTGTGCCACAACTATCCAGACTAATGAAATAGCACCTCGAAGAAAGCGACATCATTTGTGGACGGGACACACGTAACACCGTTATTTCAATTATTATAAGACAAGATATACATTCATTATTCAAATACAATATCTCATTACCCCCACGTGATCCATCAGTATGATGACTGCACAACATTTTCTCACAATAAGCCAATAGCTGTCCAACACTCAAAGTAGCAATAATCGTATGCAACAGGACATCTACTTACACCATGGTTTGAGAATATAATGATTGTTTTTCCTCACAATAACAAAGACTGGATGATGCACAACATGGCATGACCGTTGTGTCACATGCTGAGCCTAATCATAAATCATTTATGGCCACCCTGGTTCAGCCACAAAAATGTTACAGGAGTTGAGTCGCACACTCACTAAACTCAGGTGAACCACGTTTCGAGACACCGGACATCACACTTTCTAACATTTATGCTTAACTACAGTTGTTCAACACATTGTATGATGAACATTAAGACTCCTACATTCATCCAATACACTTTATTGCATTCGGAGTTATAGATCACCTCAGAACATCTGTATAATCACACCCTTCATCTTTCAAAACGAAACACGACAAAGTTTCGATACATGCATCCCCACCACCTGTCCCCCCTCCCCTCCGTTCCACCTCGCCTCACAGTCATCTCCTGTCAGAGAAACAGTGGGAACTAATGGCATTGCTATTTGTTTTTTTCCCAACCTTCCACTATACATGCGTGGCAAACACTTGGATTTGCAGAGTATGACTTGATAGAACATTGTTTCTGTGGGTACTAGATACTGTAGCGGAGGGGAAGCTCTGCCGGGTGTGCTCATTCACTTACTATTACTACGATGTAAACAAACACAGTAGTGCCACGTTTCACCAAACACACCACCCGCTGTATTCGTTAGAAGTGGAGGTAACTGTACCACCTTTGAGCGAGATTTCTTGCCTAGCCGAGTCCGGTATGTTGAGTCTGTCTGGCAGTTTATCATAGTGTAGGGCCCATCCCACAGGCTCTGCTGCTCCGGTGACTGTCCCTTCATCCACTGAGGACTGTATAGACAAACTTTGTCACCACCCTTGAAGATCCTCACTTGCCTTGGCATCATACTTGTGCTTCATCACTTCTCAAAATTTAAGGGCTCCTCGCACTTCATAATGTATCTCAGCCAGCCTTTCCTGAAGATGCTTCGAATAGGTGGAGGTGTCTGTAGGCAGCTCCTCACCAGGTGGTCTTCCCATTAACAGGTCAAATGGTAAACGTAGATGGTGGTGCAACATCAGTTTGCAGAGGTGTAGTAGGTAGACTCATGGGATACAGACCGATATGCCATCAGCAACACAGGTCATTTCTGGTCCCATTCCGTCTGTCCCTGTATGTAGTACTTGGCCAGTTCTCGTCCCAGGGTCGAGTTGAATTTCTCCTCCATCCCATCTGACTGTGGCCTTAGTGGGGTTGTCCTGGTCTTCTTGATCCCCAATAACTTGCAGCACTCACAGAACACAGCCGATTCGAAGTTTCTACCCTGGTCTGAACGTAGCTCTTGCAGCATCCGAAAACAACAGAAAAACTGGTCAACCAACAACTGAGCAACAGTTGTAGCCTCTGGATCGGGGAATGCATAGGCTTCTGGCCACTTTGTGAAGGAGTCTGTGTTGACACATTTATACAGGTTTCCTCTTTCAGTGAGTGGCAGAGGTCCATCAGTGCACCTACTTGGTATAGCTGAACAGGGGCGCAACCACGTTTCCTGGGTCCCTCCTTGGCACAGCATATATCACAGGCCTGACACCACTCTTCAACATCTGCTGCATACCAGTCCAGTAGAATCTCTGCCGCATCTGACTTAGAATTTTCTTCACTCCCAGGTGCCCACTAGTGATCTGATTATGGGATCCAAGATCTCAGTCCTCATTTTCTTCAGAACACTAGTTGCCAAAACTTGCTGAGGCCACTGGATGTATCCCACTGATGCTTCAGTAGTCCATTGTTCAAACGAAGAAAGTCCCATTGACTCCAGTACCTCATAGTCGCAGGGCTGAACCTGGAAACCTCTTCCCAAGATGGTCACATTGTACTCCACTGCAACCACTCTAACACTAGTTGTAAATCTGCATCTTCCATCTACATCCTCTTCAGGTCTTCTTCATCTGATGCTGGCCCTGTCACTGCAGTATTGCTGCATTTCTTTCTGCAATCTTCTTTCATACATCACTGCTCGCAATCTGGGTAACAGGGCCAATGACCCAGGCTGTCAACATTACCATGTACCTGCCCAGGATGGTGCTGTACCTCATAGTTTTGCTGGTCCAGCTTCCCAGCGCTAGTATGCTAGTTATCCTTCTGGATTCTTTAATGTCTTCATCCACTTGAGTGCTGCATGGTCCATCCTGATGATGAAGTATGACCCATACAAATAAGGATGGAAGAAATCAAGGTTCTTCATCATTTCCAAGAGCTCCTTACAGGTCACACAGAAGTTCTGCTCTGGTGGGCTGAGCTTCTTCCTGTAGTATGCCACCACATACTCTTTGTAGTCCTCCTTCTGCAACAGGACTCCAGCAATACCTTGGTCACTAGTGTCACAGTCCAGGATGAACAGCTGACTCTGATCTGGGTTCGGCAACACTGGAGAGCTTGCCAATGAATGTTTGAGCTTGTCAAAGGCCTTCTATGTCACTGCAGTCCACGTAAATTTCTGCCATTTCCTCAATAACGTGCAGAGGTGCAGCTATCGTTGATAAAACGCCGGTAGTAGGTACACGAGCCAAGAAAACTCCGTAGTTCCTTCACACAAGTTGGAACTGGTCAGTTTTTAACAGCTGCCACATTCTCCAGATCAGTACGGACGCCATTCTCGCCTACAATGTGTCCCAGGTACTTCAATTCCTTCTGGAACAAGTAGCACTTCTTGGGATTTAGATCGAGGTGTGCTGCTCGGATTCTGTTGAACACCTCCAACATCATCTCCAATTTCTGGTTGAAACTCCGTCCAAACATGTTTACATCATGAAGATAGATGGGAGTTGCCTTCCAGTACTTGATCCACGAGATGGTCAAAAGTAGCCAGGGCATTGCATAGGCCAAATGGCATCACTTTGAACTGCCATAAACCCTGTGCATATGAAAAGGCTGTTTTCTCCTTCTCGTTTTCTGCAACCTCGACCTGATGATATCCTGCTTTCAAGTCTAGGGTGGAGAACCACTTGACACCTGACATATCAACCAAAGTGTCGTCAGTTCTTGGCAAGGGGTATGCTTCCTTCACTGTCACTTCATTCAATGCTCGATAATCCATACAGCACCTTACAGAGCCGTCCTTCTTCCTTACCAGAATAACTGCTGATGCCCAAGGACTACTGGACAATATCTATCACTTCCTGACTTTGAAGATTTTCCATCGCCTTCTCCATTTTTTGCCATTGAGCTGGCGCCATCCTCTGAGCTGGCTGTTTAATCAGGTGGTGATCCCCGGTGTCGATACAATGTTCTACCAGATCTCTGCATCCCACTTCTAGGTCTCTGTTGGAAAAGACATCAGCAAACTTCACTACCAGTTGCCTTAACTCCCACACTTATGAGTCATCCAGGCACTGGCAACTGCTTCAAAACAGGTCTTGTAAGTGGTTTGACAGATTCCCATCGTCTTTGACCACACACCTTTTACAGGCCTTACACTGATGACACTCAGGGTCTGCTGCCTGGCAGTGTCCCACAATTTCTCCCTCATTGATCTTCTGTGGCTCGCGAGAGAAATTAGCCACTACAACTGGCATTGCACCTGCACCTCATACCACCAAAGTTCTCCCCACCATCATTCCGCCCTTCATCTTGCACCATATATCAGGTTCCACTACCCCTAGAGAGCTGTCAAAAGAGTCGCTCACCTTGCACTGGAGCAATAGCTATGATCATGGGGGTGTCACCGTAATGTGAAGTACCCTCACCACACCACCCGAACCGGTGCGTCTCACAGCCGTGAAGGGAACCGACTTTCCTTGAACCTTCAGCTTCATGGAGCCCAAGTCATGCTCACATCCCATGGACATGAAATAGTCCAGACCAAGAAGACAGGGAACCTCCATCTCGGTTATGTAGACTGGAAGCGTGGTCTGTTTCCCTGCCACTTCAGTCTGGACATCCAAGGGTCCTCTCAGTTCTGTGTGGTGCCCAGTTATGCCACGCAATTGTTCTGATGACTCAGGCAGATACCGATGATGAAACACATCAGGCCTCACAAAACTCAGCCGAGGCTGAATCAATCCCCAGGGAACCCTTCTTGCTCTCTATTCTTCCGTCCACTGGTACACTGTCAGTCACGGTTCTCTTGCGTTTTCTCAGTGGTCGGGCTACTTGGGAAAAGCTGGCTGGTGGTTGCCACTAAACACCAGCCTCAGCTAGTTTTCTGCCTCTTTCTGGTTATCTGTAGTCTTCTTCTTATCCTCCTTTTTCTTCTTTGGACACTCAGAACTGAAGAGTCCTACCTCATCACACGTCCAACACCCTTTTGTTACAATCATAGATTTCCTTGCACTGCTCTGTTCTTGCTCTTTCTTTCATTTGTATCAATCCCCCTTGTGTTCCAGCTTCCTGTAGAACCGGCATCCTCCTCCAGTCTTCTCCTGTTCCCTCTTCCACTTGTTGCAGTCCTCATTCCTATGTCCTGGCTTTTCATAGTACCAGCAACTTCCTTCAAATTTTTCCACTTCACATACCTGCCCCTTTCTTGCCTTGAATCCTGTGCGATGATCTGCCTGAAAAGGGGATGTACTGGAGCTGATGTAGGACTCAATTTCTAGAGTCCTGGCTAGTGTTTCTTGCATGCTTTTGGGTTGTGCCTGCTTCACTTGCACTTTCAACTCTGCACTATCAAGAGCATCGATGAACTGGTCCCTCAGATGAATAGCCAACAGGTTAGGTGCTGTTCCAAGGTATGCCTTGTGTGCCATATTCTCCATGTCATGCACAAGCTGCTGTAGGGATTCATCTCTAGTCCGTACGCGGGTCCGAAACCTTGCTCTGTAATCGTCAGTCTGGTACATGGTCCCATATCTGCACTCCAGCGCACGTACTAGGGACTGATAACTGTTCCTGTCCTCCACTGGCATCTGCCAAAGAATCTTCACTGCAGCACTCTTAAGGTTAGTGGCAAGCTGCACTGCCCTCTGCCTAACATCCCAACCAGTCTGATCGCAAGTAACTCAAACTGCGCACAGTAAGTTTACCAAGATACTTTGCCAGCAAATTCCAAAAGTTTCTTTTTAATTGGACCCCTACTATAGCCATGCACTTCACTGGTTCGAAGTCTAAAAACTGGGGCATCATAATTAAGTCCAGGACTCAAAACTCTGACATCCTGATTATTCAACCCAGTAATGCTACTTTTAGATGCTTGTGATTCGTCAAGATTCACCATACACTGTCCAGTTCCATTTTTTTTCAAATGCTCCCTTTACACTAATCTCAGGCTCAGCAGCACAAGATTTCTATACAGCCTCAATTCTCTTACTAATTATCTTCAACTGGTCGTGTACATGTTGTCTGCACTCCATCATGTTATTGCTTATCTCATACTTCTGCTGCTGTAGCTCAGTGTATACTTTCTCCTTCAACTGTTGTTGTTCTCTCTTCATTTCCCCCATGAAAAAGTCTAGCTTTCCCTGCATCCTCAGTTGTAATTCCTTCTGTTGCTCCTATAACGCCTCTTGAAGCCGTTCATATTGCTCCTTTTGTTCTTTGCTTTGTGCATGTAGTTGATTTCTGAGCTCTTTCTGTCCAACACTTTGTGCTTGTAATTGTTCACTTTGTGCTTGTTTGTTCAATGAGTTCTTTCTTGAGCTCATTCTATCCTGCAATTTGGGCTTGTAGTTGCACACTTAGACATACTGTGCTTGTAGAAATTTCATGATTGCAGCCAGAGATGCCTCCTCCTTCCTAGCTTAGCCTCTTGACAGTACATAGTCTGCCTCCATGTCGAAGGTTTGACTCACTGCAGCACTTATCGATCCTCACTCCTGACACCATGTAATGTCCCTGTCCCACACTGCCACAGGCTCCAACAGCAGTAGTTCAGGATAGGAAGGACGTTGCCAAGTGAGTTGTTCTTCCAGTGGTCAGCCTTTTGGTGTGCAACAAGAAGAGCAGCTTAGGGGTGGTAAATAAACACTGCTTTCTCAAGTTCGCGGTCTTCATACGTTAAATAATTACACTTAATGCTTGCCAACTATATTTCACTGTTTTCACAAGTACCGGAGCTATACAATCTTCACTAGACCAAACTGACACTGAAGTGACACTGAACTGCACTGAAACTAAACTTGAAACGAAATTAACTCCCCTAGGCTCTTCCACCTCCTTATATAGCATTAGCCTTGCATTACACTAAAATCTTCTAGTTTACTCTCGCACCTACACTTACCAAATTGGGACATCTAAAACATGCCAGAGTTTTCTTACATTACATATCACTCTAAATGCATTTAAATACAAACAGAAATAAAACTACACAATTAACAGTTACAAAAATAAAACATTATAGAGAAAAAGAGCATAATATTTAAGCCACACCTTTACAAAATACCACCACTCACAAATAGCAGACTACAGTAAATGGCAACTGCGACTTGTAAATGTAAAAATATGAGAAGTACTGAGAACGTTCCAGTACTTCTTATCTAGCAAATCCCGCATCTCAACAATATATATATATATATATATATATATATATATATATATATATATATATATATATATATATATATATATATATATATATACCCTCTTCAGGCATAAAATGATCCACAGGTATACATGGCGAGTGATGAGAAGGGTGGGTGGTGAAATGAATGAAAGGAAGGCAATGCTTGATTATGTGTGTGTGGATGAAAGGATGCGAAGATGTGTAAAGGATACAAGAGTGTATAGAGGTTGGGGGAGTGGACTTTCTGACCACTACTTGGTGGTGGCCAGAATTAGGATGCATGTAAGATGGAGGAATAGAAGAAGGGAAAGACGAGAGGAAGGAGTAGTTGCAAGGAGAGTGGAAAGGTTACAAGAGGATGAGAAAAAGGCAGAGTATAAGAGAGAGGTGGAGGAACGATTGGGCAAATATGAATTGGAGCACATGGGAGACGTGGAAGGTGTGTGTAAGATATTTACAGAAGAAATATGTGCAGCATGTGATGTGGTGTGAGGAAGGAAGAGAAGACGGAGGGGGGGTGCAAGGAACAGCGTGGTGGACTGAAGAGGTGAAACAGGCTGTGGCACAAAAGAAGAAAGCATACAATGAATGGATGAGAAATAGGGGCGTGGAAGAAGTTGAGAGGCGGAAGAGAGAGTTATATGTGGAAAGAAAGAGAGAGGTGAAAAGATTAGTAAGAGAGAGTAAGAAGAGAGTGGATGAGGACTTTGGAAGGAATTTGAGTGTAAAGTGGAGGGACTGTAAGAAAATGTTCTGGAGAGAAGCGAAAAGAGTAAGACAGGGTGGAAGTGAAGTTAGCAGGGGAGTGAATGATAAAAATGGTAGATTACTAGTGGAGAAGGGAGAAAAAGTGAGCAGATCAAGAGAACACTTTAAGGAATTGTTGAACGTAGAGGATGGAAGTAGTGCGAGTATAAGTGGCTGGGGAATGGCTGGGAGAAGGAGGGAGATGAGAAGACAGGAAGAAATCAGTAGGATAGAAGTTGTGGAAGCAATGAAGAAAGTTAAATCGGGGAAAGCCCCAGGAATTGATGGAGTGTGTGGTGAAATGCTGAAGCATGGGGGAGAGATAGTAGTAGAATGGATGTGGAAGATGTGCAGATTGGCCTGGGAGGAAGGTAGAATCCCGGAGGATTGGAAGTCAGGTATAATTATTACCCTGTACAAAGGAAAAGGGGAAAAAGAAGTGTGTGGTAATCACAGGGGCATTTGTCTTCTTAGTATAATAGGAAAATTGTATGGTAGGATACTTATAGACAGAGTTAGAGAAAGAACAGAGGAATTAGTTGGAGAAGAACAGGGAGGCTTTAGGAAGGGAAGAGGTTGTGTAGATCAGATATTCATTCTTAGATCTTTAGTGGTAAAGTTTCTAGAGAAGGGAAAGAAGTTGTATGCGGCTTTCATGGATTTGGAGAAAGCATATGACAGGGTGGATAGACAAGGATTGTGGAAAGTGTTAAGAATATATGGAGTAGATGGGAAGTTGTTGAATGCTGTGAAGAGTATGTACGATGGTGCGAAGGCTGCAGTGCGTGTGGATGGTGAACTAAGTGAATTTTTCTCTTTGAAAGTTGGTTTGAAACAGGGATGTGTCATGTCTCCATGGTTGTTCAACCTGTACATGGATGGGGTAATAAAAGAGGTACAAGGTAGGGTAGTGGATGTTGGAGTGGCCCTGGTGAGAGAGGTTAGTGTTTGGAAACTTCCTGTACTGTTGTTTGCAGATGATACTGTGTTGTTGAGTGAAGACGAAGGGGAGCTGCAAGGCTTGGTGGATGAGTTTGAGAGAGTGTGTAAGAAATGGAACCTAAAGGTGAATGTAGGGAAGAGTAAAGTGATGGTCTTTGAGAGAGGTGAAGTTAGTGAATGTACAGCGAGGTTGATGGTGAGGAATTGGAAAATGTGAGTATGTTTAAGTACTTGGGTAGTGTGATGAGTAAGGATGGAGGTTTGGAGGGTGAAGTGCTTGAAAGGGAACAGCAGGGAAGAAAGGTTGCTGGTTCTTTGAAAGCAGTGATAAGAAACAGGGAAGTGAGCATGGAAGTGAAAAAGTTACTACATGACAGTATTGTGATACCAACTCTAACGTACGGAAGTGAAGCTTGGACATTGTTGGAAGGGCACAAGTCAAGAGTGAGAGCAGTGGAATTGAGTTATTTAAGAGGAGCCTGCGGAGTCACGTGGAGAGACAGGCTGACGAATGAGGATATAAAGGAGCGTTGTGGTGTGGATGTGGATGTGATAGGAAGCGTTATGAGGAACACACTGAGGTGGTTTGGCCATGTGGAGAGGATGGAGGGTGAAAGACTGACGAAGAGAGTGTATGTGAGTGAGGTGGAGGGGGTAGAGGGAGGGGGAGGCCGAGGATGAGATGGAGGGATGGGGTGGAGAGGTATATGAGAGAGGGAGGTGTGAGTTGGGAGCAGGGCAGTGAAATGGCGGGGGACAGGGCGACTTGGAGGCGATTTGTTTGTGGCCACCCCAAACGGGATTGAGGCGTCTGGCAATATATATATATATATATATATATATATATATATATATATATATATATATATATATATGTATATATATATAGTAATTCCTCTACTATCCAATGCAATAGAGCCAAAAGTATGTCTGGAAAGTGGTCCCGTCCAGAAAGTGGGCCCCAGCCTCCTGGACCCGTACTAATGGACCCTAACCTACCCTGACTCAGAAAAACACCTATACAACTCCCTACTGGACATGCATAGCACCTATTTAAGACCCAAATCACAACAATAAGGGACATAAAAAACTGAAATAAATGCAAGAACCAGAGAATGAGGTTTTAGAGGTGAGTTTATACAGTATTAAACATTCTGGGTACTTACAACAAGTCCATGGCTCCTGCACTGGTACTTACGGACCCAAACCTAGCCTAACTCAGAAAAACACCTCCCTACTGCACATGCATAGCACCTAAGACCCTATGCACACCAATAAGGGACATAAAAGAGTGAAATGAGGTTTAAGAGGTGAGTATGGAAAATATAGTACAATATGAAACATTCTAGGTACTTACAAGTCCCTGGCCATCTCGATGAATAACCAGCCTTCTCTCAGACTCTGACAGTAAAAAAGAGTGCCTGAAGCTCCTGCAGTACACTGTACATGAAGTCTTACACTGAACTTAGTTATTTTGCACTCAGAATTCCATTCTCTTAACACTGGGCACTCTTGTCTTACTTGCGCTCCATTGCACCTTAATGAAATAAGTGTTGCACTCTGCACTTAAGTCTTTGCAATCATAAATCCATTTTCTTAACATTACACACTCTAGTCTAATTTGCGTTCATTGAACGTCAATAAAATCAGTGTTGCACTCTGCATTTAAGTCTTTGCACTCACAATTCTAATTTCTTAACACTACACACTGTTTTCTTCACAGCACAACACTGTAAATTCCCCTGTGGTCTAGTGGAGAGTTCTTGCCGTTTAATCACTGTCAGAGTCTGTCACGAATCAATTCGCGACATTTCCTTTTTGTGAGAAGCCACGAACTATTAGTGGAAAACTCACTGTGTATCGCTCAGTTAACCGTTTCTCTCTCCATTTCGGGGTATACTTTTCAAATAATTCGTCACCGTTTTCAAAAAGTGACCGATTTAATGCACGTCACTAAGTGCGCTACTGAGCGATACAATTATTTCTTTATCGTTTGCCTCTGCTTCCCTCAACCGTTAGCCACGCCTTGCGTCCTGCCCATTCAATGTATTTGAATTCAGTCTTGTGTTTGCTGTGACGGAGGAAGGTGCTGTGCTCCAAGAAGTGTGAGAGGTCGCTAGCACCCAGGCTCCACTGAGACAGTTATCCAGTCCTCCCACCTTAGTGGTGATACATAGTATTCATCGACTGGTATTTCTTTTGTGTATTTTGTAGTTTTAAGAGCTTAGTTAAGGTGTTTTTCCTAGGCGTAAGTATTTAGCTTCTGTGTGAGTGAGCGAGTGCGTCTCATTGATTTGATTTGAAATGTAATGTTAAATTTATTTTTGTGATTAATAAATTTAACAGTTCTATTTCTTGAGCTTAATGTAGAGTAAAAATCTTGTTTCATTTCTCCATTATTAAGCTTATTTCCCATATAGCTCCTAGCTTGCATAAACGTTTGCCTTCATAACTGGTACTTAGACCAGTCTTGTATTAACTTAAAATCCGTTGTGCCAGGAGTTAATGCATCAGCAAGAACCTGATGTTATTATTATTAGTATTAGTTATTTATTGTCAGGGGTGATGTAACTTTCTCCAGAGGCTAACAGTACAGTAATTCAGCAATTGTGAGTAATTAGTCTCTGCTGTGTACTGTTGAGAAAGTTTATAAACTCTCGTTCTTAGAGAATCTTAGCAAATCAGCGTAAAGTAATCGTTGCTTGATGTAGCAAGACAATCATTGTCTCTGCTCTTCAATATTATTGAATATTATTATCAATTTAAATAATATTTAACCATTTATTTTTAAAAACACAGTGTTATTATAAAAACCCCGTGACAATTGGCGACCTCGCCAGGATATTAACTCCTAGCTCTAAAGCTATTCACGAGATAGTGCTCACTCATTCATATTTAGGTATTTATCATTAAAGTTTATAGGCACAAGCTTACTGGTGTTTACCCTTAATTTAGCAAGTGAATTTTGCTTTATTAATCAATAGAATACTTAACTCGTTTATTTTTGGTAACGCCAGACGATTTTATTCGCTTCTGGGAAGTCGCCGTACCCATTGTGTTTATTATTGAGTCTTCCCAGTCATTTACATTTTTTATTTATTCTTTGCCAGTTAACTGGATAAGACTGGTCACCACTAGCTTGTGTCTGTACTCTTTACTTGTGTTTATTAGTATTCGTCGCTAAGCAGTCAGTACTCAATTTCGGTTTTGCTTAATAAATTAGCGCCATGGCTACCGCTGTATTTGTACAGGAAGCCAAAGATATGGGTCTCACAGACCCAGAGAAAATACAGAGTTACGTTCTCTCAAGATTCAATTACGAGCAAGAACGTGAGAAAGATGCTCGTGAAGAGCGTAGGATTCAGCGCGAATACGAGCGAGAACAGCGTGAGGAACGCGGAAAGGAGCGCGAACACGAGCAGAAACAACGCGAGCTCGAGTTAGAAAAAGAGCGAGAACAGCGCGAACACGAGCGAGAACAGCGCGAATACGAGCGTGAACAACGAGACAAAGAACGAGAACATGAACTTGAAGTGCTGAAGCTCAAGCGAGATTCCTTGGCTTCAGACACGTCTGGTGCAGTTGGTCAAAGCTCCACGAGCGTTCTCCCTGCACATGTCCTGGCGACCCCACGCATCAAGCTTCCTTCATACAAGGAAAGCGAGCGAATCGAGCCGTACATAGCTCGTTTTGAGGACATGGCAAACTTATATCAACTGGATGAGGCAGCTAAGCGGCTTCAGTTTCTTAGCCTATTTGAGGGCCCTGCCCTCGATATTCTCCACAGAATTCGTGGAGACAATCTCACATATGAGATGATGAAAGCTGCACTCATTAAGGCGTATGGTCTCACAGTAGACGACGCCAAAGTTCAGTTCATGCGAGCTCGTCTCCAAGACAAGGAGACAGCTGTTCAGTTCCTTGATCGTCTCACAGCTTACTTAAATGAGTGGATGGAGAAAGATGAAACTCCTTCCACGCGTGAGGGGATAATTGACCTTATGCTGCGTACACAGCTAGAGAGGTCGTGGCCTGCTGAGCTCATAGCACAGCTTAAGATCTGCCAGGTGAAAGATGCCAGCCAAATGGCAGAGAAGGCTGACGCATTCTTTACTGCATACGGGTATCAAGCTCGTAAGCAAAACACCTGGAGCAGAAAAGATACTGCCAAGTCTGGGAAGCCGTCTCAGACTGAATCCCAGCACCAAGGTCATTCTCAGAATAATGGCCAAGGTCCAAAACCGCAGTGGAAGGACCAGGGGCAAAACACTCAGAAACCTGAGTGGAAGGGGTACAACAAGTACCCTAACCAGCAGCAGTATCAGCCACGCAACCGACCGTCGGGACAAAGTTTTTCACCACCAGCTCAAAAGAGGCAGGAAGCGAATGCAGCCTTCATTCCTCAGCAGCAGCCTGGTGGTCACGTCCCTACCAATGTGGGTACTTCCCCACAGTTCACTAGTCCCACAGTGACAGTGAACCCCCCTCTACAGATGGCCAATGTTCCATCTTCTCAAGGCACAATGTTTGCCACATCAATTCAGCAGCCTCATGCGTGGCTAGCTGCTTCCTCCACAGGCCCCACCACAGGTGACAGTACCTTCCTTGTACAGCCAGGGTTTGTGGGAGGCATTCCTGTGAAGGTCCTGAGAGACAATGGTTCCTCAGGTTGCTCTGTCAAGCAGAGATTAGTTCGGCCTGAGCAGTATACAGGTCGACAGATCCATGCAAAGCTTATTGATGGATCAGTGAGATTGTTCCCTGAGGCATGTATCCAGGTGGCATCTCCATTTTATACTGGTATGACACTTGCAGTTGTCATGCCAGAGCCTCTATTTGACTTGATAGTAGGCAATATTCAAGGAGCCAAGGATAGTTGCTCCGATGATGGCGCCACTCAGACTTCGGCTGCTGCGGTAACACGAGCCATGACTGAGGCTCCAGATTGTGTCACCCCAGTGATCATTGAATCGCCGCAAGATCTGATGTGCAGTCAACTTGTTGTACAAGAACAACATTCTGACCCGACACTTGCTGCCGTGCGGAATAAACAAAAGGGTCGAGTGATTAAGTATTCACGGGGAGGTCGAGCCAAGTTCCTTTGTAAACAAGGACGGCTCTACCGTGAGTCACGAACACCCGAGGGCGAGGTTCGACTGCAGTTTGTCGTTCCCTGCCAAGTACCGCCTAGCAGTGTTACAATGGGGTCATTGTTCAGTCTCAGGAGGTCACATGGGCAAAAGGAAGACCCAGGGCCGTATCCGAGCTGACTTTTTCTGGCCAGGGATGGGACGGGACATAGATAGTTTTGTCCGTTCTTGCAGTGTGTGCCAAAGTATCACCACTAATCAGGGACATGCCCTTCCTGTGCCATTTGTAACTACACCTGTAATCTCTGAGTCAGTTGAGAGACAGGGTAGTGGTGAAGTGGGTGCAGACCTGACGTCTCGCCCATTGGCCCCACAAGACACATTATGTCCAGGGCCTGTACATACATATTATGTACCGTAGGTTAAGGGGAAAGTTGAGAGGCGACTTGAGGCTATGGAAGACCCAAGTTTGCATAGGATTCTCAACTCCCGATACTAATATAAGTATTGTAGGTTAAGGGGGAAGTTCGAGAGAACTCCGTAAAGGCGACTTGAGGCTATGGAAGACCCAAGTTTGCACAAGGATTCTCAGCTTCCCGGTACTAATAGAAGTACTGTAGGTTAAGGGGGAAGTTCGAGAGAGAACTCCGCAGTGGCGACTTGAGGCTATGGAAGACCCAAGTTTGCATAAGGATTCTCAGCTTCCCGGTACTAATAGAAGTACTGTAGGTTAAGGGGGAAGTTCGAGAGAGAACTCCGCAGTGGCGACTTGAGGCTATGGAAGACCCAAGTTTGCATAAGGATTCTCAGCTTCCCGGTACTAATAGAAGTACTGTAGGTTAAGGGGGAAGTTCGAGAGAGAACTCCGCAGTGGCGACTTGAGGCTATGGAAGACCCAAGTTTGCATAAGGATTCTCAGCTTCCCGGTACTAATAGAAGTACTGTAGGTTAAGGGGGAAGTTCGAGAGAGAACTCCGCAGTGGCGACTTGAGGCTATGGAAGACCCAAGTTTGCACAAGGATTCTCAGCTCCCGATACTAATATTATGTACCGTAGTTTAAGGGGGAAGTTGAGAGGCGACTTGAGGCTATGGAAGACCCAAGTTTGCACAAGGATTCTCAGCTTCCCGATATTAATATAAGAACTGTAGGTTAAGGCACAGGTTGAGGACCCGTGTGCAGTTCGAGGCTATGGAAGACCCGAGTTTGCACAAGGATTCTCAACTTGCCGACCATAATTGTGTGCTATAATTAATGGCGACCTCGAATGTACGTCGTAGCACTGACTGCTAGGCAGAGAGAGTAATTGTAACTTAATAAGAATTTTGTCTCATTGACACTTTTGATGCTCCACCTCAATTGGTTTTGCAGGTTCAGCAATGGGTGTAGCAGTTTTGCTGTGCGGACCAGCTGATCGTCTGCCGCACGCTGCCGCTCTTCTCCTCTGCCTTCGCTGCGTCGCCATATTATTTACTGTGTCATTTTACACGTAGGTACAGTTACACTACAACTGTCACACCTACACTGTGTATTACATACACCACGCTACACAACAATTAGTTGTCAGTGTAAATGTAGCGAATTTTCGCTCAGTTTGACCTGAGTACAGGATTTTCACCGTCGTCACGGAGTTTTTCCTCAAGCTTGCTTCTATTAACGTAAATACGAGGTTTTTTCGCTCACTGACGACTGCGACTTTCTCCTGTAGCAGGATAGCACACACACCACAGTGTGAATCTTGTGTGACTGAGTTAGGATTTATATGTATGTATATTGAAATCTTTCTTCTGAAGGAAGAAAGATTTAATTTTCATGGGGCGTAATGTCACGAATCAATTGCGACATTTCCTTTTTGTGAGAAGCCACGAACTATTAGTGGAAAACTCACTGTGTATCGCTCAGTTAACCGTTTCTCTCCATTTCGGGGTATACTTTTCAAATAATCTGTCACCGTTTTCAAAAGTGACCGATTTAATGCACGTCACTAAGTGCGCTACTGAGCGATACAATTATTTCTTTATCGTTTGCCTCTGCTTCCCTCAACTGTTAGCCACGCCTTGCGTCCTGCCCATTCAATGTATTTGAATTCAGTCTTGTGTTTGCTGTGACGGAGGAAGGTGCTGTGCTCCAAGAAGTGTGAGAGGTCGCTAGCACCCAGGCTCCACTGAGACAGTTATCCAGTCCTCCCACCTTAGTGGTGATACATAGTATTCATCGACTGGTATTTCTTTTGTGTATTTTGTAGTTTTAAGAGCTTAGTTAAGGTGTTTTTCCTAGGCGTAAGTATTTAGCTTCTGTGTGAGTGAGCGAGTGCGTCTCATTGATTTGATTTGAATGTAATGTTAAATTTATTTTTGTGATTAATAAATTTAACAGTTCTATTTCTTGAGCTTAATGTAGAGTAAAAATCTTGTTTCATTTCTCCATTATTAAGCTTATTTCCCATATAGCTCCTAGCTTGCATAAACGTTTGCCTTCATAACTGGTACTTAGACCAGTCTTGTATTAACTTAAAATCCGTTGTGCCAGGAGTTAATGCATCAGCAAGAACCTGATGTTATTATTATTAGTATTAGTTATTTATTGTCAGGGGTGATGTAACTTTCTCCAGAGGCTAACAGTACAGTAATTCAGCAATTGTGAGTAATTAGTCTCTGCTGTGTACTGTTGAGAAAGTTTATAAACTCTCGTTCTTAGAGAATCTTAGCAAATCAGCGTAAAGTAATCGTTGCTTGATGTAGCAAGACAATCATTGTCTCTGCTCTTCAATATTATTGAATATTATTATCAATTTAAATAATATTTAACCATTTATTTTTAAAAACACAGTGTTATTATAAAAACCCCGTGACAGAGTCTGAGAGTAGCTGATGCAGGTGGCTTAGGGGTGCGTCGCTGGATCATCGTGATGGACTACCCACTGCAGACGACTCTGAAGACAGGTGCAAACTCACGTCCAGTGGTAACTCCACTGTGCCTGATGTGCTGGGCTGTGGCTTGGAGGATGAGGGCCTGTATTAGGGAGGCAATGGTGTGGAGTCAGGGCTGGGCAAAGCAGGGGTCATGGGTCTGAAAAAGCTGTCAATGGTTGATTGACGCAAGGAACAACGATTTTGGCAATTAATGATGCACTGTCTGAAAACGTGCACTTCCTCCACAAGTCCCAAGGACCCCGTCTCCCTGTCGCAGTCTGGGTGTTCCAGGTAGTCGAGAACGAACTCTACGTGTTCACGGAGTGCACTCAGCTTGGGGATGGCTGGAGTAGTGTCATCCTGAGAGGAGTCCGCATCATCGTCGGCGTCCTCGCCAGAATCTTTAAGCTGGGTACTGACACCTGCAACTGAAGATACGATCTCGATATCAGACGTGGTCTGATACCCAGGATCGCCCTCGTCATCATCCAACCACTCACGCACTTCGTCCACATCAACATTGTCGCCATGCGCACATAGACGTGCATGAAAGTCATCCACGTCAAAACCTAGGAAATCGTGCTACACATCCGTTCCAAGAAGCAGACGAGACCAACCATTTTCTAGAGTCTTGACAGGGACTTCCCTCCATGCACTGGCCCAGTTGTAGATTGCAGACTTAATGTTGTAGCAGTGAAGGTTTTCCAAAGTCTGCTGGCCTCGCATGTCCCGTCCCTCCCTGCACTCATCCTCATCCTCGAGAACAACCATCACCTCGTCCAGGAACTTCTTTCGGTACAGCCTCTTGGTTGCCACGATCACTCCTTGGTCCATTGGTTGGATGAGAGCAGTCGTATTAGGTGGCATAAACATGCACCTAATGCACCCATTCTCAGCCACCAAGTCCTTGTCGCGCGGGTGAGAAGGTGCATTATCAAGCAGGAGGGCCTTTACCTGGTCGTGTGGGATTCCCAGTTTCTCCGTCTGGTAATGGATGACCTCCTTTACGAAATGGGGGTGGAACCAGTCTTTGAAGATGTGGGCAGTGAACCATGTCTTCAAAGAATGGTACCAAACGACAGGAAGGACATCCATCACCCCACGAAAACACCGAGGCTGCTTTGCACAACCATCAATAACGGGCTTAAGCCGGTGCATGCCATTAGCATTGGCACAGCACAAAGCAGATATCCGTTGCTTGGAGAACTTGTGGCTAGGTACACACTTCTCCGTCTCCTCGGCTAGAATGTTCATTGGCAAAGAGTGATAGAATAAACCAGTTTTGTCAGCATTGTAGACTTGACTGAGAATGAGGCCCTCCCTGTCGATCAAGTGCTTCACCTTGTGCCGAAACTCCTCTACTCCATCCTCGTTGGCGTCCAAAGCTTTGCCATGAGCCTTATGGTTGGTAAGGCCATGTCGTAACTTGAATGTGAAGAGCCAACCTTCAGATGCCTTGAAGTCTGGGGCGTCCTGAAGCCTTGCGAACTTCTCACAGCAGCCTTCAGCTCCGTGCCACGCACCAGCACACCAGCAGCACGTTGCTGTTGATACCAAATCAACGTGGAGCAGTCGACTTCAGAATACCGGGGAGTAAACATCATCTTCCTCTCCACATTGCGTTTGTTCTTCGACAAGAAGTCAGCTGTGTACTGCTTGAGTTTGTCACAGGATCTCTTGATATTAAACAAAGTAGAGCTCACAGAGGATGGGTAAGGTTGACCATCCTGCATCCACCTTGTCCATTATCTCCCTCTTCTTCCTCTTCTCAGGCGACAGAGCCATCATCACACACACGAAGAAGAGGCAGGAGAGCAGCAGCAGAGCCTGCAGCAAGTAGGGCACCACCACAATAGCGAGCACGTGGGCGGCCATGATGACGAGCGTGCACTCACAACAACAGACGGGCAGTAAGTGGGGAGAATGCAGGGGCACTCTAGTGGACGGCGGCAGAACTATGCACCAAAACACAGCTGGTCCGCTCCGTGCGCACTGAGTTAAAATTACGGGGATAAAAAAGTTGGATTTTTTCGAATTTTTTGCGATTTTTGGGCCATTTTGGGATACTTGAATCCTGGGACCAAAATATCCAGTAAGTGGAGTGTCTGGAAAGTGGGTGTCCGGATAGTACGGAGTTACTGTATATATATATATATATATATATATATATATATATATATATATGGGAGGTGGGAACGCACATCATCTACCCACATAGTGCAGCAATATTCTGTTTTTAGGGTAGCTATAAGTTGAGTGCCAAGCCAAACGATTACCTGTAAACCAGGAAATCTTTTTCAGCATTGGATGGTAACCTTATAACCAACCAACATGTGTTCCCTACGTGACAACAAGTGGGTTGGCAGAAGGTTAGTGCCCTTCCCTCAAAAGCAACTAACTAAAAATGTGAACAAGAAGCCTCGGACCAGGACTGACCAGCAATTGACGACCAAGGACCAAAGAAAGGATACGGTATGGATTGTGACATGGAATGTAAGTGGTGCAAGTGATGAGGTGAAAGAGAGAGACATTGTCTAGGTGCTTGAGGGTGCAAAAGTGGATGGATGTGAATTAACTGAAACTAAATGGCGAGGTGAGAGTGTGAGAAAATGAGAGTATGGATGGGGTATACAGTATGTGCAGAATTGGGTGAGAGAGAGAGGGCAAAAGAAGGAGTGTGTATTGTTGTGGCAAGATATGAAAGGAGAATATAAGAGCATATGTATCATTTGGTTCAATCACTGTGTGGGTAAGATTGAAAGTTGGACTACAAATGTCAGTGATTGTGTGTGTATATGCGCCAATGCAAGATCGTGCAAGCAGAGTGAAAGAAGAGTTCTGGACAAATGTGGAATCATGTATGGAAAAGTTTGAAAGGAATGAGTATTTTTGATTGGAGATATGAATTGAAAAGTAAAGAATGTGAAGGTGGATGAAGTAGTTCGTGAGTGGGGTGTGTCTGCAGAAGAGGAATAGAATGGCAGTTTTCTCATGGACATTTGTGTCAGGAGGAGTTGGTGATAGCTAATACCCTCTTCAGACACAAATTGATCCACAGGTATACGTGGCGAATGATGAGAAGGGTGGGTGGTGAACTGAATACAAGGAAGGCAATGACTGATTGTGTGTGTGGATGATAGAAGAAGAATTTGTCTAATGGATGCAAGTGCATAAAGAGGTTGGGGGAGTGGACTTTCTGACCACGACTTGGTGGTGGTGAAAGTCAAGGCTGAAATGAAGTGGAGGAATCTATGAAGGGAATGACAGGAGGATGTAGTCCCTAGAAGGAAGGTGGAACGGTTACAAGAGGATGGAAAAAAGGCAAAATATAAGAGAGAAGTGGAGGAACGATTGAGTAAACGTGATTTGGAGCAGATGGGGGACGTGGAAGGTGTGTGCAAGATATTCACAGAAGTCTGTGCAGTATGTAAGGTGGTGTGTGGGGTGAAAGAACAGCGTTGTGGAATGAAGAGGTGAGACAGGCTATGGTACAAAAAAAAAAAAAAAAAAAAAAGCATATAGTGAGTAGATGAGAAACGGGTGTGGAGGAAGTAGAGAGACAGAAGAGAGAGTTATATGTAAAGTGGAACAGAGAAACGAAAAAATTAGGAAGAGAAAGTAAGAAGAGAATGGACGAGGACTTTAGAAGGAATTTGAGTGTAAAGTGGGAGGAATGTAAGAAAATGTTCTGGAAAGAGGTAGAGTTAGACAGGGTGTTAAAAAAGTTTGTCGGTGAGTGAAAGATAGATTACTAGTGTACAAGGGAGAAAAGTGAGCAGACGGAGAGAACACTTTATAGAATTGTTGAACATTGATAATGAAAGTAATTCGAGTATAAGTGGCTGGGGAATGGCTAGAAGAAGGGGAGATGTGAGAAGAGAGGAAGAAATCAGTAAGATGGAAGTTGTGGAAGCAATAAAGGAAGTCATAATGCGGAAAGCCCCAGAAATTGATGGAGTGAGTGGCAAAATGCTGAAGCATGGGGGAGAGATTGCAGTACAATGGATGTGGAAGATGTGCAGATTGGCCTGGGAGGAAGGTAAAGTCTCGGAGGATTGGGAGTAAGGCATAATTATTCCAATGTACGAAGGAAAAAGGGAAAAGGAAGTTTGTGGTAATCATAAGGGCATTTATCTTCTTTAGTGTAATAGAAGTATATGGTACAGTAGGATACTTATTGACAGAGATTGGGAAATAACAGAGGAATCTGTTGGAGAGGAACAGAGAGGTTTTAGGAAGGTAAGAGGCTGTGTAGATCAGATATTCATTCTTAGATCTTTAGTGAAAAAGTTTCTACAAAAGAGAAAGAAGTTGTATGAGGCCTTCATGGATCTGGAAAAAGCATATGACAGGGTGGATACACAAGGATTGTGGAAAGTATTAAGCCTAACTAGAGTAAATGGGAAGTTGTTTAATGCCTTGAGAAGTATGCATGAGGGTGTTAAGACTGCAGTGCGTGTGGACAGTAAACTGAAGGAATTCTTCTGTCTGAAGATTGGGCTGAAAAAGGGATGTTTCATGTCACCATGGTTGTTCAATCTGCATATGGATGGGGTTATAAAAGAGATACAAGGTAGGGCAGTGGATGCTGGAACGGCCATAATGAGACAGGACAGTGTGTGGAAACTTCCTGTGCTGTTGTTTGCAGATGATATTGTGTTATTAAGTGAAGACGAAGGAGAGCTGCAAGGCTTGGTTAATGAGTTTGTGAGTGTGTGTAAGAAATGGAATCTAAAGGTGAAAGTAGGAAAGAGTAAAGTCATGGTCTTGGAGAGAAATGAAGTCACTGAATGTACAGTAAGGCTGGATGAGAAGGAAATGGAAAGGGTGAGTGCATTTAAGTACTCGGGTAGTGTGATGAGTAAGGATGGAAGTTTAGTGGGTGAAGTCCTTGGAAGGGTACAGCAAGGAAGAAAGGTTGCTGGTTCTTTGAAAACAGTGATACGAAACTGGAATGTGAGCATGGAAGTGAAAAAGTTACTGGATGACAGTATTGTGAAACAAACTTTACCGTATGGAAGTGAAGCTTGGACATTGTTGGGGGGACACAAGTCAAGGGTTGGAGAAGTGGAAATGAGTTATTTGAGAGAAGCATGTGGAGTCACATGGAGAGACAGACTGACAAATGAGGATGTGAAGGAGCTTTGTGGTGAGGATGTGGATGTGATAGGAAGCGTTAGGAGAAACACACTGAGGTGGTGGCGATGTGGAGAGGATGGAGAGCGAGAGACTGACGAGGAGAATGTATGTGAGTGAAGTGGAGGGGGGGGGAGGGAGGGGGAGGCCAAGGATGAGGTGGAGGGATAGAGTGGAGAGGTATATGAGAGAGGGGGGTGTGACTTGCGAGCGGGCAGTGAAATGGTGGAGGACAGGCGACATGTAGGCGATTTGTTTGTGGCCTATCCTCAGGGGATTAAGGCTTCTGGCTCTCTCTCTCTCTCTCTCTCTCTCTCTATATATATATATATATATATATATATATATATATATATATATATATATATATATATATATATATATATATATATACAGAAAGAGAAAGAGAGAGAGAGAGACAGAGAGAGAGAGAGAGAGAGAGAGAGAGATGTAGATAGCAACACTGATAGACATATAGATAGATACATAGATAGATAGATACACGGTTAACCATTGCTTGCGGTTATGGAAATTTTTCAAGGGTATAACGTTATATTTGTTATAACATCAGTTTCATAATACGTTATGGTAGTCACACACACACACACACACACACACACACACACACACACACACACACTTCCTTCTCAAATGCTACTGCATTTCTAATACAGTTCCCAAACCCAGACTCAACGAATGTCTATCTATCTATTGCTAGTCGCCTTAATCCCTTATACGGGGTGGCCACAAACAAATCGCCTCCGCGTCACCCTGTCCCCCGCCATTTCACTGCACTGGTCCCAATTCACACACCCCTCTCATATAACACCTCTCCACTCCATCCCTCCATCTCGACCTTGCCCTTCCCCTCCCTCCCTCCCTCCCTCTCCTCACTCACATGCATTCTCCTCGTCAGTCTCTCACTCTTCATTCTCTCCACATGGCCAAACCACCTCAGTGTGTTTCTCCTAACGCCTCCTATCACATCCACATCCACGCGACAACGCTCCTTCACATCCTCATTTGTCAGTCTGTCTCTCCATGTGACTCCACAGGCTCCTCTCAAATAATTCATTTCCACTGCTCTCACTCTTGACTTCTGTCCTTCCAACAACGTCCAAGCTTCGCTTCCATACGTTAGAGTTGGTATCACAATACTGTCATGTAATATCTTTTTCACATCAATGCTCACTTCCCTGTTTCTTATCATTGCCGTCAAGGAACCAGTAACCTTTCTTCCTTGTTGTACACTTTCAAGCACTTCACCATCCAAACTTCCATCCTTACTCATCACACTCCTCAAGGACTTAAATGTACTCACATTTTTCATTTCCTCATCATCCAGCCTCACTGTACATTCACTGACTTCACCTCTCTCGAAGATCATAACTTTACTCTTCCCTACATTCACCTTTAGATTCCGTTTCTTACACATTCTCCCGAACTCATCCACAAAGCCTTGCAGCTCCCCTTCGTCTTCACGTAACAACACAGTATCATCTCCAAACAACAGGACAGGGAGTTTCCAAACACAGCCCTCTCTCATTAGGGCCACTCCAACATACATTGACCTGCCTTGCATCTCTTTTATAACCCCATCCATATACAGACTGAACAACCATCCCTGTTTCAACCCAACCATCAAATAGAAAAACTCACTCAGTTCACTATCTACACGCACTGCAGCCTTACCACCCTCATACATACTCATCACAGCATTCAACAACTTCCCATCTACTCCATATATTCTTAATACATTCCACAAACCTTGTGTATCCACCCTGTCATTTGCTTTCTCCAAATCCACGAAGGCCGCTTACGACTTCTTGCCCTCCTCTAGAAACTTTTCCACTAAAGATCTAAAAATGAATATCTGATCTGCACAACCTTTTCCCATCCTAAAGCCTCCTTGTTTTTCCTCCAACTAATTCCTCTGTTATTTCCCTAACTCTGTCAATAAGTATCCTACCATATACTTTTCTTATAACACTAAGAAGACAAATGCCGATATGATTACCACATACTTCTTTTTCCCCTTTCTCTTTGTACAAAGGAATAATTATACCTGACTTCAATCCTCCAGGACTCTATCTTCCTCGCAGGCCAATCTGCTCATCTTCCACATCCATTCTACTACTTTCTCCACCATGCTTCAGCATTTCACCACACACTTCATCAATTCCTGGGGCCTTCCCCATTTTGACTTTCTTCATTGCTTCCACAACTTCCATCCTACTGATTTCCTCCTGTCTTCCTACCTTCCCCCTTCTCCCAACCACTCCCCAGCCACTTGCATTCGCATTACTTTCATTCTCTATGTTCAACAATTCCATAAAGTGTTCTCTTCATCTGCTCACTTTTTGTCGCTTCTTAACTACTAATCTACCATTTGTATCTTTCACTCCCCTACCAAATTCATTGCCACCCTGTCTGACTCTCTTTACCTCTTTCCAGAATATTTTCTTACATTCTCTTCACTTGACACTTAAATTCCTTCCAAATTTCTCATCCATTCTGTTCTTTCTCTCTCTTACTATTCTTTTCACCTCTCTCTTCCTTTCTACATATAACTCTCTCTTCCGCCTCTCAACTTCTTCCACGGCCCAATTTCTCATCCATTCATTATATGCTTTTCTCTTTTGTGCCACAGCCCGTCTCACCTCTACATTCCACCATGCTGTTCCTTGCACCCCCTTTTGTCTTCTTTTCAACCCACAAACCGCCTCGCATGCTGCACATATTTCTTCTGTGAATATCTTGCACACGCCTTCCACGTCCCCCATCTGCTCCAATTCATATTTACCCAATCGTTCCTCCAATTCTCTCTTATATTCTGCCTTTCTATAATCCTCTTGTAACCTTACCACTCTCCTTGCATATACTCCTTCCTCCCATCCTTCACATCTTCTGATTCTCCATTTTACTTGGACCTTGATTCTGACCACCACCAAGCTGTGGTCAGAAAGAACATTCCCCGAACCTCTATATGCCCTTGCATCCATCACACATCTTTGCATCCTTTCATTCACACACACACACAATCAGTCATTGCCTTCCTTTCATTCAGTTCACCATCCACCCTTCTCATCATTTGCCATGTATACCTGTGGATCATTTTGTACCTGAAGAGGATATTGGTTATCACCAACCCCCTCCTGGCACAAATGTCCACTAAAGCAGTGTCATTCTCATCTGTCTTAGTAGGCACACCCCACTCACCATTTACTCCATCCACATTCACATTCCCTACTTTACCATTCATATCACCAGTCAAAACGCTCTCTCATTCCTTTCAAACTTTTCCATGCACACTTCTACATTTGTCCAGAACACTTCTCTCACTCTGCTTGCACGATCTTGCGTTGGCGCATACATGGATACAATCGCCCTCATTTGTAGTCCAACTTTCAGTCTTACCCACACAATCCTTGAGCCAACTGATCCATTCTCACTTATATTCTTCTTCCATCTGTTACTCACAACAATACACACTCCTTCTTTTGTCCTTTCATTCTCACCTACTCCTGCACATATACCCCATTCATACTCTCATTCTCTGACACTCTCACCTCGCTATTTAGTTTCAGTTAATCCACATGCAGCCACTTTCGCACTCTCAAGCACCTGGACGATCTCTCTCCCTTTCACCTCATCATTTGCACCTCTTACGTTCCAAGTCGCCATCCGTATCATGTCCTTTGTTCGGTCCTTAATCTTTTGGTCAGTCCTGGTCTGATACTTCTTGTTCGTATTTTTAGCTAGTTGTTTTCTGGGGAGGGGAACTAACCCTCCTCCAACCCACTTGCTTTCACGTAGGGAACACGTGTTGGTTGGTTATAAGGTTACCACTCAGCGTTGTAAATGATTTCCTGGTTTACAGCATATCATTTGGCTTGCCACTCGATGTAGAGTTACCCTAAAAAAACAGGGTATTCTTACACTAAGTGGGTGGATGATGGGCGCCCCTACCTAGGAATGCAACTGTCTTAATTATAATCACTGCCTCACGCACTAAAGGAAAACTAGTGGCAAGCATTTGACTTGCATAATAAATAATGCATCTCAAGGCCATACTGAGGCATAGAATTGGATAAACTCATGCAGAAATAAAAGTTTTTGAAAAGAGTCTTGAAATAAAAGTATTAATTCACCACACACATGAAGAGTATTGCCAGAAGCTTTGCAGCAGGACATGCTGTAACACAGGACACAGTCCAAGTCATAAAAAAACAGAAACCAAAACCTTAGCTGCAAGACATGCTTGTGACAAAAAACAGGACACACACAAAAGCCTGCTATCAAGAAATACTCTTAACTTTAACGCATGATACATATAAATAGCTTTCTTACTATAGGCAAGCATTCTCTGACATCTACAGCCAACAACTCTTGGTAAGAACTTTCTTGCAGAACATGCTTCATCAGCTATAACTTGACGAACACAACAAGCTTTCCTGCAGTATATGTGGTGGCGTATAAGATGACAGAAACATGGAGTAATTTTGTAGTACACCTACAGTTGGCCAGTTTCCAGCATTAACACTTTGCGTTCCCAACGCTCTCGTGGGATCTCTGAACTCCCAGAGTTTCAAAGCAAGAATCGGCGAATCTTTCAAAATTGAGAGCAGTGGAATGCAGGGGTATGAGAGTTAATGGGTGGTGTTGTATAGCGAATGAAAAGGGTTTGGGTACGGAGGGAAGAAGGGTGGAGGTGGGTAAAGAAATTATATATACTGATGTAATGTTTCATATATGTTGACAAAATATAAATACTACAGACAATATTATTGCAGACTAAGGAGTGACTGCTAATGTGATACATGTGCAAGCAATTCTGTGTTCATTTATGTTAATGAATTAAAGGGAAACTTGGTGACAATAATCACGGTACAGCCCCTCCCCTTCCTCACCCACCCAATCAGCCACCCATCCAGTTCATATAAACGAACTCGATTTCGTCCTCCCTCTTGTTCTTCTGCTTTTTTCTTTTCCTCTAAAGAATTATATATTAATAATTCAGGTAACACCTCTGTTTTTATGGAAATGTCCTGATGCCTCTGAATATGTTTCCTGTGATCGAATGGATGACATGATCACGATTTATAGATGTGCTCGAGCCTAATTACTGAACTAACGAGAGAGAGAGAGAGAGAGAGAGAGAGAGAGAGAGAGAGAGAGAGAGGATGAAGAGGGAAGGGGAAGGAGAGGAAGAGGCAGCAAGATATAATTTCAGCCACGGAAATGGAAAGACAGAAAAGGAATGGGAAAGACGGAGCGAGAGGGAGACTGGGCATAAGTGAGAGGAAGAGAGAAAAAAAAGGATAAAAAGCATAAAAGCAAAAGGTGGAGAGACTGATAGAGATAGGAAGAGACAGAAAAGGAGATGAGAATAGCTACAGCAGTTGTAGAAAACCACTGAGTTAGAAGAGATGGAAAGAGAAGGAGGGAGAGACGAAAAAAAGGGAGATAGGAACAAGGAGAGAGAGAGAGAGAGAGAGAGAGAGAGAGAGAGAGAGATTTGTATATATATATATATATATATATATATATATATATATATATATATAAAAATATATATATATATATATATATATATAGAGATATATATATATATATATATATGTATATTTATACTGTATATATATGTATATATATATATATATATATATATATATATATATATATGTATATATATATATATATATATATATATATATAGTATCAGCCGAGGCTTAGTTGGTTAAAACGCTCCGCTCTGACCGAAGGGTCGGAGGATCGAATCCACCCAAGAGTCACTGGTAGACATCAGGAAGGACATCTAGTCATAAAATGCTACACGCTCCAAACCAAAGTGCACTATCCAGGGGCAACGCCTTAGCCCTTATCCAAAAATGACCTGGCGTAAAACTCACACTTAAATATATATATATATATATATATATATATATATATATATATATATATATATATATATATATATATATATATATATATATATATATATATATATATATATATATATATATATATATATATATACTGTATATATATAACTTTACACTCCCTCTTCTATCTTTCTTTTCTTCATTCTTTCCTCTTCCTCCTGCCTGTGGGTGACTCTACACTGAGTGACATGACAAATGGTTTCCTGTACACCAGGAAATCATTTACTGCGCTGGGTGGTAACCATATAACCAAATCTTGTCGCCTGATGGTTTAATGGGTAATTATTGCTTTCCAATCGGATTGAGCCGGTGAAGGTTTATATCCAAGGGATGGTTGGGGTTTATTGCTCATGTAGTGCCACTCAGGGAAGAGTGAAGCTGGTCACCCTAATCTTAAATGTCAGGACCAACTGCCTAGCCCCGGGTTCCTACGGACCTCATGGGGCAGTGTAGGATTGGGTGATGGATATATATATATATATATATATATATATATATATATATATATATATATATATATATATATACCATTGGCTCTCAAGTTTTCCGTCCGAGGGATTTTGCTGGAAGGGTGCTAGGCGTATCGCCAACTGCCTGGCGGCTCATAGTCGCGAAGCTCATAGGTCCCTACCCCGGGGTTCCCTTCTTTATTAAATATTGAAAATGCACAGTTCCGTCCTATATTGAAGACACTGGGCAATAATGGGTTAAAGAAACCGATTGATTTGCCAGTATTTAACCCACTGGCTCCCAGGTTTCCTGTGCGAGGGATTTCGCTGGAAGGGTGCTAGGCGTACCGCCATCCGCTTGTTGGCTCATCGTCACGAAGCCAGGGGCGTTCGTAGGATTTTTTGTAAGGGGGCGCAAAGTAATATATACATATATATATATATATATATATATATATATATATATATATATATATATATATATATATATATATATATATATATATATATGTGTGTGTGTGTGTGTGTGTGTGTGTGTGTGTGTGTGTGTGTGTGTGTGCATTTCCCGGAAAATTTATTCTTTCAACTTTGAAATGATGAATTTAATGGTCATATAATTCACTATAAAACATAGTATCAAGATGTACTTAAATCGCAGACGAAGATTATTCATATGCTGATATGCCATAACTCAAAGGAACGAAAATATACGTGACGACCGGGAAAGTTCCAAACACACTTTGGAAATCCTAGGAGGGGCAACTGCCCCCCTTGCCCCCCTCTCCGGATGCCTATGCGCGAAGCCCATAGGTCTCTACCCCGGGGTTTCCTTCTTTAATAAATTTTCAAAATGCCCAGTTCCGTATGTTGAGGACATTGGGCACCAGTCGAGCAGGGCAGTACTCCCAAGGTGGATGGAATGCTGATGACAGGGAGAGCTGGAGCTCCCGTTTCATCAGCCCTCGGGACTAGTTCCCTTTGCTGAACTTTTTCAGCGTTTCAGTAACACAGAGAATAGGCCAGCATGCTCTCCAGCACAAGTTCCTCTAACTATCAGCACCAATTTACATGCACAGTACACACTACATTTCCATTTCAAAATTAAGACAGAAAAATGGCGCAATTAATTCTGGCCTCGGAGTCCCCGGGGGGGGGGGACATAAATGCCCCCATCCGCCCCTCTCCCGGTGACGACTCAACGAGATGCCTGGAACCACTGTCTGACTCACTTCTTCATTTCTGCAATATTCGCGGCCTTTCCACTAACTTTCTCTCTGTCAAGTACCACCTCTCCTCCTCTAAACCTCACCTCTTCCTGACAGAGACTCAGCTGTCTGAGGCAACTGACATCAAACCCTTTTCTGTTTCCTCCTATTTTCAATTCATAGGCAACGACTTATCTTCCTCTCATGTTCCTGAACTTGATTCTCCTGAATTCTCTACTCTCTGGCTTTGGCTTTCCTGTCATTCTCTGACTAAATATATCCGCGCTGTTAACTTATCCCCTCATTCTACTGACAATGAAAAATTCTTCGACTATCTTACTTCTACGATGGAACACATTCTAACCATGTCTCCTTTCTCTGAAATCTCCATTCTAGGAGATTTCAATGTTCACCACCACCTATGGCTCTCCTCTCCTTTCACTGATCCACCTGGTGAACAAGCCTACATCTTTTCTATCCACAATGACCTAGAGCAGCATGTACAGCACCCTACCCATATCCCTGACCTCCTTGGAGAGAGCTCCAACATACTCAACCTCTTCCTTACAACTAATCCTTCTGCTTACACTGTTATTCTTTTCTCTCTGTTGGGCTCCTCCAATCACAACCTTAGTACCTTGACATGTCCTATCGCTCCGGTACGGCCTGTGGACCCTCCATAGAAACATCGACTGTGGCACTTTGGAGATGCTGATTAGGAGGCCCTCAGGCAGTGATTCATTTAGTTTCCCTGGAATAAATATTGCTTCCATGGCTGAGAGCCATCTGAGTGCGCACTGCACATTACGGAGGTTATTTTCTTGGGCATGGAAGCATACATTCCCTTCTCATATCCTTTGACGACTAATGCAAGAAAGCCTTGGTTTAATCATGCTTGTTCTAATGCTGTGCACAACAAGGATAGGGCCTATAAAAGGTATCGGAGGAAACCCACCTCTGAATCACATCTTGTTTATGTTTCTGCCCAAAATCGTACTAAATCTGTTCCTGCTCTGCTAAAAATAATTTCATCCGTACTCTCAACTCTCCAACTCGAATTCTTCCCACTCCTTCTGGTGCCTAGCCAAACACTTTTCTAACAACTTTCCCTCATCATCCTTCCCTCCTCTTTTCTACCCTGATGGCTCTGCAGCTATTTCTTCTACTCATAAAGCAGATCTCTTTGCTCGGACACTCTCCTCCAATTCCACCTTAGACGATTCTGGTGCCGTTTCTCTATCACTTACCCCCTCTGACTTCCTCATGGCTGACATTAAAATTTTCTCTTCTGATCTATTTTCTGGCATCACTGCCTTAATACTAACAAGACATATTGGCCTAATGGAGTCCCTCCTGTTGTCCTCAAGAACCGTGCTTCTGTGCTTACACCGTGCCTAGGTAAACTCTTTCGCCTTTGTGTTTCAAGTTGTACCATTCGTTCTTCCTGGAAGTTTGCTCTCATTCAGCCAGTCCCAAAGAAGGGTGATCATTCCCAACCCTCTAGCTTTTTTTTTGTTTTTAAATGCAAGAAAGAAGCAACCAAAGCCCAGGGGTTCGCAAACCGTTCCCTTCCAAGAAAAAAAACAAAAACAATACAAAAGAGAGCCAAATTCATGATCCCTTCATTTCGAGATGTCTGGACACAACTATCGACCAATTGCTTTAACATTCTGTGTTTCAAAAGTTTTCGAGTCAATTCTCAACAATAAAATTTTAAAGCATCTTTCCTACCACAATGTTCTTTCTGATCGTCAGTATGGAGTCCGTCAGGGACGCACCACAAGCGGTCTTGGTCATCCTCCTTTTGGGACTTTGGCGAAAGCTCTGTCATTGCACTGGACATTTCAAAAGCTTTCGATCGAAACTGGCATAAATCTTTAATTTCCAAACTGCTCTCTTACGTTTTCTATCCTTCAATCTGTGCCTTCCTCTACAGCTTCCTCTCTGGTCGTTCTATAGCCACTGTTGTAGACGGCCATCGATCTTCTCCTAGATCATTCAACATTGGTGTTCCTCAGGGCTCTATCCTATCACCAACTCTCTTCCTTTTATTCATCAATGATATTCTAAACTGTACATCTAACCCTGTCCACTTGTACGCCGATGATTCCACCCTTCACCTTTCCATTCGGTTCCTGCGACTTCCATCTCGGAAGTTACTTCAACAAGCAAGAGATGAGGCTATGGCACACCTAATTTCTGACTTTGTTCGTATCTCTGATTGGGGTAAAAATAATTTTGTTTTTAATGCATAAAAAACTCAGTTTTCTCATCTCTCAACTCAACACAATCTTCCACAGGAGTACCCACTAATGTTTAATATCTAGGTCAATGCTACATCATCCTTGAGCATGCTTGAGGTTTCATTCACTCCGGACTAATCTTGGAAAGATCATATTGCATCTCTTGTAAAATCTGCTTCCAAGAGATTGGGTGTGCTAAGCCGACTCCGTACCTTCTTTACCCCTGCAGAGTTGTTGACTTTATACACGGGTTTTATTCACCCCGGTGTAGAGTACAGTACAACTCTTACTGGCTTCGTTGAACCTCTGTCTCAACGCCGCATTATTGCATCTTTATCTTTTTCCTATCGATGCCTCAATGGTCACTGTACCTGTGAACTATCTGTTTGCATCCCTCCACCTCTACGACGGGTGCGTAGCACCAGTCTAGCAACAAACTCTCATCCCTTTCCTGTCCAACTCTTTAATGCAAGATTTAACCGTTACTTCCAATTCTTCATTTATGCAACAGGTCAGCTCTGGAACTGTTTCCTCCTGTGTGTATTTCCTACTTTCTATGATCTCCAGTCTTTCAAACGCAGTGTGTCCAGGCATCTCGAAATGAACGGATCTTGAATTTGGCTTTCTTTTGTAATGATTTTGTTTTTCTTCTTGGAAGGTACGGTTTGCGGGCCCCTGGCCTTTGGTTCCTTCTTTCTTGCATAGTATAGATAGATAGATAGATAGATACCTGTAGATATATATATATATATATATATATATATATATATATATATATATATATATATATATATATATATATATATATATATATATTGATGGTTAATTACTAAATATCTTGTAGAACTTAAAAATATGCCTCACACTAGTCGATCTGCCTTAACTCACTTTAGGAAATACTGGTGGCAAACAACTTCCAACGACGTGGGATGTGAAAAAATACTTTTTGCTGAAACAAAATTCAAACGTGTTAGTGAAGGAAATAGCGAAGGATCTTGGGACAGAACTTCAGTGTCTTTGGGGAAAAGCTTCAGTTCTTTGTGTTCACCTAACAAGAACTACACAGCTGGTTTTGGACAACCATTCTAAGTACAAAACCCTAGTGAAGAACAAGAGGAAAAATTGCTACAACAAAAAGCTTGAAAACTATAAAACTCATATGCAGAAGGAGCTATTTGATATCTCCTGTTGAAAATGTAAATCCTTCGAAGAGTGTAAGTGTTCAAAGAAAAGAAAGGTGCCCATATGTCAAAAAGAGTTCCTTCCAGATCAAAGAGTAAATAGACAGATGTACATTGGAAAAGTGGATACAAAAGAAACAAAAATCTTGCTACAACATGGAAAAAGAAAACGGGATGCAGAGAACTACAGAGTGAAAACTTTCGATTCTATTTGTCAGAAAGGTTAAAGTTGGATGGAGGAAATGAGTGATACTGATGATAGTTTGGAAAATGATGTTTCAGATGAAACATATTGTCAGTGTTAAAAAAAAAAAAAAAAAAGGAAAAAAAATAAAATATCACGAATGCGAATCAACTGTGAACTGGTTGCGAGAGAAGCTAATCGAATTGATGTAATAGAAGTGCCGCTTCAATTGCCACTTACGCTCTGGTGGGGGCTGGACATGTTTCACCCGAAAAAAATTTTTATTTACAGGCAAGTCAAAATTAAGACATACCAGAAAATCAGGCAGAGAAAGGCTTCAGCATATAGAAAAGGGAAACATAACAGCACTGTATTTTGATGGAAAAAAAGACTAAACATTAACATTGGAAGAGAGAAAAAAGGAAAATGGTTGTCTGTCCATTTACCAAGTAAGCAATTTTGAGGAACACATTTCATTAGTTAAAGACCCAGGCTCTGAATACCTTGACCATGTAACTCCTGATGGTGGAACAGCAACTGCTATTTCTGAGTGCTTGATGAACTGTGGGCTGAAGGCTGAGATGCTTGTTGCAATAGGGTGTGGTGGTACACCTGTTAACACAGGGACAAAGGACGGAGCAATAAAATTTATTAAAGACTTTCTTAACCGTCCTTTGCAGTGGCTTATATACTTGTTACAATTCAGTGAGCTTCCATTTTGGCATATATTTAAGCGTGTGGATGGTGATACCTCAGGGCCCAGAGCATTCAAAGGAAAGAATGAGAAGAAGATAGGAGAAACATTTAGTAACCTCCCTGTGGTAAATTTTGAACCAATCCCAGTAGATGATACGAAGAAGTTTCGTGAGACCTATTCAGAGCTAGATTTAAGTAAGGATAAAAAATATATCTTGATCATATGGTATGCAGTGTTGTCTGGAAAATTTCCTGTATCATTCTCATCAGTTGAACCAGGCCCATTAGCACATTCAAGATGACTGACATCATGTGCAAGAATTTGAGACTGCATTGCTCAGTGCCTCTTTATTCCAAACCATTGAAAACATTAGCCAGATATTAGATGACCGTATATATTCCGACCTAGTTTGAGATTAAGAAAAATCCTTCATATGTCAATGGCTCAAAACATCTATTCAGTGCTCTTACCAAGATCAAATTATATGAAAGATAAATGCTTGGGAGCATATAAGGCCGCTACCCAGGCTCTTCAAACATATGCTTTCTATGCCCACCTGGAAAACATGCTTTTGGGCATGGCATTTGAAGAAGATATTGACATCAGAAGAGATGCTGTGAAGAAAATTCTAGCAGCAAGAAACAACCCTAGACAAGAAAGAAAACAATTCAAAGTACCACAGATAAATTTGGGGGCAGATCATTATACTCAAATGATCAGCTGGGATATGGTGGATATTACAGAACCACCACTCCTCAAGAATTTGGCTGATGTTGAACTACATGGTTTGGTTGAGAGTCCTGAACTTGTGGAAAAGCTGTGTCCAAAGTGTCCTTGCCATACTCAGTCAGCTGAACGCACAGCAAAGCTGGTGACTGATGCAGCTGCAAAAATTTATGGTTACAGAAACAGAGATGGGTGTATAAGAAACATTCTAAAATCATGAAAAATAATGCCAGCATTCGAATCAAATAAGGATTTCAAAGCAGAGTAAATCTGGCCCAGTTTAATGGAGGAGTGGATGAGATGGGTTAGGTGTGGAACTCCATTTGCAGCCACCTCCTCGTGGTGAGTTCTGGGTAGTGCACGGTCACAGTGTGCTAGCTAAGGGCTGCATAATAAAGTGTCCAGGCGCCACCTCCTGCTGACATGATATGGATATGATATTTTCCAGTTCTCTAGTCTTTATGTAGGAGCAAGTTTTTCCCTCTATTATAAAAGGAAAACTGGACTTTATTTATTTTTTTTTTAGGGGGGATCTTATGACCTCGTCTAATGTATATATACTGTATCTATACAGTATATATATATATATATATATATATATATATATATATATATATATACACTGTATGTATACGTAGGTATATATATTTTAAGTATATGTTTTAATATATGCATAGGCTACATATGTGTGTATATAAGTGTTATATATGTATAAATAAATATATATATATATATATATATATATATATATATATATATATATATATATATATATGTTTATCTATATGTATGCATATATGCAGACATACACAAAATATATGCAAACATACATACCGTAAATATGGGTAAAATATTATTGCTTGGCCGCAAAAATTTTCGAAACAAACTAATAGCCTTTCCATTAAAAAGTGTTTGCAAATACCATTATCCTTGTTTCCATAAGGGTATTAAGCCCTCAATGACCAATTCCGACCAAAAAGTCGAAAAAATTATTTTTACATGTTTTTCCGTTTCAGCGATTTCCGGCAGTTTCGCTCCATTATTTCGCACGCAATGGCAAAATCATTGTTTGGTAGCCTATATTTTTCAAACTCCCTGGACTTAACCCGGCGTAATGGAAAGAGAATTAGGACGGTATCTTTTACCGTTGTGGTGAAGGAATCGAACAAACGCAATGTGAGACATACACATACACAGCCAGGCTTCATTACACATACACACACACACACACACACACACACACACACACACACACACACACACACACACACACACACACACACACACACACACACACACACACACACACACACACATATATATATATATATATATATATATATATATATATATATATATATATATATATATATATATATAATGTATTATAGAATGTAGCTTTTCCTTTTCAGTCCTTCCTATGAAATTTCCATGTCAGTTTTTCCATGCTGCATGGTGATTTTTCTCACTTTTTCTTTGCCAGTTTTAACTGGAGGGTTTGGAGGCAAGGGGAACCTTCTTGTTTTACCATCCTTATCCTTCAGCATGTACAGTAGAGTTAGATCTTGTAGTCATAGTCTACTCTGTAACAAACAGTCTCGAAAGGACCATAAGGTATGTTGCTGTTTGATTTCCTTTGTTCTCTTTGTACTTTATCTATCTATGTATCTATCTATCTATCTATCTATCTATATATATATATATATATACATATATATATATATATATATATATATATATATATATATATATATATATACAGTATATTTAAATGCAAGAAAAAGGAACCGAAGGCTGAGCTCGCATTAACGTTCCTTCCAAGAAAGAAACAAAAACAATACAAAAAAGAGCCAAATTCAAGATCCATTCATTTCGAGATGACTGGACACACTGCATTTGAAAGATGGGAGATCATAGGAAGTAGGAAATACAGACAAAGGGAGACAGTTCCAGAGTTGACCTGTTGCATAAATGAAGGACTAAGAGTAACGGTTAACTCTTGCATTAGAGAGTTGGACAGCAAATGGATGAGAGTTTGTTGCTAGACGAGTGCTATGCGACCATCGTAGAGGTGGAGGGATGCAAGCAGACAGTTCAAAGGAGCAGTGACCATTGAAGTAGCGATAGGAAAGAGATAAAGAGGCAACGGCGCGGCGAAGAGACAAAGGTTGAAGGGAGCCAGTAAGAGAAGGAGAGTTGATGAGACGAGTAGTCTTTGACTCCACCCTATTGAGAAGAGCTGTATGTGGGAAGCCTCCCCACACATGAGAGTTGTACTCTAAACAGGGGCGAATAAAAGTCCTGTATAAAGTCACCAACTGTGCAGGAGTAAAGATGGCACGGGGTAGGCTTAACACACCCAATCTCTTGGAGGCAGATTTTACATGAGATGCAATATGATCTTTCCAAGATAAGTCCCGTGTAAATGAAATCCCAAGCATGTTCAAGGACGATGCAGGATTGAGCTGGATATTATTAAACATTAGTGGGTATTCCTGTGGAAGATTCTGACCGGTTGATAGGTGTAAAAACTGAGTCTTTGATGCATTAAAAACAACAAGATTACTTTTACCCCAGTCAGAGATACGAGCCAAGTCAGACATTAGGTGTGCCATAGCCTCATCCCTTGTTTGTTGAAGTAACTGCTGAGATGGACGTTGCGGGAACTGATTGGAAAGGTGAAGGGTGGAATCATCAGCGTACGAGTGGATAGGGTGAGATGTACAGCTGAGAACAGTACTCTTCAACCTTTTTTGGCGTCGTCCATCCCTAGTGTTGAATTGGTAAAAGCTGTCCACCCCAATCGGTTACCTGTATAATCCCATGATCCTAACCTTATATATTTATTTTTTAGATTCTTGAATGTACAAATATGTAGGCAAGTAAAAGCAATTTCACTCATTATAAATTTGCAGTTTATTATTTTTCCATTATGCATTTCATATGATTACATAATGCAGTCACATTACAAGAGAAAATACATCAGTGCAATTTTTTAAAAAATGGCATCTCTCCTAATGAAGCAAATCAATAAGTAATATTGCGCATAATATGCGTTGTATTTGATATATTCCAAAAATCAAATTATTCTTCATTTTTAAATCTACATATGCAGGAAAAAATAGTTTCATTCACTTTTTTAATTTCCAAATTTTATTTTATAAATTCTTCCATATAATTATTCATTCATTCAAAATATATATAACATAATTTTATCACTGAAGTTCCAAAGCAAATAAATTGTCTTCATAAATTTTAAAACAAGGATAAAATTGCAAACAATATGTTTTATATTTGTCAGTATAACAAAAACGTCATGAATCTTCCTCCAAAAAACAAAAAAACAAAAAACAAATATTAGTGGCTTGGCTGGTGTTGCAGTTTGTCTGCTATCAGGTTGAATCGAGGCACCAGACGATTTTCCAGTGCAACCCGCATCAGTGGATCTAAACTGAGAATGGCATTCCTTTTCTTTGTCTTGATTAAAACTAAGCTTGAGAAGCCTTGTTCACGTAAATATGACGTTGGCATCTGGACAAACATTGCTGTTGCCTGATCAGCCAACTCCTTGTACTCAGGATTATCAAGCAGGGAAATCCAAAAATCCATAGGGTGGCCAAATGTCTTGAAAGCTGCTTTTTGAGATAGAACGAGAAGACAGAGGAGGTATGCTTATGCTCCAACAGCAACTCTCCACTTTCTGAGCCCAGCTGCCCAGAGTTGCCAGCGTTGCCAATTAAATGAACAGGAACAGAACGTGTTACATATCACAGTGTTGTTAATGAAATGAATAGGAACTGGACATGTTTACAGTTAGGCCTAGCTAATAAGTTAGGTTTAAGAGAGAGAAGAGCTAGATGGGGGAGTGATACTTAGCTATTATAGTGGCGATATGTAATATACAAATATATATTTAATGTTCACACTTTGTGATAAATCTGAATGGAAAGGCAGAGAGGTTAAATCTTGTATAAATTTCATTGTTCAGTGTATGCATTTAGAGATAAAGCTGGATTAAGTGCTCGTGAGCTACAGAAAAATCAACATACAGGCTATCTTTGACTACACATATGTAAATTCTCCACTTGTATTATATTATTTATTTCCTCTTTTTTATTCTATCCATATACGGTAATGATCTGGTCCACCCTCTGTCCACCCAAAGAAAGCTGTCCACCCCACACTGAATTTCGTCCACCCTAAGGCGGACCGTCCACCCAGGTTGAATAGCACTGGCTTAGAAGATGATTGATGAATAAAAGGAAGAGAGTTGGTGATAGGACAGAGCCCTGAGGACACACCACTGTTAATAAATCTAGGAGAAGAACAATGACCGTCTACAACAATGGCTATAGAACGACCAGAAAGGACGCTATAGATGAAGGCACAGATAGAAGGATAGAAACCGTAAGAGGGCAGTTTGGAAATTAAAGATTTATGCCAGACTCGATCGAAAGCCCTTGAAATGTCAAGAAAATGGTGAAGCTTTCGCCAAAGTCCCGGAAGGAGGATGACCAAGAGTCTGAAAGGAGGTGAGTAGAACGCCAGTGGAGCGTCCCTGACGGAACCCATACTGACGAGCAGAAAGAAGGTTGTGGTAGGAAAGATGCTTTAAAATTTTTCTGTTGAGAATTGACTCGAAAACTTTTGAGACACAGGAAGTTAAAGCAATTGGACGATAGTTAGAGGGTTGGGAATGGTCACCCATCTTTGGGACTAGCTGAATAAGAGCAAATTTCCAGTAAGAAGGAAAGGTACAAGTTGACAGACAAAGGCAAAAGAGTTTATCTAGGCAGGGTGTAAGCAGTGAAGCACAGTTCTTGAGGACAACAGGAGGGACTCCATCAGGCCCATATGCCTTGTTAATATTGAGGCCAGTGATGGCAGACAATACATCAGCTGAAGAAATTTCAGTGTCAGCCATGAGGAAGTCTGAAGGGGGAAGTGATAGAGGAACAGCACTGGAATCGTCTAAGGTGGAATTGGAGGAGAAAGTTTGAGTGAAGAGATCAGCTTTATCAGTAGAAGAAATAGCTACAGAACCATCAGAGTAGAAAAGAAGAGGGAAGAATGATGAGTTAAAGTTGTTAGAAAGGTTTTTGGCAAGGTGTCAGAAGGAGCAGGAAGAATTCGAGTTGGAGAATTGAGTGCATTTAATACAGATGAAATTATTTTCAGCAGACCGAAGAACAGACTTAGCATGATTCCGGGCAGAAACATAAACAAGATGTGATTCAGGGGTGGGTTGGCTCTGGTACCTTTTATAGGCCATCTCCTTGTGTCGGGCAGCATTAGAACAAGCGTGATTAACCAAGGCTTTCTTGCATTAGTCAGAGGATATGAGAAGTAATGTATGCTTCCATGCCCAAGAGAATAAACTTCGCAATGCTCAAGGCACACTCAGACGGCTCCCGGCCATGGACGCAATAATCATTCCATGGAAAATCAAAGAAGTACTGTCTGAGGGCCTCCCAATCTGCATCTCCGAACTGCCACAGACGACGTTTCTTTGGAGGGTCCACAGGCCGTGCCGGAGCGATAGGACAGGTTAAGGTAATAAGGTTGTGATCGGAGGAGCCCAATGGAGAGGAAAGATTAACAGTGTAAGCAGAAAGATTAGTTGTAAGGAAGAGGTCAAGTATGTTGGAGCTCTCTCCAAGATGGTCAGGGATATGGGTAGTGTGATGTACAAGCTGCTCTAGGTCATTAAGGATAGAAAAGATGTACGCTTGTTCACCAGGTGGATCAGTGAAAGGAGAGGAGAACCAAAGGTGGTGGTGAACATTGAAATCTCCTAGAATGGAGATATCAGAGAAAGGATAAATGGATAGAACGTGTTCCATCGTAGAAGAAAGAGAGTTGAAGAATTTTTTATAGTAGAATCTGGGGATAAGTAGATATACTTAGTCAGAGAATGACATGAAAGCTGAAGCCAAAGAGCAGAGAACTCAGAAGAATCAAGTTCGGGAACACGAGAGCAAGACAATTTGTTGCGTACAAATACGCAACATCCATCTTTAGCTTTGAAATGATAATAGAGAAAATTGGAGGAAACAGAAAAGGGTTTGCTGTCAGTTGCCTCAGACAGAATTCATTTCAGTACCTAGCAGAATTCATTTCAGTACCCTTGACTCTTGCCCCCAATGAAACCTAAGAATTTTAGAATCTGTGTACTTAAAAACTGAAGCCGTCCCTTAACAACACAGTGTCCCATAAGTCTTGTAAAAACTACAGTACATTCGCACATAGAAAACTTATACAGTAGAATAAAGTAGTTTTGTGTGTGTGTGTGTGTGTGTGTGTGTGTGTGTGTGTGTGTGTGTGTGTGTGTGTGTGTGTGTGTGTACATACGTTGTATATGTATATATGTATGTGTATCTAAATAGGTTCTTGCTTGGTAAGCTAAGTATGTATTTAACTTTTAGATGAATCTTCAGGTTATTTTTACTCTTCACTTTTGTATGTCATTTGCATTGCTCCACTCTTAGGTCACTGAAGATGGCATGAAGATGTCGAAATATTTGACAAAAAAGATGGTATAACGCAGGCACGGATCCAGGGGGGAGGGGTCCAAGGGGTCTGGACCCCCCCGGCCCGGGCTTTGTATATAATTCTTTAACCTGTATTTGAATTGAGTAAACCCAAATTTAAAGCGAGTTACGTGTGCAGGCTGTATATTACAGATAGTGAATATAGTTATTTATCTTGTATGTAACATTTCAACAGGACAAAAATTATTAGATTATTATACTTACCCCATTTACTGTGACTACTTGAGGTTTTCTTTGAAGCGTATATAAAGCCGCATTTTCGCGGGCCACTTTGGACAGGTTTAGACTGGTCTGGACTCATAAATGATCGCGAGAACGGGCTAATGTTGGTCCGATCCTGTCTGAGCCTGCTATTGGCTGCATGAGTGACTGGGCGTGGCCTAGAAGAATGTAAACAAATTTCGGGGAATGGCGCTGATTACACAAATTTCATGCTTCCCCTCGATTTTTATCTCGATCATTAATGCTTTAATAATCTTATTTCATGCGATCTGTAGTAATACAATGCCTCTACTTCATGGTAAGTTTTATTTGGTTCCCTTCTTGGATGATCACGGGCTCTGCTAGCGTCAAAAATGTAATTTAAAACAAACCTTATTACCAAGTCCGCCATTGTTGACCATCGATGTTTACACCCTGCCACGGACGCTCCTCGCCTCCTTCTTGGCTGTTGCTGACGCGCATACGTTTGTGCGCAGACCGGTCTCGCCTAGGCTAGCTTGTGGGGCAGGACTGCCTTGGACGTGTCTGTACCGGTCTAATTGTCTCGCCAGAACAGCAATTAGACCGGTCTAAACCGGTCGATACCGGTCTAAAAGCCTCGCGAAAACGTGGCTTAAATGTAATGGACCCTATGTTGCTTAACTTAGGCTGATTAAATGCTTCTTCTATAATCTTATATATTTTTGGCAATTATCAATGAATTCATGCAGGCCATTTTGTAAACAAATAAATAGTTACCCCTGTACTTACTTGCAGGGTGGTTTTCTTTCGTTGGTTGTGCAGCCTCAAAATGTGTACTTTAATGCTGCAGGTAATTTCTAATCTGACATATAATTTAGTTAACATTGTTTCAACAGAAATTTACTAAATATAGAAATATTATATTTACAACAGTATTCACTGTTGAATCCTCGCAACCTCGAACGTTCATTGTTGACAAATATACTCACGCCACGGTAGGAAGGTCTGATCATGCAGGCTTAAGTTAATCCACAGCGGCAACAACAGCAGGGAGGAAAAAAAAAAAAAAAAGGAGGATTGAAAAGAGGTACACAGGCTGAAGGAAATCATTTATTTCTCTGGTTCACCATGTTCATTTTTCCGTACGACCACTATTCCTCCATTAAGCGATGTTGTTGAAAAATTGCGACAGTGGATGCTAAGGAATGCCTATGCCTTGCTGGGTATTTTCGTTAGGTAGGGAAGCGAAATCGAGGAGAATTTAACATACGGTAATGGAAGGCAATTTTATTACAAACTATGACTGAGGAAATGCTGCTTATTCTTTTTGCCAAACCGAGAGGTCTCTGGGATACAATAGGCAATGTCACTAAGTAGTCATCTCGTTAAAATTAGTCTTCTGACCCTTCTAGCAGCCATAGACTCCCAAGTATTGTACCTTTTTGGAATCCCTGGGACTAGTGGAACGTAAGCATGGGGTTTTCAAGTACCGTTGCCCCGCAAGACCCCCATGGGAGGTCCCAAAAGTCCTTTAAATGGCCCCCCAAATAGCTCAGCCCTCTGGTAGCCCTCGAGCCATAATGTATCATACCTTTTGGAATCCTTAGGACTAATGGAACATAGTTATGGGTTTTTAAGTACTGTTGGCCCCCTAGCCCTCCCATGGGGGGCCCCAAATGACCTCTAAATGGCCCGCAAATAGTTCTTAGCCCTAGTCTAGTAGCCTAAGACCCCCAAGTATCATACCTTTTTGAAATCCTTAGGACTAATGGAACTTAGTCAGGGGGCTTTCCAGTACCATTGGCAACCTAGGTCCCCAATGAGGGTCCCAAAAGGCCTATAAATGGCCCCCAAATAGCCACAACTCGGTCTAGCACAACTAGCCTTTGCTAGTCTTGTTATTATGCATATATCAATACAAAGGCAGTAGCTGAATTGGTAGAGAGGCGGCCTGCATTCCAAGTGGACTCAGGATCGAATCCTGGCTGGGGCAGGAAACAGTTTAAGGATCTGAATTTAATAAAAGCAGACTTTACTGATCTACCAGAAGACCCGCCGACATGTCGTAAAAGTACCCCCGCTAATGCCAATACACCAGTCCTGTATGAGACAGCCCTAGCATGCATTCAGTATGGACGGTGGGTGTTAACTTCGAAGTGGTGACATGTGGAGGTGTAGGAGGACTACTGGACCATGGAATTGGCTACTGCCTTCAAGAAATGGCCCTGAAGCCTTTGCCTAGAGTTGGAGACATAAATAAAATTTAAAAAAAAAATGTCTTCTCTTTCTCTTTATTATTTAGTACGGTAATAACAGTTTACTATTAGGTATCCCCTAAACAACTGCAGGCTACCAATAAGTTACGGTAATAACATCTAAAATGTTGATTATTGTTGATACACTCAAGTATATAGTCCTTTTTTTTCATTAATTTGAATCTGTACATGTGAAGAGAATGGAGAATGAAAGACTGGCTAAGAGGGTGTATGTAGGTGAGGTGGAGGGAGGGAGAGGGAGAGGTAGACTGAGGATGAGGTGGAGGGATGGAGTTGAGAGGTATATGAGGGAGGGGGGGGTGAGTTGGGGGGAGGGTAGTCAAATGGTGGGTGACAGAGCGACTTGGAGGCGTTTTGTCTGCGGCCACCCTTTGCGGGATTAGGGCGTCGGGCTATAGATAGGTAGATAGATAGATAGATAGACTTTTTCCCAATAAATATGATAGTTTAGGTCTGAACATGGACCTGTAACAAGTAGACATGGCAATTCAAGCTCTAAAAATATAATTTCTGTCTTTTAGGTGCAGCTACCGGACTTGAAAGTATGGAAAAAAAAAAAGATTCACAGACCTCTGTTACACAATTTTTTGCCAAAAGATCAAAACCCAGTGCTGAAGATGATAGTATCCAACAGACCGAAAAATCCATCTGGAAGCTGCGTCAAGCACATCAACAGATGATCAAGCTACAGTCATGCCTTCCCCAAGCACGTCAAAGGGGACAGATACTCATGATACGGGGAAAAAGCCATTTCACTAGAGTATGATGATGCCAGAATGTTTGACAGGTCAAAATTAACTGATGAGGACAAGATGCAGCTGATATAAAAACATATTCGCTCTGAAAGCAATTTCACTTTCCTTGTGCGACAGCATAAATGTAAAAATCTAAAATTCAGTTTATCCTGGCTGGATGATTTTTCGTGGCTTGCATATTCCAAGGTCAGGAACGGTGGATACTGCTTACCATGTGTTCTTTTTGTGCGCAAGCCTGATGGTAGAGGATGTCAGTTTGATGTTCTTGTCCAGAAACAATTTACAGACTTTCGAAAAGCTTTGGGCAGAGATGAAGTGCTGCCTGACCATGAATTAAATATATTCTACAAACTGGCAGTAGCAGCTTACATTGCTAGAAAGCACATAGAGGAGAATCCTGGAGATCGTGTGGACGTCCAATTAGAAAAACAGCAACAGAACCAATATGAAAAGAATAAAGCTGCACTGGGAAGTATCGTAGAATGTATTATCTATCTCGGCCGTCAAAGATCAGCGTTGCGTGGACACAGGGATGATTCTGTAGCAGATGCTGTTACCAACAAGGGAAACCTTCAGAAACTGATCCAGTTTCGTGCAAAGACAGACGAGATACTAAGAACCTTCACACAAACATGCCCCAGAAATGCAGCTTACGTATCAAAAAACATTCAGAATGACATATTGGAAGTACTGAGTGACCTCATTCGGGAGTCAGTATCATCAAACGTCTGTAATGAACATTGCCCTTTCTTCAGCATCATTGCCGATGAGCTTACAGATGACATTGCAAACAAACACATTCTGTCACTGTGCATCAAGTTCCTCAAGTACGATGGAGGGGACTTCTCAAACATTCAGGAGGGTCTGTTGGATTTCACCTACATGGAACGGGGCACAGCAGCCCATCTTGTCAAAGTGATTTTCTCGAAACTCGTAGAATGTGAACTGAACCCTTCTAATGTCCGAGGACAGTCAGATGACACTACCTGTGCAATGGCCTCTGATAACCAGGGAGTACAAGGTTTATTTCGTAGAGAAGTCCTAAGACCACTGTATACACCATGCAACAGTCATAAACTCAACTTAGTTATTAAGTCCTCATAAAAACTGCCACAGATTCGGAACTGCATCACCACTGTCAGTGACACATACTTGTTTTTTAATGCATCACACTAACACCAGGGTTTCTGTGAGAAAGTCATTGACATTATTCACTCAAGAGATGAGGTGCAGCATTCACTACAGAAGCTCAAGGGACTGTGCAAGACAAGATGGGTTGAGGGATTTGAAGCTTTTGACAGTTTCATTGACCTGGCACCGGCAGTCATAACTACCTGTGACATAATTGTCGATCCTCACCTGTACCAAGACGATGATGAGATCCATTTCCTGATAAAGGATAAGTGGAACTGGGATGTAGAATAAAAAACCAAGGCCCAGGGAATATTAGACAACTTTGGTCAATCTGAGACCATTGTGCCACTAATTGTCCTGAAATATGTTTAGGCACCTCTGAGGGACATCACACTCAAGTTGCAGCAGCGAGATCTTGATATCAGGTCGGCATATTCTTTGTTGTCTTCTGTCAAGGAAGACATAGATAGATTAGGAGCAGAAGTAGATGGCCATTTTGATGGGTGGTATACAGAAATAAAGAAGGTTGCTGAAATGCTTGGAACAGAAGAAAGAATGCGCCGAGCTAAAGCCAACATAATATACAGGGCAAACTACCCAGCCAAGGATCCAGAGGAGTATTTCAAACGAGCAATTGCGATACCTTTCATTGATGATGTGAATAACCAGCTGGCTGAGCGATTCCCAGACTCATCAGCCACAGTTGTATCTGTATTCATGTCATTAATGCCATCAGTTTTAGGAAGGATGGACTTGAAAGAGATCCCAGCTATTGTGGACCAGCATTCTGAATATGAACCAGACATTGCTCGTTTGGGTAGTCTACAAACTGAGCTAGAGATCTGGCGAGAGAGGTGGAGGAATTGTGAGAATTGTCCATATACTCTTATCACAGCACTCTAATCTTGTTCTAAGGATTTATTTCCCAATCTCTATGTGTTGCTTCAACTTGGATATCTCATCCCCATCACTGGCTCTGAAGCAGAACGATCATTTTCTGCTATTCGAAGGACAAAGACTGCATTACGATCAACTATGGGGGAAGACCGCCAGAGTCCCCAAGTATTACTTAATTCTAACCGCAGCCTTCAAATCAGTGTAGATGATGTCATTCAACGCTTCATCCTCAAAAAGCCACGCTGACTCATTTCTACACTGTAGAGCAAGTAGGCTTCCTAGCTGTGGTGAAATATTTATATGAATGGATCCATCCCCATAATTATAATAAGGAAAATACTGTATTTTATTTACATGTGTAGCTTTTCAGTTCCTTAAATGTATATTTTACCTACTGGTATTTCGGTTACTTTGAAATCTAGTCTACTATCACATATTATCACATACAATAAAACATATCTTTGCCCATAAATTTTCACATTTCCAGCAAAGAGTATTTTACTCTCAAATGCAAAGAAAATGCATCTGAGACTCTCAGTACCATTTTTATTCTTTTCTTCCTTAATGAGCTAAGAGATCTATTTATTCAATATAGCGTATCTGAGAGCATTAATTTTCACTTTCTAGCTAAGATTATTGTATAGTACTTTTAAATGCGAGGAAAATGCATACGAGAGTCTCAGATGCATTATTGTCCTATTATTCCCTAATGGTCTTTAATTATCGTTTAAAGAGATTTTTTTAAGGAAAGATCATTGTCTTGCATATATTGATCACCATTTTTACTATGCTGAATATCATCTTCATTGTCTAAAATATCCCTCTATAGGCCTCTAAACTGCCTCTAAAATTATCTCTAAAGCTGCAAAGGCTCGCTTGGCTCGCCACCCCCCATCCATCTTCACCCTTCCATCATGAACCTATAATGACTAGACCCTCCCCCCCTTCCAAAAAGTCCTGGATCCCCCCCTGTAACGGCCCTCGTCATACTCTTCCTGTCTCTTATGCTTTTGAAGATGGATTATAAGAGGTCCAGGAACTTTCTATTTCAGCTCACACAGACAAATGCACAGTATTTGCCCGCACTTGTTTACTGTTACCGGTGACCTCAAATGACTTCGGAGGTCAGTTCACCTAGCCTGTGCCCGAACAGGAGGTCATGTTAGTCTCCACGCCAAAAATTGGGCTGCAGGGGTACCCGGCGTTGCCCGGGCGAAAAAGGAGAACATTCTACTGGTGACCTCTAATGTCCCAGATCTATATTTTGGCCCGCCTAAAACCATCCTTGGGCCACCCTGCTTCAGAATATATGTAAGTGTCGGGGTCTCTGGCCTATGGTTTGGGCGTAATTGAAGGATAAACAAACAAATAAACAATGCAGCTCGTGTGTGGGTGTGTGTGTGTTTCTATATATATATATATATATATATATATATATATATATATATATATATATATATATAACTCCTACTGAGCAGTAACCTCATCCATTCAAACGCCTGTCTGAATAGGGAGGTGACAAAGGATAAGAATAAGTTTCAATAATTTCTTGTTTCAATGGTGGTACTGGATTTACGGGAACCAGCCCTGAATTATTAATTGCTCCAAGACATCTACTGTAAAACGATGAGGTCATCAGTTCCATTTTGTATATAACTATGTTTACCCATATTTACAGATGCAAGTGTGCCAAGTTTATATTTCCAATGGTAAGGAAAAAATCTGACCATGTGTGTGTTTACGTGTTGCCCTCCTCATTGTGATCACTTATCCTGAATAGTTTGATATATATTGCAATAATCTATTTACTGTGTAGCATGCAAACGTTGAAATCTCTTTCCACACTGTAACTCTCATCATTAAGTAAAATTAATCAGTTTTAAAAATTCACTTTTACCACCTAGCTACCAGTTCTGAACCCCCTCCCCCTTCGTATACCCTCTACCACAATCTTTACTCCCATACTATCTCCCCTACAACCTCTACCCCAAACAAAATCACCATTGTCCTCCATATCCCCCTCCCTTCTACCAGTACTTCGACATCGTCCATACAACCCCCTTTAATGCTACCCCTACATACTCCCTAATCTTAACGCTCAGACATGTCGCGCTGCCTCTGCATTAAGGTTATTTAGGTGTCGTTCTTTTGTCCTGAGATATATGTCGGAGGACCGCTGGATTTTAAGGAATGGGTATTAAGCCTATGCCCTGAGTCGGACCTACAGAAAAAGAATAGTAGGGCGCCAACAACTATTTGATTTTTTCCCCTAGTTTTCAACAGTATATTTAAGAGGAGCAGACAGTACCATCGGTCATACAGGGCGTACTCATGAGGTGGCTGGCAAGCTGGTGACAGGGAGAGCTGGTGCTCCCGTTTCATCAGCTCTCAGGACCTGATCCAGACCATCTCTCTTTGCTCAACATTTCCAACGCTTTCATTTACACAGAGAGTAGGCCACAATACTCTCTTAATGCCTCAGCCTTAAACTGTCTACACCACACTACATGCACAAAAGATATCACACCTTCAATATCCTCTCCCTCTTAGTAATGGCCGCTGGATTAATATAAGAAAACGAGGTGATATCACGAATTGCCACCACTGACATGGTAGGGCTGGCTGCGCAGGGTCCTCCCGGTCGCTGTCAAACAGCTGTGTCGGCAGCGACTTGCAAATTCCGTTCATGATCATCAGCAGAGAAGTGCAGGTGTGGCCTTATTCTTCACTAGTATCCGTGGCCTCAGGACCAATTTGAATTCAGTTCATTTTTTCCTACAGTCCATATCCCCACTAGCCCTGTTCCTTACAGAACCCAAATCTCTCCCTCTATTGAAATATCTCCATATTGTTTGCCTGGTTGCCATTTCCTCATAAATTTCCATAACAAGGGTGGCACCTGTTATTATATAAGATCTGATTTTGCAGTTGACACTGTTTTAAACTTCAACTCATTTTGATTACTCACTATAAAACTAAATCATCTAAATATTACCAAACATATCTTTGTAGTCTGTCACTCCCCCAGTGCTTCTTTAGAAACTGGTGTATTTGACTCCATATCCAAACAGTTGAGTAATCTTACCCTTAGCACCAAAATTACTATTTTGGGTGACTTTAACGCACATAATGTAGAATGATTATTGCACTCTGCCAGGACTGACGACACTGGTCTATAGCACAAGCTGTTTGCAGAATCATTTAATCTCACGCGGTTGGTAAAACAACCAACCAGAGTACGATATAATCCTGATCATAACGCCCATCTCTTGGATCTATTCCTGACATGTAATCCAGATCAACACAGGATGGAAGTACTATCACCACTTAGATCCTCGGACCACAATCTCATCAAAGCCTCATTAGTTGGCTCCCCCAAAGCTCCTAGTTCTGAACCTGACGGGATGACCTGATGGCACTTTGATAGGGAAAACTGGGATGGATTTAGTAATTATCTTGCTGACATTCCATAGCAGTCTTTCTTCTCTCTCGATATCAGTTCTACCGAGTCCCGCGTAAATATAATATCTGGTATGGGTTTATTCATACAAAGTCAACAGTTCGCTAAAAGATCGAACTCTCCCAAATGGTTTGATAGCTATTGTGCCAGAGCAATGGCATATAACCCTTATTTAAAATATAAAACATCTGAATCACTCTGTCAATTTAAAATTGCTAGTAACATGCAAAAGCTGTAATAAATCTCACTAAATCAAACTTTCTTCAAAACCAAGCATCAGTACTAATGAACAATCCTAATGTCACGAATTTGCGCGATCGTGTATTTATACAAATTCGTGACATTGTACTTTGGTGAGAAACCCACGAACTCTAGTCTAATTCCCACTGGGCATCACTCAGTTCAACCATTCTCGTATGCACTTCGATCGGGATGGTTTTCAGAACATTTGTCACTGTTTCATAGGTGACCATTCTTATGCACGACATTAGTGCTTTCACTGAGTGATTTTATTGCATGTGTAAATCATTTGCCCTCTTTCTGTTGACCGTTGAAGTTAAGCCACGCCTACACCGGCGAACACGGCCATCTCTTATCCCCCTTCACAGTTTGAAATTAGTCAGGTTTGGACCGCCTTGAGAGCAGGATCGTTTGTGCCCAGCATAGAGAGCAGTGCCTCCGTTGTACAGCTATTTCCTGGATCTTCACCTAGACTGTGATCAGCGAAGTGAGCTTAGCAGTGATTAGCAGTGCTTGGTGTTTCAACACACAGATGCCCAGTCTTTCGTAGTTTCAGCTCCATTCCCTCCACTGACCAGTATTTCCGTTCCATTTATTCTAGGCTTAAGTCTGATTAGCTTTTGAATGAGCGAGTGAGTGTATTTCCTTTGTTATTTGAATTCATGAGAGCCTCTGTGACCATGAATTCCCCTTTTGAATTCAATTTGAGATTCATATGATGTAAATTTATTTTATTGTAATCAATAAATTAGCAATTCTTTTCTTTGAGCTTAATGTAATTAGAATCATGTAAATTTCTCTACATTAAGCTTACTTTAGTTTGCCGCTCCTAGTTTACACAAACTCCTTACATTATTCATTACTGGTACTTAGGCCAGTTCTTTTGTATCAAACTTAAATCCGTTGTGCCAGCTACGAGTTAAGCACTGGCAAGAACCTGTCCATTATTATTATTATTATTAGTTATTTATTGTCAGGGGTGGAGTCACTTTCTCAAGAGGCTAACAGTACTAACAATCAGCATTCGTGAGCGATTAGTCTCTGCTGTGTACTGTTGAGAAAGCTTATAAAATTCTCTTCCTTAGAGAATTGGCGAAGTAAGGCAGAATAAAGTATAACTTACTACTTGATTTTCACAAGTCAATTCCTTGTCTCTACCTTCAAGTAATACCAAGCATGTTTTTATTCTCAAATTCACATCCCCCCCGTGACATCTAGCGACCTCATTCCAGGATATTAACTCCTAGCTCTAAAGTTATTAACAAAATAATACTCACTCACTCACACCAAGGTATTTGTTATCATTAAAGTCTATAGGCACTATCTTACTGGAGGTTATTGATTCATCACTATTAATTTTAAGTAATAGTTTGCCCAGTCAGTTGCATTTTTTTCTTATTTTCCTTATCAGTTTAACTAGATAAAACTGGTCACCACCAACCTGTGCCTATATTCTTTACTTTTGATTATTAGTATTTCTCTGTGGAACAGCAGTCAGTACTCAGTCTTTAGTGTACTCTGTCTTAATTGAGTTAGCATCATGGCTACTAATATATATGTACAGGAAGCCAAAGATATTGGGCTTACCGATCCCCAAGAAATTAAAGAATATGTGCTCTCACGGTTTAGTTATGAACAGCAGCATGAGAGTGATGCCCGTGAAGAGCGTAGAATTCGACACGAACATGAGTGAGAACAGTGCGAGGAACGCAAGAGAGAACGTGAACACGAGCGAGAACGTGAACACGAGCAAAAATAATGCGAACAATGTGAGAGAGAATGTGAATAAAAGCGAGAACAACGAGAGAGAGAACGTGAACATTGAGTGTGCCGAGCGCAAGGCACGTGAGAAACATGAACTCGAGATGCTGAAGCTTAGCTGCAGACACATCTGGTGCAGCTAACCCAAGCTCCACGAGTGCTCTCCCTGCGCATGTTCTGGCAACCCCACACCTCAAGCTTCCTTCGTACAAGGAAAGTGAGCGAATCAAGCCATTCATAGCTCGTTTTGAAGACATGGAGCAGCTGTACCAGCTGGATGAGGCAGCTAAGTAGCTTCAGTTCCTTAGCTTGTTTGAGGGCCCTACCCTCGATATTCTCCAGAGAATTCGTGGAGACAATCTCACGTATGAGATGACAAAGGCCACTCTCATCAAAGCGTACAGTCTCACAGTTGATGGCACCAGGAGTCAGTTTATGAGGGCGCGTCTACAAGAAAAGGAGACTGCTGTTCAGTTCCTTGATCGGCTTACTGCTTACTTAGATGAGTGGATGGAAAGATGAAACCCCTCCCACGCGAGAGGGGATAATTGACCTTATGCTGCACACGCAGCTAGAAAAGTCATGGCCTGCTGAGCTTAAGGCTCAACTTAAGATCTGCCAGGTAAAGGATGCCAGCCAAATGGTGGAGAAGACTGATACACTCTTGACTGCATATGGGTACCAAACTCATAAGCAACACACCTGGAACAGGAAAGCTGACAAGTCTGGGAAACCATCTCAGACTGAACCCAAACATCAAAGCCGTTCTCAGAATAATGGCCAAGGTCTAAACAAACCGCAGAAAAAGGACCAGGGACAGAATAGGCAGAAACCTGATTGGAAGGGGTACCACAAGTACCCTAACCAGCAGTAGTTTCAGGCATGTGCTCAACAGATGGGACAATCCTTTTCCGCACTAGCCCCAGTGTATCGGAGGCAGGAGGGAAAAGCAGCCTTCATTCCTCAACAACAGTACAGTGGTGCCGCCCCCACCAGTACAGGTACTTCCTCACAATTCACTAGCCCCCCAGTGACAGTGAACCCTCTTCCACGGGTGGTCAACGCTTCATCTCCCCAGACGGTGAGTACAACCCCTCAGGTACCTAATTCTCAGGGCACCATGTTTGCTGCATAGTTCATTCAGCAGCCTTATCAATGGCTGGCCGCTTCCTCCACAGGCCCTCTCACAGGTAACAGTGCCTTCCTTGTTCAGCCAGGGTTTGTGGGAGGCTTTCCTGTAAAGGTCCTGAGAGACAATGGTTCCTCAGGTTGCTCTGTCAGGCTGAGTCCAGTTCGGCCTGAGGAATACACAGGTCGACAGATCCAAGCTCAGCTTATTGAAATTCATAGAATAGTGTTTGTAGTTATAATATCAGGCAGTGGTAACCATATTACGGGGTATCAGGAAGTGTAAAGTTCAGACTTCATTATCTAACTTCAGAAGTCTCCACAAGTCCTACGGTAGTCGACGAAGGCTAAACAAACATCCCAGGAGAAAGCTGAAGGTATGTGCCATATGCTTATATAATTATAATATTCTAGGACTAATAACTGATTTTTGGCAAATATTAAAAAAAAAAAAAAAGTTGGAGCGTGATTATCCCCATGGGATGCGCATGGCACACTCCCGGCATCCACGCAGTTAAGGGGTTAATAATGTATCTGTTAAGAAAATAATAGTGTACTTTTTGTAGTATATATACTGACTACTAGGCAGAGAGAGAAATTGTAATTTAACCCGTCACGTCCCGAGCTATTTCGCACCTCCAACACCCCCCAATCCCGAAGTATTTTCGATTTTTTTTTTTTTGGCTAAAACCTCCGCTTTTGGTGAGAAACATCGACAATTCAAAGAGAAATCACTCACTTGAGGTTTAAAATACTTGATCCAGGTAGCAGTACCTCCTTACCTTACTGAGTTTTCTAATAGGCTGGCACCAAAGAAAATGAGTTCTATGGGAGGGTAACTATTTCACACCACTCATAAATGGTATTTATTTATTTACTTGGTACGAATTTATGTGTAGTATGAGGGTATATTGGTTTTCAAACAGTAGTATAGGCATTATAAGCACTAACTCATCACCATACCTGACCTTTTTTTGCCACATTACTTGATCATCATTTCTGACTGTTTCTTCCTCTAATGCTATGTAAACTTTGTCCTCCACATTGTCATCGATTGGCGAATCATTCTGGCCCTGAATGTCTTTATTGGCCAGGTCACTGGTAACGGGTGAATTGCCGAGACAATGGCATGCAGGGAGGGGAGGTTATGCGGTGTAAGGCATTGTCCCTGCTTGGCATCTTGTAGAGGAATAGAGGAAGGTGTCCCGTGAATAAGTACAAAAAATCATGAGCGAAAATTGAAAATTGTGCAAATTATGAACCTTGCAATTGCGCGACATACCAGTACGTCGACGGGACTGGCAAATGCAAAATGTTGCAACGTACCCATATGTCGACGGGACGCCTCGGGTTAATAAGAATTGTTTGTTGCACTGACACTTTTGATGCTCCACCTTGATTGATTTCACAGGTACAGCTGCTGGGCGTAGCAGTTTTGTCGTGCAGATCAGCTGATCGTCTCTGCCGCATACTGCCACCTCTTCTCTTCTGCCTCGTTGTCTCCATTTACTATTAATTTGTATCATATCATTTTACACATAGATACAGTTACACTACAACTGTCACAACTACACTGTGTATTACATACACCACGCTACATTCCAATTAGTTGTTAATGTAAATGTGGCTAATTTTTGCTTAGTTTGACCTGAGTACAGGATTTCTCACTGTCATCATGGAGTTTTTTTTTTTCCTCAAGCTTGCTTCTATTAACTTAAATATGAGGTTTTTACGTTCATAGGCGACAGTGATTTTCTCCTGTACCAAGATAGTACACTCATCACAGTGTGAATCTTGTGTGACTGAGTTAGGATGTATATGTATATGTCGTGAACTTTTTCAGAAGAAAAATTTGATTTTGATGGGGTATAATGTCATGAATTTGCACGATTGTGTACTTATACAAATTTGTGACATTGTACTTTGGTGAGAAAACCACGAACTCTAGTGGAATTCCCACTGGGCATCACTCAGTTCAACTGTCTTCATATGCACTTCGATCAGGATGGTTCTCAGAACATTTGTCACTGCTTCATAAGTGATTCATTCTTATGCACGACATTAGTGCTTTCACTGAGTGATTTTATTGCGTGTGTATATCGTTCGCCCTCTCTCCATTGATCGTTGAAGTTAGGCCACGCCTATGTCTGGCAAACATGGCCATCTCTTACCCCCCTTCACAGTTTGAACTTAGTCAGGGTTGGACCGCCTCAAGAATGGGATCATTTGCGCCCAGCATAGAGAGCAGCGTCTCCGTTGTACAGCGATTTCCTGGATCTCCACCTTGACGGTGATCGGCGAAGTGAGCTTAGCAGCGATTAGCAGCGCTTGGTGTTTCAACACACAGATGCCCAGTCTTTCATAGTTTCAGCTCCATTCCCTCCACTGACCAGTTTTTCCGTTCGTTTTTTTCCAGGCTTAAGTCTGATTAGCTTCTGAATGAGCGAGTGAGTGTATTTCCTTTGTTATTTGAATTCATGAGTCCCTCTGTGACCGTGAATTCCCCTTTTGAATTCATTTTGAGATTCATATAACGTGAATTTATTTTACTGTAATCAATAAATTTACAGTTCTTTTCTTTGAGCTTAATATAATTACAATCGTGTTTTATTTCTCCACATTATGCTTTCTTTGGATTGCTGCTCCTAGTTTGCACAAACTCCTTACATTGTTCATAACTGATACTTAGGCCAGTTCTTTTATATTAAACTTAAATCCTTTGTGCCAGCCAGGAGTTAAGCACCGGCAAGAACCTGTCCATTATTATTATTATTAGTTATTGATTGTCAGGGGTGGAGTCACTTTCTCAAGAGGCTATCAGTACTAACAATGAGCATTCGTGAGCGATTAGTCTCTGCTGTGTACTGTTGAGGAAACTTATAAAATTCTGGTCCTTAGAGTATCGGCGAAGTAAGCCGACATAAAGTATAACTTACTACCTGATATTCACAAGTTAATTCCTTGTCTCTACATTCAAGTAATACCAAGCATTTTCTAATTCTCAAATTCACATCCCCCCCGTGACACCTAATAACTACAGAATATTCTGGCGAACTCTCAGTTCTTTCAATAATAACTTTAAAAGTCATCACCCTATCTCTCACTAAATTCTTCAGATGGTAGCATTACAAATGACCTGCGTGGTATGCAGACTAGGTACGTTAAATCCATCCTAGACAATTTAACAACCAACAGAGCTCCAGGTCCAGATGGAATTCCTCCAATTGTTTAGAAAAAGTGCTCCCCAGAATTTGCTTCCGTTCTAGTAAATTATTCATACTATGCATACGTACCGTCTTTATTCCCTAATTTACGGAAAGAAGCCAAAATTCACCCAATTCTAAAGAAAGGAAGCTCCTCTGACACCTCTCATTACAGATCAATAGCTGTCATGTCTTCTCCTGGTAAAGTATTTGAAATTGTAATTAATAAGCACATAGATAAACATCTTGAATCCAACAACTTAATTAGTGATAGACAATATGGTTTTCGCCATGAAACATCCACCATTGATATACTCACTCTCCTGACTCATATCATCCATGAGTCAAATGACCAACGTGGAAAAAGTCATGCAGTAGCCCTCGATGTTTATAATGCTTTTGACAGAGTGTGGCACAGTTCCTTGCTGTCCAGACTCCCTTGCTATGGACTGACGTCTTTTGTTCATCTGCCTTCCTCATATCTCAGCGACAGTAAGAGTAGATGATTTATACTCCAATTTCCACTCAATTAATGCTGGCATGTCACAGGGATCAGTTCTGGTGCCAATCCTATTCCTAGTTCATATTAATGATCTCTTATCTGCGACCTACAGTCCCTTCCATTCATATGCAGATGACTCAAAACCTCACAGTTCATTCACACTCAAACACCCATTCACAGAGTTTATTATCTCTAGCTTTCAACTCAGTGCAGCCATTTCCATAAATCAAGACTCATCCAAGATCACTCAATGGGGACAAAATAACTTTGTCTCATTGAATCTCTTTGCACCCCGTGTCTCCAATATGGGACGGAACTGGGCATTTTCAAAATTTGATAAACAAGGAAACCCCAGGGTAGAGACCTATGAGCTTCGCGACTATGAACCGACAGACAGAGAGTGGTACGCCTTGCACCCTTCCAGCAAAATCCCTCGTACAGGAGCTCTGGGAGCTAAGGTTTTAATGTTAGTAAAACCAAATATATACAATATACTGTTAGATATGACCAGATTCGCATATTACCCTCAGTGCTACTAATATTCTCATCTCCAAAAGTATTGAAATTCTCGGTGTTTCACTTAACAGTGACCTCAGCTCGACCTCTCATGTCAGAACACATGCTAAAACCACATCAGAAAAACTTTGATTATTGTACAGACTCCGTAGCTTCTTTGTTGACGAGCAGTTGGCTAAAATTTATAAGAGTAATGTGTGCTCACAGCTAGAATATTGCTCACCCTTGTGGAATGAATGTAGAGAGGTTGCATTAAAACAACTAGAAAAAAATCAAAACAAAGCTGTTGGAATTATTAATAACCCTGCTAATACAAATAAACTACCTCCCCTACAGGTAATAAGGAATGTTGCCTCCCTTGCATTATTTTACAGATACTTTAATGGCAAGTGCTCAGACGAAGTTGCGTCCATTGTGTCACCTCTCCATGCCTTCCCTCGTGCTACATGGGCATCTGGTAGTGCTCATGACTGGAATCTCGCACATCCATATTGCAGAATCTCGGCCCATCAAAATTCTTTTATTCCCCGAACTGCATCTCTCTGGAACTCGCTTCCCAGGAGTTGTTTCCTCCCAAACTTCAACCGACGGTATTTTTTTTTATTCGTGTGTTTTCCTTCCTCTGTTTTATTATATATATATATAGTGAGTCCGGAAGTTCAGCAATGTGTGATTGAATGGAAGGAGGTGTCATCGAGACTGATGTGGGTGAAAGCGAAATTTGAACGTGAGTTGTGGGTGTTTGTGAGTGCATATGGGCCTGGTAGTGAAAGGGATGAACAAGAGAGGGAGTCTTTCTGGAATGATGTTGATGAGTGTCTGCAGAGTTTTGAAGCGAATGTGAATGTGGTAATGATGGGAGATCTGAATGCTAGAGTGGGAAATGTAGCAGTTGAAGGTGTAGTTGGTATGCATGGTGTGCCTGGAAGAAATGAAAATGGGGAACGAATGATAGCGATGTGTGTTGAGCGAGAGATGGTGATTGGGAATACGTTGTTTGAGAAGAAAGATATTTATAAGTATACATGGGTGAGACAGGAGGGTGGAAGGGTTGTTGATAGAGCCTTGATGGACTATGTGGTTGTGTCTAGGAATGTAATAGGAAGATTGTTGGATGTGAGAGTTCTGAGAGGGGAGGGTGGAGGTATGTCTGACCACTACCTGGTGGAGGGAAAGTTAAGAGTAGGAAAGAGATGGATGAGAGCTAGGAGGGTTAGGTGTGGCAGGGAGGTTTTGAAAGTGAGTGAGTTGGATAAAAGAGAGAAAAAGATAGAGTATCAGGAGAAATTGAAAGATGAGTGGAACGCAGTGAAAGATCGGGAAAATGGCAGCGTGGAGGAGGAATGGCAGTTGTTTAAGAGTGCTGTGGTGGGGCATGCAGAAGAGGTGTGTGGTGTGAGACGTGTGGGTGGTGGTGTAAAAAAAGGAAGTGAATGGTGGTGCGAGGAAGTAAGTATGGTTGTGGCAGAGAAGAGACGTGAATATGAAGTGTGGCTGCAGAGAAAGGATGAGATGTCATATGAAAGGTATAAGGAGAAGAGGAATAGAGCGAGAAGGGCTGTGCATGATGCTAAAGTGGCAGCAGATGAGAGGTGGGGTAGGCGGCTGACAGAGAATTTTCAGCAGAATAAGAAAATGTTTTGGAAGGAGGTGAAAAGGGTGCGAAAGGGAGAGTCTGGGAAGGAAGAACGAGTAAAAGCAGAGGATGGAAGGATGTTAATTGAGATGGATGCAGTAAGGAAGAGATGGGCAGAGTATTTTGAAAGATTGTTAAATGTAGAGGAGGAAAGGGTGGCTGAGATTGTGGCGGATGGAAGGGTGCAAGGAATAAATGTGTTGGGAGAGTTGAATGATTCTTTGATCACGAAGGAAGAAGTGGAGAAGGCAGTAAAGGAGATGAAAACAGGGAAAGCTGCAGGTATGGATGGGTGTGCTGTGGAATGCCTGAAGGGTGGTGGAGTGACTATTGTTGACTGGTTAGTAAGATTGTTGAATGTGTGCTTTGAGAAAGGTATGGTGCCAATTGACTGGGCAAGTGCTTGTGTGGTCCCGTTGTATAAAGGCAAGGGTGATAAGTATGAATGTACTAGCTTTAGGGGTATAAGTCTGTTGAGTGTTGTAGGTAAGGTGTATGGTAGAGTGTTAATTATGAGAGTTAGAGAGGGTACAGAGGGAGTGATTAGTGATGAGCAGTGTGGCTTTAGGAGAGGGAGGGGATGCGTTGATCAGGTGTTTGCTGTGAGACAAGTGTGTGAAAAGTATTTAGCGAAAGGCAAGGATGTGTTTTGGGCATTTATGGATTTAGAGAAAGCGTATGATAGAATTGATAGGGAGGCTTTGTGGACTGTTTTAAGATTGTATGGACTTGATAGTAGGTTACTAAAAGGGGTGAAAAGTTTTTATGTAAATAGTAGAGCGTGTGTAAGAGTGGGAAATGCTGTGAGTGATTGGTTTCCCGTGAGAGTGGGGCTGCGACAGGGATGTGTGATGTCGCCTTGGTTGTTTAATATTTACATGGATGGTGTTGTAAGGGAGGTGAATGCAAGAGTTTTAGGTGGTCTGAGTCTGGTAAATGTTGATGGAGGAGAGTGGAATCTGAAGCAGCTGCTGTTTGCAGATGATACTGCACTGGTGACTGATTCAGAGGAGAGATTGAGACAGTTGGTAGAGGAGTTTGGAAGGGTGTGTGAATGGAGGAAATTGAAAGTAAATGAGAATAAGAGTAAAGTGATGAAGTGTACGAGGTTGATAGATGGTAGGGGGATGAATATAGTTTTGAATGGTGAGTTGCTTGAGGAGGTAGATTGTTTTAAATATCTAGGGTCACATGTTGCTGTGGATGGAAGAATAGATGCAGAAGTGAAGTTTAGAATAAATGAAGTAGGAAAGGTGCTGGGAGGAATGAAAAAAGTGTTTAAATGTCGTTCGCTTAGAATGGATGTAAAGAGAAGGCTGTATGAGGGTGTTGTGGTACCGACTGCATTATATGGGGCTGAAACATGGAATATGGGTGTAGCAGAGAGGAAAAGTTTGAATGTAATGGAGATGAGATGTCTGAGGAGTATGTGTGGAGTGACGCGTATGGATCGGGTGCGAAATGATGAAGTGCGAAGGAGAACTGGAGTTGTTCGGGAGATGGCTGGTAGAGTTGAGCAGAGGGTGTTGCAATGGTTTGGACATATGGAGAGAATGGATAATGAGCGATTGGTGAAAAAGATAACTAGATCTGATGTGAGAGGTGTAAGGCTGAGAGGAAGACCACGAATAGGATGGATGGACAGTGTGAAGAGAGCGCTGGATGCGAGAGGGATGTCTGTTGAGCAAGGAAGAGTGGCTGTGCGTGACAGAAATAAATGGAGAGAAATTGTGAATGAATAAGTGATGACGCAGCCCTGAGGGGATATTCTCCCGCATTTGGTCTGATCAGCTAGTCAGGTCAGGTGCGGGTAAGGGGATGGGTCTGTTATGATGTGGCAGGGGTAAACCAGTTCTGCTGTCGGGCCCTGCTGCAGATGTCACTGATTGCATTGCCCAGTTGACCCTTGTGCGGTGTGGTGCGGTGAGGATCTGTCCGTTCTCCCCTTTGGGGCTAAGATGCAAATGAATGTGTTTGAATGGATGAGTAAATGGAGAGTGAGTCGTCCTGTCTCGGCTACCTCCCTTTCCTTGGGGGAAGCAGCCTAGGTATATAGATATAGATATATATATATATATATATATATATATATATATATATATATATATATGACAAGAAAATTGATGGAAATGATCCAAAAACACTTATTCTGCCTTCTTGCGATTGTACTAATACACCACCACTAGATTTGCACAGTATCATAAGTGTAAAAAAAAAAAAAAAAAAAAAAAAAAACTTCCCAACATACACTTAATGGACACGTATTATCATGGGTTCAGTAACATACGCATTGATGACATTGCACTGTGAAACGCTCTTTATTAATGGAATATTACTACGAACTCTTATAAGAACGACGATCGAAGCAAGATATCTCCAGAAATTAACAGGAAAGTCTAAACTCCACCATTCAAGTTGACTGACACAGACGAAAAGCTTACATAATGTGTCAGCTTGAAAGCACAGTTTCTGGGTACAACAAAACAATAACTCATCAATGCCGTAAGCCTTACTATATTATAGTGCTGAGGCTAGTGTGAAGACATCTACATGTAAACAGTGGACATGAGGAAGACTCAGGAGGGAGATCGAGGGATAACACCGGAATTGATGAAAGTGGAATTAGAGGAGAAAATCAAAGGCACACATTTCTGCCTTGTCGTTAGAAAAACCGCCACAGGACCATTAGAACGAGAAAAAAGAAGGTGGAAGAAATAATGGGGGCAGAGTTTTTTTTTTTTTTTTTGATAGAGTAATATATTAAATGAAGGTAGAATCTAAGATAAGGGGACCCGAACATTTAGAACAAATGAAATTATTTTCAGTAAGATATACAACAGACCTACCATGATTTTGGCCAGAATCGTGCGAGTACATCAGATGAGATTAAGGGGGGTTGTTTCCGATACTTTTTGTAAGAATGTAGAGTTAAAAAATAAGGGAGGGGGGGTTATAAGGACGATCATCTTCGATAAAACTTGACCAGGAACATTTCTTCCTGCATTTAGGTGGGCCAGAGAGTTAAGGCACTCTAAAGGAATGTAGATTAAAATGATATACATGTACTGTAAGGGACGGTTAGGGGTTATTGCTCACATACTGTTACTTAGGGGTTAGTGTCTGGACACCCTCCTTGTAAATGTCTCCCTAGGCCCCTACGCTCTGAATAAGGCAAAAAAAAAAAAAAAAGTCACGATTTAAGTTGTCCTAGATTTCAGGGCTAATCAATTTAGTCACAGTCTGGACCTCCGACATATATACTCGAGCGAAAGATGTATCGCATCAGCAAGAAATGGGGCCAGGGGCCAGGAGGAAAACACTATAGTACAGTAGCGAACTTCTTTGGGCATCTCAGCCAATTTTGAAGTTACAAGAAAGATAGACACCAATTTGGAAATCGCATAAAAATCCTCAGTTATTATCATTTCATAGACAACCCGTAATTTCCAATAGTTTTATCGTAAATCGAGGAAACGATTTTTTATAAGGCAGATTGGCGTAACAGCCGGCTGTGCAAGAAGTAACGGTCAATGCCGACGATTGCTGAGAGAGTTGGTTTTAGGAAGTGTGAGTGAATATTTTTGCTGCACTCTGATAAGTTCTTTTTAGTATTTTCATGTCAGGAAATCAGAGGAAGATGATGAGCCATATGAGACAATAATCATCACTGCCTGACTTGCTAGCTCGCTCACTCGAACACGTTCCACACTTTCAGTGTGAACGCCTATTACATGTTATAAAAAGAAATCAGATTTCTGGTAAATTAAGTTACTTTAACATTTTCAGGTTCCTTTGAAGTTCTGGGCTGAATGAAATCGTCTGGCGTTAGCTAGAACTGAATATCAAAACTGTCTCATCAGAAAACCAATGGTAGGCCTACTGGAATTAACACATTTAAGTCCTGTTAATGACATTCAGCTGAAAATCTAACTGAATAAATTACTCTAGCTGCCCCAAACGTCTTGGAGTTGATGAAAACAGTAGCACTCCCATGTTTCTATATTCACTCTCCGCTGAATAAAAAAAAAAAAAAAAAGTCCAGTATCAGCTGAAATCAAACACTAAAGGTTTCCCTCCACCAGTAATTTAGTACTAGAGGTGTTCCAATCATGAGAGGTTTAGTAAGTGACTTAGTAGAATCAGCAATCAGAACACACGAGTACTGAAAGAAAATGTGAAATACAGAGTTACAAAGCAAAATCAAGGGGTTGAAGGCCAAGGTCGTATGCAGTCCACATAGTTTATCCTTGAGTGCAGGATATCTCCTGAACCCCTTGACAGAGTTTGACCAATCTTTTATCACGGGCACAGAGAGAAGGGATGATAAACTGACTAGGTCAGCAAGGTCATGGAGTTTGTATATCGAGCCAGTGCGCAAGGTTGGGGGAGCCATACCGAGCGATGCTTTGCGTCGACAGCGCGGGTCCTGAGTTCTCGCCCTTTCATTCTGTAATGTAATGGCACCAGCCACTGTTGAGTTTACAGAGTTTTCACAATATACAGTAGTTCACCCAGTTGTTTACATTACTGAGGCTTGGTGAGTTTAATGATAGCAAGACTTTAAAACGAAGAATCGTGCAATTCCTATATCAATAATACAATATGGTTTTCGTTGGCGGGGTTCAATTAACTGAGGAAGTTCTTATTATCAATTAAGCAGCAAAAAGTCAATGACACTGAGACCTGTTATTTCTCTAGTCATCATGACGAGAATGAAGGGTACCCTTCACACACAAACACATAACAAATGATCCAGTCTTGGTCATAGGTATCCTTGAGGTGATGTTCGTGCCGACAAGTGTGAACGGACCATCAGAGCCGGCAGTATGTTAAACTTTACGTGAAACACATATAATCAGGATGCATACTTCCACTGCTCTCGTTCAACAACTGATATCTATGTGCCTATCTGTGAGTTATCATCGTCATCATCCAGAATTTATATTCCACGTAACGACGGAGTGAAGCAAGATTCAGAAAACAAGGAAAGACAAAATATGAGTGTAGCAGTGTCATTAAAAATTTAATGAATAGAGACAGGCAGTCATTTACACTCCATATATATATATATATATATATATATATATATATATATATATATATATATATATATATATATATATATATATATATATATATATATATATATATATATATATATATATATATATTGCCAGACGCCTCAATCCCGTTTGGGGTGGCCACAAACAAATCGCCTCCAAGTCGCCCTGTCCCCCGCCCTTTCACTGCCCTGCTCCCAACTCACACCACCCTCTCTCATATACCTCTCCTCCCCATCCCTCCATCCCATCCTCGGCCTCCCCCTCCCTCTTCCCCCCTCCACCTCACTCACATACACTCTCTTCGTCAGTCATTCACCCTCCATCCTCTCCACATGGCCAAACCACCTCAGCGTGTTCCTCATAACCCTTCCTATCACATCCACATCAACACCACAACGCTCCTTTATATCCTCATTCGTCAGCCTGTCTCTCCATGTGACTCCACAGGCTCTTCTTAAATAACTTAAGGTTGGTATTCAGCAGGAGATAGCCGCTGTTCCAACCGACATGACCCGTCGAGCCATGGCAGCCTTCACAAATCGCCTCCAAGCGTGTGTAGACAATGACGGCCACCATTTGGAGGATGTCATCTTTAAAACATGATGAATAAAAACTGTATTGAATGATGTTTCATGTGTGCAAATAATATTTTGATTATCTTTAACCATTTTTTATTAATTTACCTTTGAAATGTGGGAGGTTATTCTGGGTCACCCTATATATATATATATATATATATATATATATATATATATATATATATATATATATATATATATATATATATATATATATATATATATATATATATATATATATATATATATATATATATATATATATATATATATATATATATATATATATATATATATATAAAATATGCAGGCGGGATGCGGTGGATTGATGGGCCGTTTGAGGTAGACAGCGTGAGTGAGATACGGTGGGGTAAGTGAGTTTTTATGCTTTATGGGTTTGTTGATCCGATGTGTGGCTTCGCTCTGGCCAAGACTTGAGATGAGCTTACAGCAATAGGTGTATGAGTAACTGAATGGGTTGGTCGGTAGGTGGTAGAGGAAAAATATGTCCAATGAGGAATTGGTCCAAATGGTGAACAGGAACATGTGAAGAAGTTTATGTCTGAAAAAAGATCCATGCGGAAATAATATCCTTGGGGAAAATGATCCAAATGAAAGCGTAGGTCCAATGGGTAAATAAAGTCAATGGGAAGAATAGGTCCATGTAAGAAATAGATCCAGATGGGGATTCAGTGTTTCTCATGGGAATAAGAAAATCGGCCACTGGGAAGAATAGGTCCATGATGTTTTAGGTCCATAGGATATACAGGTTCATCAGGAAAACAGAACCATAGGCAACGAGAAACGGTGCCAAGGCACAGCAAACCAGTCCCTGGCAGTAATTTTAGTGTTGACGTATAAACACAACAGGATATCTAGTCAAAGATGTTACAAATCAGATTTGGAGTAAATCCGGTGAAAGTTGACGATTTTATGCCCATTTGAAATTTTAGGCCCGACCCACCTGACTTTGACCTCCCTACCTCTAGCTGGGGGGTGACGCCCCTGATGTAGTGAGACATGCTATAGGAAGCAGATTTGAAAGATGGTTCATGGAGATATGGCGAATTTTAAAGGAGTTATAGTGAAAAAAAGAAAACGATTTTAAGATTTTTTTTGTTTTTACTTTTTTTGAGCCTACAGTACAACCTGGGCCTTGGCGTTAAGTTGTTAACAGAGAGACAAACAAACAGCGAAAACAGTACCCGTCTCCTAGCCCCTATTGGGCGGGGACGGGTAAATATTGGTCAGTGGGTAAAAGAATTGAACCATGGGGAACGTAATCCAAGAGAGAAAGGAGGTCCATGGAAAAATAGGTTCATGAGGAAAAAGAAGTCCATAAGGGAAAAAAGAGAGGCATGTGGATAAACAGGCTCACGAAAGAACACGCCTATGGGGTGAAAATATGTCCATGGGGGAAAATGGGTCAGTGAGACGATGACCTTAGCGGGTCTAGCTTGAAAATGTCTCATGTGCTACTACATTATACTGTACTGTACGTATTGTGTCAATTTCACTGGGTAAGTGGGATGGTGGTATACTGTGACATCACTTAGAGCTATATTTCATATTAGTAGATTTACATACGTATGTCGAGGCTACTTGAGTTTAAAGTTTCTTCTGTAGGATTTATGACTGATTTTACACAAATTTCCATTTTCCACCAAGTCTGTCACTGGTCCATTGCTGACGATAAAATGTGTAAAATGTGGTAAATCTTCGAATAGCATATCAGTCCTCCAAATCGAAATGCACTCCAGAAATGGCAGGTACAGAATGGCAGTTATAACACTTAGTATGCTACTGGCAATCATTAAAACTCATTTGTTACATTCCTGATGGGTATAAGTATCTGATTGTCATTTACCTAGTACAAGTATTGTGTGACACTGTCAATGGTGCAGCATCTCTCTCCACAATATTATAGTGACCGTTCAGTTTTCCGAATGAAACGAATTAGCGATATAGAGTTGTGGATGTTTAGGGGGACGAAAGGGCAGGTACAACCACGCTGAAAAAAAAAAAAAAAAAAAAAAATTGGAAGCCACTCCCCATTTTCGCTCACGGCCTTTTTGTTTGGGGATCACTTTAAGGACACACACACACACACACACACACACACACACACACACACACACACACACACACACACACACACACACAAATAGTGGAGCACGGAACATGAACCTTTGAGATGATCTGAATCTTTTTGCAGTTCAGAGAAGAGAAAGAGGAGTATGGAAACGGCTGTGGGACGCGTGTTTATTGGGTTCTATAGAGTTCAGCTTTCTATGTGTTGAGTTGCAGTATGTCTACAGATCACGCTAATTGAAGGAATCTTGTTGACTGTCTTGTTCATTCACTTGAGCACAACTATCCTTCTTAGAAGGTTATAAAAGTAAGAACACTTATAACAATGACCTACCTATATATCAGTAAACTCCGGAAAATATATAGGTTATAAAAAATTGGTGTGTGTGTGTGTGTGTGTGTGTGTGTGTGTGTGTGTGTGTGTGTGTGTGTGTGTGTGTGTGTGTGTGTGTGTGTGTGTGTGTGCAGAGATGGAGTATGAAGTGAGAGCAGCGAAGCAGCGACGCGGGGCAAAGGGACAGGAAGTGGTTGACGAGGCTGACAGCCATTCTGGCGGTTCATATGGTCCGTTCTCCTGTGTCTGCGCCACCACCACCCACAAGGACACCTATGACGTCTTGGTCGAGAACGTCACCGGATGGAACGGGTTCAGCTCTACTGCATTGCCAGTCCAGTGAAGTATTTCAGTTATATCCTGTTTTCTCCGGACCATCCCAGGGACCAGCCAACAAATGCCTTTGTCACTGATTTACTGAATTACATGCGAGATTATCTAAAAATATCCGTTAATATCCTTACTAAAGCCTTCAGTACAGTGACTGTCTTTCTCAGAGCACCACAGATGATCCCTGACGGTAGCAATAATCACAAAGTTTCTTAAGTTCAGAATTATTCTAAATTCTCCAATATTACTCATGAATACAACTTAAGGCAAATTAATAAAGTGGCCTTTTTGGTCCATTTTACATATGGTCCATATTCTACAAGTTCTTAAGTCATATTTACAACAATTCTCAAGTCATGTAAAGATGCTTGATATTCTTTACACATACGACTTATGTATCCGTCATAAAATTTATAAAGCGGCCTTGTTGGGGTCAAATTTTGTTCATATGCGGCTCAGAGCTTAAGGCGCAGCAGCAAACAACTTGGCTGTTCTGCATCATATTAGGATAGATTTTTCCATCTATTGGGGAGAGTTATAGCCTTAAGTAACTCCTATAGCAAAGAACACTCTTTCCTTAACAAAGAACCATCCTAACTGTTTAAAAACATTTTGAAGAAGTACAAAAATATATATATATATATATATATATATATATATATATATATATATATATATATATATATATATATATATATATATATATATATATATATATATATATAGAATCACGTGGGCACCTTCAGGCCCGAATGTGATTCTTGAGTCCACTAAACATTAGTGACCAACTGAAAGATTACTGTATGTCACTTCAGGAGATACTCATGCATCTAGAAATGAAACTTTCTGAAATTTTACAGTATTACCTTCAGAGGTCGCAGGCACAGCAGCGTCCTCAGTCTAACGTGCATTTTTTTTTTCCCCTCTTGCTGCCTCTATACGATATTATTAAACTTGTGGGTGACCCCTGTGGGAGTAAAAGGACGAATGCATGTGTTATCTAACTACTCCAGATAGAAAAGTCCGTAAAAACATGATTTTTTTTTTTTTTTATAACAGAACAGATGAAGGAAAAACAAATGAATAAAAAATAATAATCCATATTCCAGATTACTGGTGTCCTCTTTTCATAAAATAACTGTAACAGTTAGACTTGAACAGCTGTAGGTTGAAGTTTCGAGGGAAACAACTCTGGGGAAGCGAGTTCCAAAGAGATGCAGCACGTGGAATGAAAGAATTCTGATAGGCAGAAGTTCTGCAATATGGTTGAGTGACATTTCAGTCATGAGCGCTACCAGATGCCCGTGTATCACGAGGGAAGGCATGAAGAGGTGGCATTAAGGACGCAACTTCGTCTGAGCATTTGCCATGAAAATATCTCTAAAATAATGCAAGGGAGGCAACATTCCTTCTTACTTGTAGGGGAGGTAGTTTATTTGTAATGGCAGGGTTGTTAATGATTCTAACAGCCTTGTTCTGAATTTTGTCTAGTTGTTTTAATGCAACCTTTCCACATCTATTCCACAAGGGTGAGCAATATTCAAGCTGAGAGCACACATGACTCTTATAAATTATAGTTAGCTGCTCGCCAGTGAAGAAGTTACAGACTCTGTACATTAATCCGAGTTTCTTTGAGGCAGTTTTAGCAAGTGATCTAACATGAGAGGACTATAAAAAAGTTGAATATAAGTCATCATTTTGCACTTATGATTTTCGTTTTGTTCTACAGTATTTATTTTTGTTCTTATTACTACCACCAAACGATTTTATTCAGTTTCCGATAAACACCTCGAAATGAAATGCTTGAACAATATCCATTTACTTCCCAGAATATTCCCCCTCTTTCTCTCTCTCTCTCTCTCTCTCTCTCTCTCTCTCTCTCTCACACACACACACACACACACACACACACACACACACACACACACACACACACACACACATATATATATATATATATATATATATATATATATATATATATATATATATATATATATATATATCATCAGCCATTACAAGTCCACTGCTGAACAAAGGCCTTCCCCCAACATTTTCCACGAATTCCTTGGCTGACCCAATCTTTGCCACGTTTTGTATGCAGATTTCTCTATCTCATCTCTCCACCTCCTGTCTGGCCTTTTTCTGCAGCGCTTACAATGTCTTGGTGTCCAGTCAGTTAGCCTCTTGCTCCATCGGTTATCCCTTATTCTTGCTATATGGCCTGTCCACCTCCATTTCTGTTCTTTTATAATTTCTATAACATCTTTGACTTTAGTCTGCTCTCTCATCCAAGTTGAACTTTTCCTGTCTCTTAAAGATATTCCCAACATTGACTTTTCCATTGCTCTTTGAGAATGGATTAATTTATTTTCCATCTACTTTGTCAGTTTCCAGGTCTCACAACCATACATCATAGCTGGAATTATACATTCGTTATATACTTTTCGTTTCATACAAACTGGCAAGCTACTTTTCATAATGTCTCTGTGTTTACCGAAAGCTTTCCATCCAATTGTAATGTATCTTGTCATTTCGCTATCATGGTCTTTCGTCAGTTTTATTATTTGCCCCAAGAAGTTGTATTCCTCGACTTCTTCAAGATTTCTTCGCTTATTCTAATGACGCTCTTTGGTGTTTGTGGATCAAACATTAGTTTTACTCCGGTTCATCTTTAAACCCAGTTTCAGACTTTCTATGTTCAGGTCGTTTAACAATTCTTGCAATACCTCCGCTGTTTCTGAGATTAGGACAATGTCATCTGAAAAATCTTAAATGGTTTAGCTTTTCTACGTCTATGTTTACTCATTTGTTTTCCCAGTCTAGCTTTCTGAAGATACTTGCTGCGCATGCTGTAAATAATTTTGATGAAATTGTTTCTCCCTGACGCACGCCCTTCTCAAAATTAATTTTTTCTGAGTCCTTATGTAATTTAACTGTAGCAGTTCCCTCTTTATATATGTTTTCGAGCAGTTTTACAATGTTCTCATTCACTCCTTGTTCTCGCAATGAATTTATAATTGCTGTGTGCTCCACTGAATCGAAATCATTTCCGTAATCAACAAAACCTAAGCACAGTGGTTTATTATATTCTGTAGCTTTCTCAGTTAGCTTATTCATTGTGTGTAGATGATCAGTAGTCGAATATCCGCTTCGGAATCCTGCCTGTTGACGAGGTTGGTTTTCCTTCAAATTTATTTGTATTCTGTTAGTAAGGACTCTAGTGAAGAGTCTGCAAATGACTGATAATAAGCTAATGGGTCGATAGTTACTAAGATCTTTTGAGTCACCTTTTCTGTAGAGTAAAATAACTATTGCGTTACACCATGTTATGGGAATTTTCTTCTGTTTTATACACTGGGCAGGTAAATTAGTGAGCAAGCCTATTTTGTACTTCCACTCCTGCATCCAAAGTAAATCTGTTACTATTCCATCTTCTCCCGGAGCCTTCCCTCTTTTTAGACTTTTAAGAGAAATATTTATTTCCTCTGGTGTTGCCACTTGTGTCAACTGAAAAGTTAGCAATTGGTACTACTGTCTTTGATGCATACAGTTCTTTGTAAAGTTCTTCAACTCTCTTCACCATCTTATCTCTGCATTTAATGATTTCACCGTTTTTACCTTTCAGTGATGTCATTTGTTGTTTTCCTAGTGCTGTTTTACTTCGGACCTGTTTCAGACTTTTTCCATTTTTGATGGTTTCTTTGATCTGATCCGTGTTTCCCTTTCTTTTCTCTTCTCTTTGTTTCTTGTTGATAAGCCTGTTTAATTCCGCTCGTTCTGTTTCATCTTTCTTTGTTTTTACTTTCATTTGTTTTCGTTTTTCATAAGCTGAAATGTCTTTTCTAAATATTTCTTGGCTCTAGCTGTATTAGGTTTTCCTACTACCTCCGCTGATTCTCTTAGCACTTTTGTTAGTCTGTCATTCAGCTCATCAGTGTCACATTCAGCATTACTTAGAGCCTGAAATCTGTTCTTTATTTCCAGCTGAAAGGCTGCTTTGTTTTCGTTTACTTTTATTGGGCATATCTTTTGGTCTTTAATCATCTTTCTGAAATTAAATCTGGCTGTGCTACCAACAATTCTATGGTCACTTCCTATATTTACTTTGTTGATAACTGTGACATTTGTGATCGTGTTATTCTTATCTGCTATTATGAAGTCAATATCATATGGGTCTCCATATGGGCCTCTCCAGGTCCACTTTCTCCCTGTTCTTTTGTGAAAGAATGTATTAATTATTCTCATGTTAACATTTCAGCAAAATTTGCCAGCATTTCTCCCCTTTCATTCCTTTCTCCCACTCCAAATTTTCCCATACATGCTTCTCCATTTTTCGACTTCCCAACTTTTGCATTGAAGTCTCCCATGAGTATAGTACTGTCAATATGTGGTCTTTTCTTCTTTCATAATCTGTGAAATGTCGTCATAGAATGTTGATATTTCTTCAACTGAGCTTTGAGAAGTTGGTGCATATATTTGTATTACTTTCAGGGTATATTTTTTGCACACTCAAAATACATCCAGTGCTTCTTTGTCGGATACACTACTGAATTTAACGATGTTGTCTGAAAGATTTCTGTTAATTAGAAGTCCTACACCAATAACCATTCCATTTTGCCTTCTTCTGTAGTAAAGTAGGTGGTTGCTGTCTTCGAGCTGAATTACTTTTTCTTCTTTTCAGTGGATCTCACTCAAACCTACAATATCCCAACTAATGTTTTCCAGTTCAGTTATTAAGTTATCAAATTTGTAATCTTCTGCGAGGCTTCTTACATTGTATGCATAGATCTTTATGGATATCATTTTGTTTAATATCCCAGTCTCTAACTTGCCAATACAGTCCCTACTCACTTTCGGTGGCACACTGCCCGTAAGCACAGGAGGCAGAGCGGTTGGACCTTTAGTAGACGATGATCCAACAGGAACGCCTGTCAAATCATTTGGAATAGAACTCATGTTTGGTTGGGAGGATTGTGGCAAATAATCTCACCTCCCTGCTACATAGTTACTGGTGAGATGTAATTTTTGTGCCACCTTATTTGTTACATTCGGTGGAGCCCTACATATCTACAGGGGGTCCCATGGTCCTCACCGTCTAAAACGGTATCTCATATATCTACAAGACCTTCCACTATGTGCTTATATATATATATATATATATATATATATATATATATATATATATATATATATATCTTAAATTTTCTCCCATCTATGTTTACTCCTTTGTTTTCCCGTTCTTGCTTTTTGAAAATTCTTTCAAGGAATGTTGTCAATAATTTTGGAGAGATTTCATCTCTCTGACGCACACCTTTCTCAGTCTTAAATTTTTCTGTGCCTTTATGTAACTTAACTGAAGCATTTCCTTATTTCTTTATGTTTTCAGGCAATTTTACAATGTTCTCGTGTGCTTCATGTTCCAGTAGTGAGTTTACCTATGCTACGTGCTCCAATGAGTCGAAAGACTTTTCGTAATAGTTGAAATCTAGGCACAATGGTTAATAGTATTTTGTAGTTTTCTCACTTAGCTGATTCACTGCGTGTAGATCAGTACCGTTAGTCGATTAACGGCTTCATTATCCTGCCTGCTGATGAGGTTGGTTTTCTTCCAAAATTGCTGTTATTCTGTTCGTAAAGACTTTAATGAAGAGTTTGTAAATAATTGACAATAAGGTTATAGATCGATAGTTTCTAAGATCTTTTAAGCTGCATTTCTTTTAAAGCAAAACAACTATTCTATTGCACCAAGTTTGATGAATTTTCTTCTTTATAAGTTGAGTAACTGGGCGAGCTGATTTTGAGCTTCTAATCCTGCATCCAACAGGAAATCTGTTATTATTCCATCTTCTTCTGGGGCCTTTCCTGTTTTCATATTTTTAAGAGAAAAGAATACTTCATCTGGTGTTACTTTACGTATTTCACTTGTGTCAACTGAAAGTTAGCTTTTGATGTACATAGCTCTTCGTAAAATTCTTCAACTCATTTCACCATCTTGTCTTCGCATTTAATGACTTCACCACTTTTGTCGTTCGGTATCATCATGCATTGTACTTCTAGTACCATTTTGCTTCGGACCTGTTTCAGATTTTACATTTTTCATGGTTTATTTGACCTGATTCATGTTTGTCTTTCGTTTTTCTTCTCTCTGTCTCCTAGTGATAACCTTGTTTTGTCAGTCTTGTTTAAAGTCCTGACAGTTTAAGCCCTTAATGGCCGCCGGTGTCGAGTGACGCATTACTGTAACGTGCCGTTGACGTTGAATTGGCGGGAACTATAAAAAACTGCGAACATTAATAGTAAGGGAACGAATGTCACTGGCAACGTTACCCAACCCTACTCTACCATCTCAAGCACTCAAGGTGGTCACTACACATGCGCAATAATTTTATTATATCTATCGCTAATCATGGCAAATCACAGAATGGGTTTAGGAAGCAAACAAAACACATGGTCGGTTGCGTCCAACAATTCTCTTTACATCTGTACCACAAGAAAATCAATGTTAAAACTGAAAAAATGGTCCCGGGTCCAGCCATGGGAGCCTACAAATTTCTGAACCCACTTCATTCTTCTCTTTCTATTTCATATTCCTGTGCTATTACTTTAATCTCCTTTCTCCTTTTCATGACCTTAATGGTTATTTCTGAATGCATATTGGCTTTGACTGTATTAGCTTTCCCTACTGCCTCTAGTGATTCCCTTTACACTTTTGTTAGGATATCATTCAGTTCCTCTGTGTCATCCTCAGCATAACTTAGAGCCTTTAATCTGTTCTTTATTTCTAACTGAAAGGCAGCTTTGTTTCTGCTTACTTTTATTAGGTATATCTTTATGTTTTAAATCATCGTATTTCTCACTTTTGATATTGAATCTGGCTGTGCAACCCACCATTCTGTGGCCATATCCTATATATAATTTGCTGATAACTGTGACTTTAGTGATCGTGCCATTATTATCATGTAAAATGAAGTCGATTTCATTCTTTGTTTCTCCATTTGGTCTTCTCCAAGTCCATTTCAGCACATTTTACCACCACTTCACCTCTGTCATTCCTCTCTCCTTCACCGAATTTTCCCATATATGCTTCTCCATTTTTTTATTTGCCAACTTTTGCATTGAAGTCTCCCATGAGTATAATGTACTGGGTCCTTTCTACATCCATAATCTGGGATATGTTGTCAAAGAATGTCTCAATTTCTTCATCTGAGCTCTGAGAAGTCAGTGCATATACTTGTATTACCTTCAGAGTGTCTTCTCCAGAGTCTAATTATAAGCCATTCTCCTCTGTCAGACACATTGTTGAAAATCACAGTGTTCTTTACAAGATTTGTTACGAGCTAGGGCGAAGCCCTCCCGAGTCTCTCGTCAAGTAGTGACATTTTCTCACGCATGAGTGGCCCGACCCGGCCGGGCCCTAAAGCATTTGACAAGCTTATATCTCAGCTACCACAGGACCGATCACTGCGTGGTTTGCACCAAATGATAGCCCAGTTCTTTAAGATTGTTTTTGACAGATTTCTTCACACCCAGGTGGTGCATGTGGCACGTGACATGAGCCAAGTGCAGCATGTCGAAAATCTTCAAAAGAGGGCCACAGGCCAGGCAGTTGGTCGTAAAGGCATGAAACTTGGTAGTTAGATAGCCATCAACATACTCTAGCCATCCTTGGGGCGTAAGGCGACAGTTCAATGCATTCGGATATAAATGGCCTCGCTCATACCTCGCCGACAAAGGCGTTTTACCGGTGTTAATTTGAAATTCTGCACCACAACTCCTTCATTCTGCCTTCCTCTGTAGCAAAATAGGTGATTGCTGTTTCGGAACTGAATTAATATTTCTCCTTTTCTGTGGATCTCTCTCAGATCTATTACATCCCAACTAATGTTTTCTGATTCAGCCATTTAGGTATCAAGAGTGAAATATTCTGCTAGTCTTAAATTGTACGTTAAGATTTGTATGAATTCAAATTTGTTTAATGTCCCTGTCTTTGATTTACCGAGGCAGTGCCTACTCACTTTTGGTGGCACAAATCCAGTATACACTGGAGGCAGTGCGGTTGGACTTTAGTATGCGATGATCCAACAGAAAGCCAGAAAAAATCGTTACCAGTAGAATTCATATTTGGTTGTGGGGATTGTAGTAAATAATCTTAGCTCCATGGCACATTGCTCCTAGTGAGTTTTTTTTTTTTTTTTTTTTTTTGCCACTTTATTCAGTACATTACGTGGGACCCAACATCACGAAGTGCGATAGCCACCCTATAAGTAGGAATGGGAAAGGTTCCTCTACATACAGTAGGGTATAGAAGCATTCACACGAAAACGGTCGCAAAGTCCAGTTCTAGGTTTATGAACTAAAATACCTTCGCTATTCAAGTGCAAAACTACTCGCAAAGTCGTGATAACTTTCGTAGGAGTCCCAAAACCGAATCGCCAAAATATCGATGTTGTTCTTTTTCTTTGTTTCATCTTCATCAGACATAACTCCAAAACAAAAAAGCGTACGTGAGCGTACTATACACTAAAACGCTTCTTGTCAAATGAAGATGTTTCTTTTCATGTTCAGAAAAGCATTAAGGCTACGGTTCGCGAGTTACGGCCTAAAAACCATATTGTGGTCAGCCGTACGTATGCCATTTTGCGCAATATTGGTTAACTACAGCTCGAGTACAGTTAAAGAACGTACCAAAACACTTCTTTTCACGGGAAGGCACCCTCATTATAGTCTTTCAGTATGCTATGCATGTGACAGTCCAAATCAAACATTTGCTTTATGCATAATTATACTTCCACAAAAAGATCTTAAACTAGAAAACAAAAATGTTCATCTAAAATGATTGTTGAGACGTAGGAATGACAAGAGTGCACAGATAAGAGACGAAAAAGCCTAACAACAAGAGAGCATTCAGGATGGGAGGAGATTTAAACACCTATATCCATTACTACATTCCACCAGGTACAAGTTTGCGGCTAAAGTGTGGATCGTAATAATGGGCATAGGTCTCCAAATCTCCTCCCATCCTGAACTGCTTTCTTGTTTCTGTGCAATTTTCTTCTCTTTTCTGTGCACTTTTGTCATTCCTACTTCTTAACAGCCATTTTAGAAGAAAATTCTTGTTTTGTAATATCTACAGGGGATCCCATGGTCTGCGCCGCGTAAGAGAGTACCTCATTTGTGAGGCATTTATTTACTTGCCACCCAGGGATGCACGCACCAGGCAACAGTGGGATCTCTCTGTCTCTCTCTCTGAATCTATCTATCTATCTATCTATCTATATCTATCTATCTATATCTATATCTATCTATCTATCTATCTATCTATCTATATATATATATATACATACACACACACACACACATATATATATATATATATATATATATATATATATATATATATACATACACACACACACACACATATATATATACCTAGGCTGCTTCCCCCAAGGAAAGAGAGGTAGCCGAGACAGGACGACACACTCCCCATTTACTCATCCATTCAAACACATTCATTCGCATCTTAGCCCCAAAGGGGAGAACGGACAGATCTTCACCGCACCACACCGCACAAGGGTCAACTGCGCAATGCAATCAGTGACATCCGCAGCAGGGCCCGACAGCAGAACTGGTTTACCCCTGCCACATCATAACAGATCCATCCCCTTACCCGCACCTGACCTGACTAGCTGATCAGACCAAATGCGGGAGAATATCCCCTCAGGGCTGCGTCATCATTTATTCATTCACAATTTCTCTCCATTTATTTCTGTCACGCACAGCCACTCTTCCTTGCTCAACAGACATCCCTCTCGCATCCAGCGCTCTCTTCACACTGTCCATCCATCCTATTCGTGGTCTTCCTCTTAGCCTTACACCTCTCACATCAGATCTAGTTATCTTTTTCACCAATCGCTCATTATCCATTCTCTCCATATGCCCAAACCATCGCAACACCCTCTGCTCAACTCTACCAGCCATCTCCCGAACAACTCCAGTTCTCCTTCGCACTTCATCATTTCGCACCCGATCCATACGCGTCACTCCACACATACTCCTCAGACACCTCATCTCCATTACATTCAAACTTTTCCTCTCTGCTACACCCATATTCCATGTTTCAGCCCCATATAACGCAGTCGGTACCACAACACCCTCATACAGCCTTCTCTTTACATCCATTCTAAGCGAACGACATTTAAACACTTTTTTCATTCCTCCCAGCACCTTTCCTACTTCATTTATTCTAAACTTCACTTCTGCATCTATTCTTCCATCCACAGCAACATGTGACCCTAGATATTTAAAACAATCTACCTCCTCAAGCAACTCACCATTCAAAACTATATTCATCCCCCTACCATCTAACAACCTCGTACACTTCACCACTTTACTCTTATTTTCATTTACTTTCAATTTCCTCCTTTCACACACCCTTCCAAACTCCTCTACCAACTGTCTCAATCTCTCCTCTGAATCAGTCACCAGTGCGTATCATCTGCAAACAGCAGCTGCTTCAGATTCCACTCTCCACCATCAACATTCACCAGACTCAGACCTCCACCTAAAACTCTTGCATTCACCTCCCTTACGACACCATCCATGTAAATATTAAACAACTAAGGTGACATCACACACCCCTGTCGCAGCCCCACTCTCACGGGAAACCAATCACTCACAGCATTTCCCACTCTTACACACGTTCTACTATTTACATAAAAACTTTTCACCCCTTTTAGTAACCTACCATCAAGTCCATACAATCTTAAAACAGTCCACAAAGCCTCCCTATCAATTCTATCATACGCTTTCTCTAAATCCATAAATGCCCAAAACACATCCTTGCTTTTCGCTAAATACTTTTCACACACTTGTCTCAAAGCAAACACCTGATCAACGCATCCCCTCCCTCTCCTAAAGCCACACTGCTCATCACCAATCACTCCCTCTGTACCCTCTCTAACTCTCATAATTAACACTCTACCATACACCTTTCCTACAACACTCAACAGACTTATACCCCTAAAGCTAGTACATTCATACTTATCACCCTTGCCTTTATATATATATATATATATATATATATATATATATATATATATATATATATATATATATATATATATATATATATATATATGTGTGTGTGTGTGTGTCGGTTTTATTTACTTTTTTTTATCATGCGGCTTTTATTAGCCGCAGGAGTGGATGCCTACTTACCTCCCTACGCCACACCAAACCTACTACATAACGTACTATGACTTTTTCCTTCTCTTCTTTCTCTTCCTTCCTCTCCTTATCCTCTTCCTTATTTTCCTCCCATTCCTCCTCCTCTTTATTTTCCTTCTCCCCCTCCTCCTCTTCCTCTTCCATCTCCTTTTTACTCCTCTTTCTTTTCTTCGTCTTCCTCCTTCTCCTCCTCCTCTTCTTTTTTCTTCTGCATTTCATCTTCCTTTTCCTCCTCCTTTTCCTACAATACTCCTCTTTCTCATACTTCTTCTTCCACCCCTCTTCCTCTTCCTTCTCCTCCTTTTCCCTGTCTTCCTTCTCCTCTTTCCCTTCCTCTTCCTAATCCTCCTCTTCTTCCTTCTTCTTTTCCTCCTCCCCCTTTCTCTTCCTCCTCCTCCTTTCTCTTCCTCCCCCCTCCTCTCTTCTTCCTCCTCCCCCTCTTCTTCCCTCTTCTCCTTTTCCTAATTGCTATTCCTCTTCCTCCTCCTCCTCCTCCTCTTCTTCCCCCTCCTCTTCTTCTTCTTCTCTCTCCTACTTTTTCTCCTCCCTCTTCCTATGCCTCTATCCTCCTATTCTTCTTCCTCCTCCTTTTCCTCCCTCTCCTCCTTTTTCTCCCTCTCCTCCTTTTCCTCCCTCTCCTCCTCTACCTCCCCCTCCTCCTCTACCTCCCCCTCCTCCTCTACCTCCCCCTTCTCCTCTTCCTTCCCCTTCCTCCTCTTCCTCCCTTTCCTCCTCTTCCTCTTCCTCCCGCTCCTCCTCTTCCTCCTCCAGATTAAGTTGATTACTTCTACTACTACCTCATCTAGTACCAGTACTAATCTAATTCTAGTCTAATACTTGTTCTAGTATTAGTACTAATACTATAATAGAACTAGACTAGCACTAGTACTAGTGCAAGTACTAGTACTACTATTGCCAGTATTAGACTAGAACTAGTATTGGTACTAAAGTAGTACTAATATGACTACTAAATAAGTACTAGTACTAGCACTACTACTAGTATTAGTAGTACTAGTAGTTCTAGAAGTACTAGTACTGGTACGAGTACTTGAACTAGTACCAAAACAAGACTAGTACTAGTACTAGTACTAGCGCTAGCCTAGTTCTAGTACCAGTATTGTAACTACTACAAGGATACGTACTGTTAGTACTACTGGTGCTAGTACCAGTACTAGTACTAGTAATACTTGTACTAGCACTAATACAAGTACTTCTAATACTGCTAGTCCTAATACAAGTACTACTAGTACTAGTACTATTCGTACTAGTAATGGTACTAGAACTAGTGCTTAGTCCTAGTAGTCCTAGTACTAGCACTAATACTAGTACTAGTTTTACTAGCAGTACTAATACTAGCATTAATACCGGACTAGTACTAAAAATAGAACTAATACTAGTACAGGTACTATTAGTACTACGATTACTAGTATATACCAATAATTGTATTAGAACTAGTACTAGTACTAGACTAGTGGTAGTAATAGACTAGGCCTAGTACTAGTACTAATACTAGTACAAGAAATACTAGTACTAGTATTAATAGTACTTGTACTAGTATTTCTACTAGCACTAATACAAGTAGTACTAGTACTAGGAGTACTAGCAGTACTAGCACCAGGAGCAGGTAGTATTATCTACTAGTACTAGGAGTACAAGCAGTACTATAAAAAAAAAAAAAAACTCATACCAATTAATCTGGCCAGGCATGTATGGCAACACTGTTCCTGCCGAGATTCTGATTGGCTGGAGGTGTTTGTTCGATTTCGTTGTTGCTAAAACTGATACTCTTTATTATCAGATGTGATACTGAGTTTGTCGACAATACGATCGTCAAAAGCAATAAGAAATCCGTTATATACTTATCAACAATGAAATTTTCGTAGGAAGATAAGAGATATTGAGTCAACAAAGTATTATAACAGTCCAAGTCAAGGTCAGCATTCGAACAATTCCTTCAAATCTCTGACACTCCGTAATATAACAGAAAATTAAGGAAACCTGCTTAATCTAAGCGTTGGTATAACACACATTCAAATTTTAAAATCAGTCCGCACCCTTAACTTGTGCCACAACTCTGAATAATTAAAAATTCTGATGAAATAACGAGTTCTGCGGGGAGGAGGTTTGAAAAAATCGCGAAAAATCAAAGTAGGCTAAAGGAAAACTATTTCATTATATATCCTCTATTATCACAATACGGACTGATCTTGAAAATTTAATGTGTTATACCAACGCCTAGATTAAGCAGGTTTTCTTAATTTTCTGTTACATTACGGAGTGTCAGAGATTTAAAGGAATTGTTCGAATGCTGACCTTGACTTGGACTGTTATAATACTTTGTTGACGCAATATCTCTATCTTCCTACGAAAATTTCATTGTTGATAAGTATATAACGGGTTTCTTTTTGCTTTTGACGATCGTATTGTCGACAAACTCAGTATCACATCTGATAATAAAGAGTATCAGTTTTAGCAACAACGAAATCGAACAAACACCTCCAGCCAATCAGAATCTCGGCAGGAACAGTGTCGCCATACATGCCTGGCCAGATTAATTGGTATGAGGTATAGTACAGTCGGTCTAAGAAGTGACGGCGGAGTATCCAGAAATTTTCAGTCAGCGACAGTGCACATACTCTTCCATATATCTCTGCGAGGTGAAACCTAATACGTAAAATTGTTACAAAAAACAATAAATCAATGCCAAAGTACCTGTATATTTCAAAATTGTAGGAAGTAGTTCGTTAGTTACGATAATAGTAAATCCTAAACGGAACTAATTGAAATTTCACAACTATCGCTCAGGGACAGTCAGGAATAATTTGCGGAGTTCAAATCTAGTATGGTAACACGCAATAATTTTTAGTAGCGTAAGACTGAACAAAAGGGAGCTTCAGTAAACAATAAAAATTAGTAATTATTATTTATAAAATAATTTCCGTTATAATACCAGGGAATAATTTAAAGTCGTTTATTTCCGTTTCCAAAGTCTCCATGGATGACGACAGAAAGCGGGAAGGCGGCGTAAGCCAGTAAGCTATTTTACATGTTTCGATCAACACGCACGAAAAGAGATAACATTTACTCAAAGACATGCAGTTATTACACTGCCTTTGGCCAGTTTTCCATTAAGAAAAATCTCTGGATTATTTAATATAAGCCAGTGGTCTGTCGGTGAAAGAGGTATAAAAAAAGAACCTCGATGTTTGCCTAGAGTCGGAGCTCCTTGCAGAATGCTAACTTCTGTCATAGTCTGATATCCTCAGTGCTTAATCGATTAGCAAGAGTTATAAAATGCAGAGGTTCAAAAACAAATAATTGAGTTCAAAACTTCCAAATCAGCATTTTCTGTTCAGCAGGACATTACAGTTTATTTAAAAAAACAGATACTGAGATTAAAAGATGGAGTAAAGAGTGCGTGGTTTTGCATTGCAAGACGAACTCATGTTTTGGTCCTGTTTATTGCTTAGTGTAAGAGAGAAAGGAACTCTGTCATACCTCCTTACAACTAATAATAATTTTGCATCAGTTGGGAATAAAGTTGCTAATTATTATTGGAGAGAGGAAGACGGAATAAAAGACAGTATGGTCTTGCTGCTACCGCAGGTAGGGCATCATAACGATGAATAATTTCGTTGTTATGGCATCCTTGTTGTTGCTGGATCATCACCATAGCATTAGAAAATAAGGCAGTGTATTTCAGTCACTAGAATTTTCCTTAACTGGTCTTCAAAACTAATGCATCTGTATCTGAAATCCTAGGAAACAATTAAATCAGGAACACGGAGTTATAGGTCTACTGCCCACTGCGCGCGGAGTAATGCATTTCACATTCTTTCAAATCGGGAAAGGTAACTAAGTGTTAACTTCTAATACATCATTGCCTCCTGTTATTCATTTTACATCATTCTTAGCGCATTATAATATATAATCTATTTGATATGACCTGATGAAGGCATTGAATGTTTACCTTATATTCATTGTTTTCATTGAACTTATGGCAGTGCAGGGTGACCGAAGCAATTTGAAACTCTGCTATCACTTCTTGGGCCGACTGTACTACAGTAGGAGTAGTATTAGTACAAGCACTTCTGCTACTACTACAACAACTATTGCTGCTGCTGGTTGTAGTAGTACTACTCCTGTCAAGAGCCCTAGTACTATTACAATTACTACAATACGATCCCCCCTCCTTCTTATTTTCTTGTTTTAGTTTTTTTTCGTATTCCTAGTCTCTCTCTCTCTCTCTCTCTCTCTCTCTCTCTCTCTCTCTCTCTCTTATTTCGTCTCTCTGTCTCTGTCTCTCTGTCTCCGTCTGTCTGTCTGTCTGTCTGTCTCTCCTTTCTCTCTCTCTCTCTCTCTCTCGCTTCAAGTCAGAACTCAGACGCTACCACTGTACGATTAGGCGAACAATGATGGTTAGAATGCGCCTTCGGACGCAGGCAGCTGATCATGATGACTCTAATTGTTTGTCAGTGTTCCTTTAGTAAATATTTTTTCCTATCACACATATGATGGTTCAATGTCAGCATGTATAGCATGAAAATATGTATGATGAGTTTCATTATTTCCCGTAGCTCCTGCAAGAGAGGCGGATATATACAGTATTATTTGCCATCTTTACGACAAGGTTTGTGAGAAAAACTAACACCATATTGGCAGGCACCAAACATCAATTCAACCTGTCGTCAGCTGGGAAACATTACAGACGAGGTCAGACGACGACTCGAACACTGGCACTCCAGACGAAGGAGAATGGCAGCGTATATGGGGTACTGACGTCGGACCCAGAATCGTCGTGTTCACATCTACACCAGGACCACAAAACATTCCACCTACCACCAAAAAGCCAATAGATTTCTTCTATCTCTTCTTCACAGACGCAGTAATAAACAATATTGTCCAAGAAACTAACTAATACAGTGATCAGTACATCACTAATACAAAAGATTACCTGGATAGCGATCCCAAGTCCCTAGTGCATCAGTGGATCCAAGAAGGACTTACCAACCCACAAGAAATAAGGGCTTTCCTTGGTGTTATCAATATGAGAATAATTAGAAAACCAAGCACTGAAAGTTACTGGATGACCACAAGCCCCAGTTTAGCTACCCCTTGGTTTTCTCAACATTTCAACCGCAATAGATTCCAACTCCTATTAAAATTTCTTCACTTCAGTGATAACTCTCTACCAGCCCAAGGAAGACCTATTCTTCACAGAATACAGCCACTTACTGACCACTTTGCCCATCTTTTTTATCATTATTTTCAACCAAGAAAGGATATTTCACTGGATGAGAGCATGATTGGCTTCAAAGGGAAAACCTCTCATCTGCGACAGTTTATACAGGCCCAAAAAAACATCACACTCGTTTTGGAATTAAGCTTTGGTGTCTATGTTACACTGCCTCTAGCTGTACCCATACTTTTGAAGTATATGAATGTGAAGCTAATTTGCCACCTAAGCATTACAGGAATGTGACATATGTTACGACATTCAGACTCCTAAATCAAAGAGGGGTGTTAGGTAAGGGCTATATGTTGGTCTCGACAACTAGTTCACTTCGCCGAACCTCCTCAGACACCTTTATCAACAAGACACACTGGCGACTGGAAGAGTGAGGTTAAACAGAGTTGAATTTTTTTTCTATTATGCGAGGAAGAAGGAACCAAAGGCCATGAGCCCGCAGTAACAGTTCCCTCCAAGAGAAAAACAAAATACAATAGAGAGCCAAATTCAAGATCTGATCAGTTTGAGATGCCTGGACACACTGCGTTTGAAAGACTGGAGATCATAGGCAGCAGGATATACAGGCAGAGGGAGACAGTTCCAGAGTTGACCTGTTGCATATATGAAAGACTGGGAGTAACGGTTAACTCTTGCATTAGAGAGCTGGACAAAAAAGGGATGAGAGTTTGCTGCCGGATGCTACGTGCCCGTCATAGAGGTGGAGGAATGCAAGCAGACAGTTCAGAGGAGCAGTGACCATTAAAGTAGCGATAGAAGAGAGATAAAGATGCAACAGTGCGGCGAAGAGACAGAGGTTGAAGGGAGTCAGTAAGAGGAGGAGAGCTGATGAGACGAAAAGCCTTTGTCTCCACCCTATTGAGAAGAGCTGTATGTGGAAAGCCTCCCCACACATGAGAGTTGTACTCCACACAGGAGCGGATAAAACCCCTGTATAGAGTCAACAATTGTGCAGGCGTAAAGAAAGAGCGGAGTTAGCTTAGCACACCCAATCTCTTGGAAGCAGATTTTGCAAGAGATGAAATACGGTATGATCTTTCCAAGATAAGTCCCTAGTAAATGAAACCCCAAGCATGTTCAAGGATGATGCAGGATTAAGCTGAATATTATTAATCATTAGTGGGTATACCTGTGGAAGATTTTGTCGGGTTGATAGGTGTAAGAACTGAGTCTTAGATGCATTAAAAAAAACCATATTATTTTTACCCCAGTCAGAGATACGAGCCAAGTCAGACATTAGGTGTGCCATAGCCTCATCCCTTGTTTGTTGAAGTAACTGTTGAGATGGGCGTTGTGGGAACCGAATGGAAAGGTGAAGGGTGGAGTCATCAGCGTATGAGCGGATACAGCTTAGAAGATCATTGATGAATAAAAGGAAGAGAGTTGGTGATAGGACAGAGCCCTGAGGAACACCACTGTTCATAGATCTAGGAGAAGAACAATGGCCGACTACAACAGCGGCTATAGAACGACCAGAAAGGAAGCTAGCGATGAAGGCACAGATAGAAGGATAGAAAGCGTAGGAGGGCAGTGTCATAAAAAACTTTGTAGTTACTTGTAGAGAAGTTATATATTAGACTTGTGGACGAGCGGTTGTTATACTTGAGTTGTTTGTAAGTAGATAATCTTGGTTCCCATTTGTCATGCAATGACAGGAGACGTAAGGAATAGTATGGGACTATTTTTATTTGTCTTGGAAATATTAAACAAAGTCTCTCACACATGAGTGAAGTATAAGTAGAGTCCCGCTAGCTACCTCCCTGTCTCTCTCTCTCTCTCTCTCGCTCTTCCAAGTTGCTAAGCCTTTCTCCCTACTACCTGCCGATTCTATGGCCTCTCTCCTTCTGAGCTCTCTTTCCTAAATTCTGGTGAAACAGGGGTCGTGTCACGTGTGTTACACTGTGGTTGGAAAGTTTCAGAAACCTGTGTGTGAGTATGTGTGTATGTCACTAGGCTTTGTTCTCCTGCTATTTTGCTGACAAATTACCTGCATCATCTCCTGACATTGCTACTTCCTAATCTGTCGTCAGCTTTTCCTCAGTTTAACTTGCAAGATCATTTCCCATTCCCAGGCTCGCATAGAGCTGTCTATCTGTCTATTTATCTATCTATCTATTATGATTTGTAAATATAATATGGACTCATAACATTGCTCGGCCCACGCCGCTGAAGGTCCTCCGACAGCAGTTATCATTGACATATGCTAATCTATTAGTACATAATATTGATTATAATATTGTAGACATATAACATTCATAGTAAATAGTAATTATCCAGTAATATTACACTTTAAACAAGTTGTATACATATTTGAATAAATGTATTAAAAGTAAACTATCTAACTGTAATACAGTATGTACAGTCACACGTACTAATTTCTGCTCAGGGGTTACCCCTTCCTTCCCCCCTCTACCCTGGACAGAGGGAAGGGGGGAATAGCGAACAAGTCTACCCCGCCTTCTGCCCCCAGCTCCCCCACCCTTCACCTCCAACTGCCAGTTACTGATTAGACGCAAATTTTCTCATGTCCTATAAACATGACTAAACTGTCGTCGTACACACTTTCAACAGCCAAGATTTGGACTATATTTTTAGAATAAATTATTACCGTATTGAACTGCATTCTCAAATTGAAAATATTCACCATCACTGTAATCCAGTGTCGTCCGCTGCACAATTCTGGGTTCCAGTGCTTACCTTTTCACTTCCCCCAGCTGTCTCTCTCTCTCTCTGAATTTACTTTTCCCACTCATTCTTTCTTTTTAAATTTATATAACTTTCTCTTTGCTTCTCTCCCTCTCTCCCCCTTCTCTCTCGTTCTTTGTCTTAAGTCTTCCCCGCCTCTCACCCCTCCCCTCCCCCCACCTTAGGCCTGATCAGCAGTCAGTTATACCGTCACCGCTCCTTCGTATATCGTGTGCAGGCAACATTTATCACACACACTTAGGTCAGATGTATGGAAAGCTAATTTTTTTTTATATATAATTGTATTTCACATTATGAGCCAAGTTCAAATAGAGAACACCAGACCAATATTCGTAATTTTTATTAGAGTGACCGTTCCACTTCACATAGCTGGGTAGCTGGGCTTATAAACTGCACACACACACACACACACACACACACACACACACACACACACACACACACACACACACACACGACTTAAATTTTTGCACAGCGTGGCGACTACAAATATAGTCATTCTAACAACTGGATTTGCTGGTCCAAACCTTCCCTGTCCCAGTCAAACTCCTCATTCAACAACCGGTGAATGAGGAGTTTGACTGGGACAGGGAAGGTTTGGACCAGCAAATCCAGTTGTTAGAATGACTATATTAGTAGTCGCCACGCTGTGCAAAAAATTTAAGTCGTGTGTGTGTGTGTGTGTGTGTGTGCAGTTTATAAGCCCAGCTACCCAGCTATGTGAAGTGGAACGGTCACTCTAATAAAAATTACGAATATTGGTCTGGTGTTCTCTATTTGAACTTGGCTCATAATGTGAAATACAATTATATATAAAAAAAAATTAGCTTTCCATACATCTGACCTAAGTGTGTATGATAAATGTTGCCTGCACACGATATACGAAGGAGCGGTGACGGTATAACTGACTGCTGATCAGGCCTAAGGTGGGGGGAGGGGAGGGGTGAGAGGCGGGGAAGACTTAAGACAAAGAACGAGAGAGAAGGGGGAGAGAGGGAGAGAAGCAAAGAGAAAGTTATATAAATTTAAAAAGAAAGAATGAGTAGGAAAAGTAAATTCAGAGAGAGAGAGAGAGAGAGAGAGAGAGAGAGAGAGAGAGAGCTGGGGGAAGTGAAAAGGTAAGCACTGGAACCCAGAATTGTGCAGCGGACGACACTGGATTACAATGATGGTGAATATTTTCAATTTGAGAATGCAGTTCAATACGGTAATAATTTATTCTAAAAACATAGTCCAAATCTTGGCCGTTGAAAGCGTGTACGACGACAGTTTAGTCATGTTTACAGGACATGAGAAAATTTGCGTCTAATCAGCAACTGGCAGCTGGAGGTGGAGAGTGGGGGAGTTGGGGGCAGAAGGGGGTAGACTTGTTTGCAATTCCCCCCTTCCCTCTGTCCAGGGTAGAGGGGGGAAGGAAGGGGTAACCCCTGAGCAGAAATTAGTACGCGTGACTGTACTTGGGTTATTGTAGTGAAATGCATACATGCAAGAAAAAAAAAGTTTAAAATTAAAAGATTATGGTAAGAGTTATTAATATTTCATTTAAAGATAATGCTACTGGTATGCCATACTTCTATATCATGGGTCATTCTTCTTTGTATTTTATATATATATATCTATATATATATATATATATATCTATATATATATATATATATATATATATATTAATACTATATACAAAATATGTACACTTCATTCAGGGGGGTTAACTTGGATGTTAACTCTCCCCCCACTAAATACTGACTCCAAATTTGCAATTCTTGCGTGCATTCTGTGCATTGCGAACAGCAGTACTGCAAATACAATGCAGAAGATTACTCGTATAAAGACAGTAGGTGCTGGGCTATACACTTAATATGGGTTAAACATACTCAAACTCAAATCTTCCCAGGTCTTCATTGTTTCATTGATCAGTTGCATAGTTTCAAACTTAGGTGAAGTCAACTTAATACTTGTGCTCATGTTTAATTCCATATCAGGCAGTGGGTGGAAATGTTTGTGTGTATGATTGAGAATGGCGTAGTGATTGATGGCGGATAAAGTAGACATGGCTGGTGTAAATACCGCACAGTAGTCTGGTGCTATGTATAATCCTGAGGCTGAAGTATGAGATGGTGGTATATCTGGACAGACTATGTAAACTGATGTGTTATGAGTGAAATAAAAAAACTGTGAGTGTCCGACGCGTTGATGGTGTACAAGTTTATTTGGAGCAAAAGTGAAGTTGCAATGATTATGAATATTGTCATTTCTGATGATAGCCATTTCACAAGGGACTGTATCAGTAGGCTGAAACGTGAAAATGTACGCAGGACAAAGATGAACAGCATGTAAGGATGTACGGCACTTTCGTTCAATCGTTGATTCACTTGCGAAAGTGACAGTGTCCCGTCTCTTGGAGACCATGATGAGTTCGGTGTCTGTGTTGATGTTGATGACCAAAGTGTTGTTATTTTTATAGGGGAAGGGATGTATTTGGTATACTGTGAACAGGTCTTCAGTTATGAATGGTACATGAACTACTACTGATGTTGGTGTTAGTGTTGCTTCTAAATATGGATAATATTGCATGAATTCCCTAATGCGGAACAAAGGCTTCAATTTATGTTTATGTATGCCTTGACTAATTATCTGACGTAGCTCATGAACTGGGAGTAAGTCAATTGTGATCTTGCCATCACCAGCATTCGAAATTCCTTGCATAAGTGCCCTGAAACGATCTCTAGTGTTGTCTAATTGTAGTAGAATCGTGTCAATATGTTCTGTGATGAATAATTTATCTTGGTATGTTAGTATCTGAGCTATCTTATTAAATTTGTTGTTTATTTCTTTAAGGTCATCCTCTGTAGCCAATCCAAAGATGTTCCCAAGAACTGCGCCACCCAGGTCGAACAAACCGCGCTTTTGGCGAGTACGTGTGATGTTGTTCCTGTCGCTCAGTACCTCCGTTCCATAAGATGGGAGATCTTGGACCATGATGAACATAGTTGTCTTTGCCTGTTCTAGTTTCCATTTCGCTAACTTTACCATTTCATTCACTTCCTTTGTGTTATGTGCTTATGAAACATAATTTCCTATCATGAAGTCCAGAGTTCGCATCGGCTTCGCAAGACTGTCTAGATAAGTAGGTAATTCATACAAGTAATCTAGACTTATTTCAGTACTCATGACGTCCTTAACGATTGTAGTCGTGGCCGTTGGAGCTATGAGGCATCCTTGTCGTACTATGTGTTGGGGGTCTAAGTGCGCATACCCTCTTGCTACCTAGAGGAGAATCCATAGCATAAGTGCCTTCATCGTAACCTACCGAAAAAAAAAAAAAATCTATTAATTTCCGAATATGGTCATGCTGTGGTCGATGATAGTGATGATGTGCGTTACGGTTGATTGTTATTTCATTTATAGAAGGAGTTTAAATCGATATTTAATTCTCGTACATGATGTACTGTAGATTTTATTGGAACAGTTGCACCTATGTTCGATTATTTGGTATATGACCTTAATTTCTTTTTGTAATCATTGTTGTTTTCTTGCTTGGTTTCTTGAGGTACGTTCGCCTGTTCGGTTGTATCCGATGCTGAATAATTATTGGATAGTTACCTTGAAACTCGTTTTAAATGGTTAATATGAACTTGTTTCTCTTCGCCACTTGACAGTGACTTAATTAAAACTTTGTTTGCTTTTATGTTAATTACTCTGTATGGGCCCTCAAATTTTGGGGATAATTTATTGTCTCTCGTATGAATGATACCATAAACAATGTCTCCTAAGCTGATAGGTGAATCTCTTGCCTTCTTGTTAAATGCCTCCGTCATTTCTTCCTTGGACATCGTTAATTGTTTTTTGACTCTTTTGTGAATGTCCTGGAATTCACGTAAACGGAGTTTGGAGTAATCATCGTAATTGTATATAGGCAGACTGTCACCTTCCAGGAGCTCATATGGTGGTTTTTTATCTGTTCCATATATAATGAAATGTGGTGTGTGACCTATGGATTTATTTATAGACCCATTAATTGAGGTTTCTACTCTGGGAATCCAATCATCCCAGCTTGCATAATTTTCACTGAGAATGTGTCGTAGCACATCTAATACTTTTTTGTTTTGTCTCTCTACCAACCCATTAGATGCTGGGTGATAGGCCAAAACGTTAACCTTTTTGATGTTGTATTGTTTACATATTTCTTGTAAGATCTCAGAATTAAATTCTCCTCCATTATCACTTATTAGTACCTTTGGGGTAATAAAGCGACATATTACATTATCTGTTATTGCCTTTGCTACTGTCTCTGCTGTCTTATCTTTAATTGGAGCTAAAATGACATAACGGGAAAAATGATCCGTTGTTACGAATAAGTATAGGTTATTATTGTATGATAATGGCATCTAGTAAATCAACAGCGACAGCGTCCCATGGTTGATGTGGTACAGGGTAATTACCCATCAGTGCAGGTGTGATTGGGTATCCTTTGTGTTTCGCACATGATTCGCATCTGTCTATATGATTGTTTATATCTTTTCGTAATGAAGGCCAGTAATATAACAGCTGGGCTTGGTTGAATGTCTTATCCTTTCCAGGATGTCCTGCATGTGGGCTATCGTGTATCGTACGTAATACTTGGGGTATCATGTCATTAGGTACTACCAACTGGTTAGTATTTCTTTGGCATTTTGGTTGTTTAGAGTTAATCTTGTATAATGTATTATTGACCATTGTGAATTGTTCGAGTGGGACATGCAGTTTGGGTAATTGTATGTCATCTCCACTTTCTAACTTGTATATAACTTTAGACCATATTGGGTCAAGTCTTTGTGCCTTTGCGATATCATCGTGGTTTGGGATATTTCCTTTGAGATCTAACGCCGCGACCTGAATTGTGTTCGGGTTCCTAGATAATGCGTCAGCTACTATGTTCATTTTACCTTGTATATAATGAATTTGTACATTGAAGTTTTCAACTGTACATTTCCATCTTGCTCTCCTCCCAGAGAGGAGTTTTTCTTTAAACATACCCACCAGTGGTTTATGGTCGGTGAATAAGTGGATTTCGTAACCATATACCAAATCTCGAAACTTTTGTAATGCAAAAACCACTGCAAGTGCCTCTAAGTCTGTAGTGCAATAATTTTTCTCTGCACCTCTTGTTTGTCTGCTGGCAAATGCAATTGGTTGATTTTTTCCTTTTTTATCTTCCTGCATCAGTACAGCCCCAAATCCTTTAACTGATGCGTCTGTACAAATAAGAAATGATTTTGTGTAATCTGGATATGCTAAACAAGGTGCATTTGTTAGTTTAATTTGTAGATTGTTAAATGCCCTTTTTGTTCTTCTTCCCATTGGAATACAGCATCTTTTTTGAGTAGTTGGAATAGAGGAAAGGCTATATGAGAGAACTGTGGTACGAATGACCTATAGTACCCAGCCAGACCTAAAAATTGTCTAACTTCGTCAGTCGTAGTGGGTTCAGGAAAATCTCTCACTGCCTGTATTTTGTCATCAGTGGTGTGAATACCACCAGAACTTAATTTGTGGCCTAAGAAATTTATTTCCTTAAAGCAAAATTTGCATTTAGAAAGTTTAATTTTTAAACCAGCATCACTAAGCTTTTGTAAGAGTAAGTCTAATTTCCTGAGATGATCCTTAATATTCTTCGTTGCGATTATAATATCGTCAAGATAAACAAATATTCCTTGTCCTAAAATTCCGGACAATAGGTAATTCATAAGACGCTGGAATGTGCCTGGGGCTGTCCTCAGTCCCATTGGCATTCTTGTATATTGATAATGGCCTCTGTTTGTAGAAAAGGCAGTGTATTTACGTGACTCCTTCGATACTGGGATTTGATAATAGCCGTTTAGGAGATCGATGGTTGAGAATATGTTATTCTCAGGACCAATATTCTGTAGAACGTCGCTTAGCAATGGCATGGGAAATCTGTCTGGGATTGTGTGATTATTTAGTTTACGGTAATCTACTACCGCACGCATTTCTCCATTTCGTTTGGGCACGAAGAATAATGGGGCATTCCACGGGGAGACTGAAGGCTCAATAATTCCAAGTTTTTACATTTCATCGACATACTGATTTCAAGTGTACGTTGGGAGTGTGGTATGCGGTAAGTTGGTACGAAAATTGGTGCTGTTTCAGGGTGCACATTAATCATGTGATTAATCAAGTTAGTACACCCTAATTGTTCTCCGGGCAATGCTACGGTGTCCCTGTGTGTTTCCAGCAGGGTTAACAAATCATTTTCTTCATCAAATTCACCTGAGTGAATTAAATTCTCTTTTATTCTTTCTCTATCCGTAGATTTTATCTCACTTGTTACTCCAGCTATAACTATTTCCTTCACAGGGGCAGGACATTTTTCAATATTAACTATGCAAGTCCCCTTTTCAACTGAACTTCCCCATTCATGTGATTAATTATGAATATCTGAGTTTGCCCTTCGTCGTTCGTATGACAATGCGTTTTCTACTGACAATCCCTTTACTTTACATAATTCTTCTAAGACAAGAACAGTACTATTCCGTAATTTGATCTTTATGGTAACGTTCATGTAGGAATCAGGTGGTATAACTAAATCATTAGTGAGATGGGCTGGAAAAATTGATAAATCAGTACTGTTATCTGGGTCACTAATTCTGGAGGATGGGGTTGGTGGTGAGAGTGGATCTATACACTCATCTGTTTGTGTATGTTTGTTTAAACCTTTAATATTACCAATTCTTTTTGGCTCTCTTTTACCAATCGGTGAGGGCTCTGAAGTATTTCCTCTATGAATTCATTGTCAAAGTCTATTCTATTCATTTGTGGGAGTATAGTTACGTTCTCTGCTCTCATGGATCTTAAGCCCAGTAACATATGAGCTTTAACATTCGCGCTGCTGCAGTCGTGCTGTTAACACGTGTCTCCCAGGTCTCCAGCCCTTGCTTTGTGCCTGCTTCTATCTCCACGCTGTCTTGTTGTGGTGTTGTCTTGGAGGCTTGCTTCCTCTTCATCACTACTGCTCGACACTGGAGCTGTGATCGGCCTTTGCCGGTGCTGCTAGAGCTGTGTGTTTTCTCTCCACTGCACAGCGTTTCTCCCTGTCTTTTTTTAAGAGCCCTGCTCTTGCTCTAGGGAGTTTTCGTTCTCGCGTTTTTCTCGGCCTGCCGTTAGTGTCCCTGACCGTAGTACGACGCCGAACCCTGAAGGAGTGCCGCAGGGCATTTCCATGAAGGGGGGCCTTTAGGGCCTGGTTATAGGAGGCGGTGAGGGCGGCATTTTCTGTTAGGGCTAGGGTTAGCTAAGTCCCTCACGGGGCAGTGACGGGGCTTCCCTCAGCGTCCTTTAGAGGACGGGGAACCCCCCCCCCCCGTCACTGTAGGGTTTTTTCTCGTTGGCCGAGTTTTTTTTTTTTTTTTCCCGTCTTATATTTAGTTTCCTTTAACTTGCTGTGGCTTTCTGAGGAATTAATTTGCATTGCAAGTTAGTTCTGTGGCTGCCCCAGCATAGTTCTTCTAAACTAAATATCACTACAGTAGTGTGCTCTTGGCTTCCCTTTGCTCAGTCTTATATTTAGTTTACTCTAACTTGTTAGGTCTGTCTGAGGAATTAATTTGTATTGCATATTAGTTCCGTGACTGACCTAACCTAGTTTTTCTAAACTAAATATCAGTACCGTTGTGTTCTTATTTAATTTACTTTCTCCTGCGTAAATCTATCTAGGTGTTCTGATTTATTTAACAAATTAGTTTACACTGATAGATTTGCTCAAGTTGAGATTTAATTAAATACCTATATAATTAATTTGCTTCAGTTCTGCTCATCTGTTTACTGTTGAGTTGACTTGTTTCCGTCAACCCAACAGACGGATTGAGCGCATATTGTAGTAAATTAATTATTGTTTTTTTTTGTTTTGTTTTTTTCGTGTGTGTGTCTTGAGTTGCCTTTACGTTTTCTGCACTGCCTGGTGCCTATGCCATGAAGGTGGCATGCACCTCCAGGCCCAAGGGGCCTGCCCGCCCCCCCCCCACCCTCGAGGCCACCTCCTCCCAAGCCCACTACCGGGGAGAAGCGAGAGCGTAAGCTCTCCACCAGTAGCTCCTCCTCATCCTCCTCCGGGGCCCCCCCCACTGCTCCCCCCGCTCCCAGGCCTAACGGAACTGCAGCACGCCCACGGTATGCTGCTCCCACCACATCCTCGTCCACACGAGCTAAGATCGTGCGGATTCACGAAGCCATGGATGGGATTACGCCTGCCCCAGCTGCCACCTCTTCAGGCTCCCAGGCTTCTCCCCAAGTAACTCGCGGCTCCTCCAGCACTAACAAGCGACCGCCTTGCCCCCCCTCTGCAAGAGCACCACAGCCTTCTGCCAAGGCCCAGCTGGGTGTTTGAGCGTGCGACAGCGCCACTGAGATGGCCACCACTGCTGCCAAGGAAACTGCCCCCCCAGGCACCCCACCTGCCCCTGCTGCCACCACTGCTGTTAACTCTCCTGACGAAGAGGGCTGGACCCTGGTGTCACACAAAAAACCGCGAGCGACACAGGGAAACGAACGAATCCCGGCCATACGCATGACTGCTCCCCAGCAGCCCCCACCTGCACCATGCCCCTCAGCTCTTCAGAGGCCTCAGAGGCCCCCTTCTGCACCACGCCCCTCAGTCTCGGTCCGGCCTCCTCCACCACCCCCTTCCAACTTCTCGGCCTTTCGTGTCCCAGTCCAACCGGGATTCACGACCAGCTACGGCGCGGTCCAAGCCCTCAAAACCCACCTAAGGGGACTAGCCGTCACGAACCGCTACGGCCGCGACGACAGCTGCCTCCTTATCCCCCGGGACGAGGAGACCTACCTGCGACTGAGGGCGTTGGCGGAGGACGAGGCCCCACCTCTGAAGATTGTAGAACTACAAAGGGGCGAACAGCTTACCAAGGCCACTGTCATGGGCTACCCCAGGCGTATGCCGGTGGGGATCCTTTTACAGCACCCCCTAGTGGAGGAGGCCAAGCGCTGCCAAAATCAGCGCACACGGGAAGAGACCCTTCAGGTCACAGTCACCCTGAGGGGCCCGCTAATACCTTCCCTCGATCTAGGGAACTGGGGCGAATTCCACCTGTGCCCCTTCATGCCAGAGCTGCTTTGTTGTTACAGGTGCCAAAGATATGGACACCACAGGGCCAACTGCCACTGCCCCCCAGTATGCGGCATTTGCAGCGCCAGCCACGACACCAAGCGGTGCCTGGCAAAGCTGAAAACAAAACAGCCTATAACTTCCCGATGCTCCAACTGCTTGGGATCACACCATGCCTGGCACCCCAGCTGCCCAGCCAAAACGAGGAGAGTACTGCAAGGGCGCGAACAGCAAGTGGCATGGGTACAGGAGCAGCAGGCCATCAGCCTGACTCCAGCCCCTCCAGGTACCTTCGTTTGGGGCCAACAGCGCTGCCCCACAGAGCAAGTCCCAGCCACCAGCGAGGCAGAATTCCCTCCGCTGCCTACCACGCCAAGCCCACCGCTATGCACCATGACAGCAGTCCCCCCACCACCTGCTCTCACCCAGGTCGTCACGTCTGCGGAGGTACATTGTCCAGGCTCGCCACCGCAGCACCCATCAGCCGGGGTCACTCACAGTCCCTCCCAGGCCCCCATTCAGCAGGAGCCTGTATTCACCCTCGAGGAGCTCCACTCCATTGGGAAACAGATAGCCGAGGCCATAGTTGTGGGGATCAGCCAATGCCTGGGAATAACGTGCTCTACAGCCCCTGTCTCAGCCGCAGTCGATGGGATCATCAATCTGGCCATCAAAAAGAAGCGAAGCGGCACACCTCAGCCTGCACCCCCTCCAGAGACTACCAACCCCCTACCGCGCAGGGCGGCTCGCCCAAAACGGAGGGCATGGCCTCGACTCACCGCTGCCTCATCCCAGAGGGCTCAGGAGCCTTGTCTCCCACCCTCTCCATCAGAGGAAGCGCCGGCACCAGTGGCAGTCAGCACGGTGGTCGAGGCCCCGGCCTCCCTCTCGGGCAACAGCCTCCTACCCCCCATGACCTGCGAGCAAACCCTGCAGACATCCGACTAATACAGTGGAACTGTTTGGGGATCAGGCACAAGCTCCCCCTCCTGCAGGAGGCAGTCGCCAGGGATCAGCCCCACGTCTTCCTCCTGCAGGAGACCTTACTCCCCGACCATTCCTCCTTTCAGCTACCTGGATACACCTCCCATCTCCTCCCCTACGAACGTGGAGTCACACGAGGATGTGCCATTCTCGTCCAAGATCACGTCTCCCACACTGTTTGTGACCCCCTGCCTTTTTGTGGACCAGGGGTAGAGGTGCAAGGTGTTGTGTTACACCTGGCATCCTCCTCACTAACTGTGTACAATGTCTACAAAAGCCAGGGGGGCACTCTTGATGTGGGAGAGGTGTTCTTCCACGCTGCCTCCCGTTCTGTCTTTATCGGGGGCGACTTTAATGCCCATCATGATATTCTTGCATCGCCCCTTCCATCCAACGAGGCAGGACGGCACATCTCTCTCGTTCTCGAGGAGATGGAAGGTGTCTCCTTAATAAACAACATTCAAGAACCCACCCACATTCGGGGAGGATGCCTGGATCTGTCATTCACCTCCACCCTCCTTGCTGGCTCGGCGCAATGGTCGCTCCACCCGCGCCTAGCCGGCGATCACTTTGCCATACTGATCAGGCTGCCTCTCACACCCCTCCCCCTGCCCCCACCTCCCCCACCGAGATAGGACCTCAGCAAAGCTGACTGGGCTGCCTTTGCCAGGGCCTTAACCACCATTTTTTAGGCCTCTCCTCCCGTCCTAGACCTCGAGGGTAGAGCAGATCAAGTTGCTAGTGCATTTGCACAGGCCGCCTCCATATCCATCCCGCAACAGCGACGCTCCAAGAAGCGTTACCGAGATGGCTGGATCTACTGCGACAGGGTCAGGGAACTTAACCACAGACTCAACGCCGCACGAAAGCAATACCGGCAGCGCCGCACATCCCCGCACCGCTGACACCTTGCTGCTGTTACGCAACACGTCATGTCAGAAAAACGCCGGCTGAAAGAGGAGGCATGGATCAGATGGTGCGGGACCTTAGACTCTCACTCCTCTCAGGGAGATGTGGAGGAGAATCCGGTCTATCTCTGATCCACATCCCCCCTGTCCTCCCTCTCACCCTGACCCAGCCGCTGAAGCCAGCCATCTCGCTCAACACTTCGCGGATCGCTCTGCTTCCCACAATCTTCCACAGTCCGTTAGAGACAAGCAGGAGCAGTTGTCTACCTCTCGTCTCGCAGCAATTCAAGCTGCCTGTGAAAGGCCTGACCCCGCCGATGTTCCCTTCACCAGCAGGGAACTGCATAAAGCGCTGCAGCATAGAGGAGACACTGTTCTGGGGCTCGACGGGCTAACCTACTCTCTTATCACATGCTGGAGATTGTGGGAAAAATCGCCTTCTTGACCTGCTCAACCTCTCGTGGTCTCAGGGCCGCTTACCAAGGTCGTGGAAGACAGCCATCATCCACCCGATCCCTAAACTTCGCGACCCTTCCGCCATGTGCCCGATCTCTCTTCTTAGCTGTGTTGCTAAGACGGCGGAGAGGGTGGTGCGAGCTCGCCTTTCCTGGCGCCTGGGCCCGCTACACCCGAGGATCTTTGCCTATCACCATGGCAGGAGTGCCACCCACTGCCCAGCATCCCTCCTCGGGGAGCTCAGAGGGAGAAGGAGCATGGCTGTCTTCCTCGACCTTGAGAAGGCCTTTGAACTGGCTAACCCAGTCATCATCCAGGCTGCTCTAGCTGAGAGAGGAATAGGGGGCAAATTGCTCACCTGGGTGGGAGATTTCTTCGCAGGCCGTCAAGCAGGGGTCCTTTTCCAGGGGCATCTTTCCTCGTTTTACCACCATAGCAACGGCACGCCTCAGGGGAGCGTCATAAGCCCGCTGCTCTTCAGTGTCCTAGTTGAGGGACTCCTTACAGTCGATTACGGACAGAGGGTCACTCTACTCTGCTATGCCGATGACCTAGCCCTAGTTTTCACGAGGAGAGATTGTTACACTCAAGCCCTTTCTGCTCTTCCTAAACTTCACGCAAAGTGCACCGAGCTTGGCTTGAAGATCAACTTCAAAAAAACCAAATGCCTGCCCTTTGGCTTACACCCCCCAGAATTCCCATTGTTGCTTGGTGGCCACCAGCTCTCCATCGTCACTCTCCACCAATATCTGGGAGTCTGGGTCGACAGTGGTCTAACCTTTAAGAAACAAGTCAGATACCTGCAGGAGTGTGCTGCCACCCGCACTGCTGCCCTAAGGTATCTATCACAACGCAGCCTAGGGGCATCCTTTAAGGTCCTGAGAACGTTTTATGTTCATGCTGTCCGCTCGCTTGTGGATTACAGCGCCATATGCCTGACCGGCCTTGCCTCCCCATCCAGAAGGTCGCTAGAAGTCCTTCAAAACGACTCCCTGAGAGTCATGTTGGGAGCTGCCCGGTGGACTCGGATTGCTAACCTAAGGGCTGAGGGTGGTTTGCCATCCTTGGAGCATCGTATTGCTCTCCGGGCTACAATTACCACCCTCCAGCTAGTCCAACGACGACCACACCTTCCAGTCTCAGCCTTATTCAGACGCCTCTTGAGCCGCCCATCTGACCCTCATCCAGAGCACGATTGGGCTCGCACCATTGCTGCCTTGGTGCATAGCCTTGGAGCCGCCCCTGACATCTGTAGGGAACCCGACTCCCCCTACCCTGGTTACACTGATCCACCGCCATGGGCCCCCCTTCCATATGAAATTCACTGCCCCACTAAAGCTCACCCACGTGCTTCCATCCCTGCCCTTCTTCGACAGGAGGGCCTCAGCAGGATGGCTGCTCTCGATTCCCCTGAATCTGTCACTTATTACACAGATGGATCTGTGTGCGCTGACGGATCCGCCGGGCCTGCTTTCGTTCTAGGGCACCATATTGAATCTTTGCGACTCTCTCCTGGGGTCTCTGCCTTCCAGGCTGAGTTAGTTGCCATACTTGATGCATTACACCACACACAACTTAACCTGCAACGGCGGGTCATCATCCACACAGACTCCTTGTCATCCCTTCAGGGGTTGCGCTCCTTCTCCTGCAGTGACAACGTTTCTCTATTAACGGAGATATACTCAGTCGCCTCCCTCCTCACGAACAGAGGCACCTCCGTCACCCTACACTGGATTCCAGAGCACGTTGGGATCCTTGGCAACGAACGAGCGGATGCTGCAGCACGCTCAGCATGCTCTTTCCCGGGAATCACGTTCCCTCTCCGTCCTAGCACCTCAAACACCATTGCCAAACTGACTGGCACTATTGCAAGGCTGTCCTGGGCGGGCCATCAACTGTGTGTTGCAGAGGGCTCTCGTTCTGCGTTGTGGTATGCCACAGCCACGACCTACCTACCACTCCTGCCTCCACCTGGAGTACCGAACTACGTGTTGGTGCGGCTCCAGTGATTACGGCTGGGATTCCCCTGTTACAGTCAGGTCACCGGGGCCGCACCAAAGCCATGCCCCCACTGCCTTGAGAGGGCTGAAGAGCCTATACTACATTACCTACTCCACTGCCCAGCCACTGCCAAGCTCAGATCTCACCCAGATGTGGGCCACGCCCAGTTTGATAATGCCTTCCATACAGCAGCCAACATCATTGCTCAGTCCCCTTTTAGCACTCTATTATTCTTAGTAACCAATTACCCGCCCCCTAGGTAAATCAGCAAGGGCATTGTTAGCTCTACCCTGACGGGCTCTTTGTTTGCCCGTACCCCAACTAGTGTGGGGAAATATCCAACAACAACAACAATGAGCTTTAATTGCTAAGTTTTCAACGATATAGAAAAATGCAGAGAATGGTCTTGTAGTCTCTGTGAAACTGATATTTAATCTTATCATACCTTTCACTGTAATTTGTTGTCCATCTACCGTGTATAAATCTAAATCAGCTTCATCCAGAAAAGTTACTTTCTTTTTATTTTTAAGAATTCTATTTATTTCTTCATGTGTTATTAAGTTCACTGGAGAGCCTGTATCTAAAAATAAGGAAACGTTTTGATCCTCACATACAGCTGGTATCAAGATACACTCATTTCCCAACATGCCTCCTATGTGAATTTTAGACTTGTTTTTCTTTACGTTTGTTCGTTTTTTGTCATGACTTGTCTTCCCCCGATTTGAACATAGAAACAATTTTTTCTACTGTTTTGCAATCACTGGTCCAGTGCCCTTGGTATCTATGATGCCTACAGTAAGGACCAAATCCTTGTGTCTTTTGTTTGTCCTCTTTTGCTTTGATAAAGCATTCATACCTTGTGTGTCCTGGTTTTGCACAATAATGACATAGAATGGACCTATCCCTTGACTGTGACCTACAATGTGATTTCCCATAAGTAGTGTTGTTTATGGCGCGAGACCTGCTCGGGCTGCGCGAAAACTTATGAAACTGCCTGTAGTCTGGCGTCTGTGATCAAGGCCTCGTCATGTTTGGTTGTTTGGTCTGCCTGCTTTCGGGTCGCGATCGATTTTGTTCTCTGTTTGGGGTCGGTGTAGATGTTTTCACAGCTGATACTGTCTCAGGTACCCTCATTCTACTAGAATGTGCAGGTGTGTCGACCATACCTGCTTTACTGCACTGCATCTCTACCTCGTTCATTAAGTCTAATAAGCACATGCCTGGGGTGTACGCGATCGTCTTGGCGATCTTAAGGGTCCTATCAGGTAAATATACACAAGGCAGCTACATAACCAATGATGTCCACGACGAGGTCTGGGGACATCTTTCCATCATCTGTTATCTAATTTGAGTTTTCCAAAGTAACTAACAATGTTCTTTTGATTGTGGAGACATCAGCAGTTATTTCACTGAGCACATGGTTTGTAGTGTGCTCCCTTACAAGATCTACAATTTTATGTAATTCTGGAATTATACCTGGCAAGAAGTTCATACCTCCAGAAAATTTCTTCAAAAATTCAGTTTTATTTTCATCATATGTCCTAGCTTTATGGAGCTTATCTGATCGCAATAAATTGCTTGCTGGACATCTTTCCTGGCTTACGCAAGATGAAAAAATAGCAATTTTCTCTTGTTCATCTAGTATGTGGCGTTTGATGAACATTTGTTTGCACTGGCTGACTAATGAAATGACATCAATGCGATCTTTTTCTGTGCCAGAGAATTTTGGGGCAGTTTTATCCTCATGGTACACAAACACATGGGGTGTGGTTATTAGATCATCGGTATTTGTTTCTTGATTCATTTTCACTGTTTGCTCTGTTAATTTAACTTGGACTTGTTTATCGTTGTGTGAGGGAATGGTGGAATATGTACGACCTGACCAGTGAACCCTGTTAAGTATATTGGCATACGTGTGCAAGTCAGCGACAAAGTCCTCACTTGCTACGTCAGAGGGGGTTTCCCACTCATCATCTGAAACTGGCGTATTTGTTTCTTGGTCTTTAGTTTGTGGTGAGGTTTGTACAAGGGGTGGGTTGCCTTGGTGATCTCTTAATTGTAAGTCTGTTGTGGCTAATTGTGTGTCATCTGGTGTGTTGCCCTGGTGCTCTCTTAATTGTGAGTCTGTTGTTGTGGCTAATTGTGTGTCATCTGGTATTAACGTGGGTGGTGGCGAAAATATTCCTGTCATTAAGATATGGTGTTATGAAATACGCCTTTTGTTTATTTATGTCCTAACAAAATAGATGAGTAAATAAGTTGAAATAAATGATAGATAGTGAGTGTATAAGTGTATATATGGAAATAAGTAAAAAAAAAAAAAGTTGAATTTAGCTAATTTTAGCACTGAGAAGAAATGAGTAAGTATAATTTTACCCACTTGATACAGATCGTAGAGGTGTGTCGATACAAAAGTCGATCTCGGAAGAAAAATGCAGGGTTGATTGAAGATCTCTTGATAATTCTAGTGCTGTGTTGATGGACGATATTACTCATGAAATTCCATGGCCTGGTGTTTGTGGTGGTTAACAGCTGTCCCAGGCAAACCTTAGCATAGAACGTTGAATTTCCAACTCAATACTGTGGAAATAAATGAGTATGAGTAGGAGCTATGTGAATAATGAGTAATGAGTAGTGGGTGAGAAGTGCCTGGTGTCAGTCACACGTTGCTTGGCGTGGCAAACTCGCGTTGTGATGTCATCTCAGCACATGGTGACGTCGGCTTCCCACACTGGTAGCTGTGGTGAATACTGAGTAGCGATGCTTAAGCTGGGTGAAGAAAGGTGAGTAAGAAGCGTTATAAATGTGGCTCTGGTGTTTTGCTGCGTGTCTTGACCTCTGCGTCAGCGATGGAGGTAGGCGGAAGAGAGTGGTAGGGGTATGTTAGCTTGTTGCTTTAATATTTCCTTTTCTTTACTTGCTTTGTTTTTTATTCTTCTTGCTGCTGCTTGAAGTTACGTGAAGATTATAGAGTTGTTTTGTAGACTTGTAGGCTATTTGCATTGTAGGCTGGATTTTGTAGGAATTCACTGTTGATTCGAATACGAGATGCGTACTTTTCGCTGCTACCAAATGTCATAAAAAACTTTGTAGTTACTTGTAGAGAAGTTATATATTAGACTTGTGGACGAGCGGTTGTTATACTTGAGTTGTTTGTAAGTAGATAATCTTGGTTCCCATTTGTCATGCAATGACAGGAGAGGTAAAGAATAGTATGGGACTATTTTTATTTGTCTTGGAAATATTAAACAAAGTCTCTCACACACGAGTGAAGTATAAGTAGAGTCCCGCTAGCTACCTCCCTGTCTCGCTCTCTCTCTCTCTCTCTCTCTCTTCCAAGTTGCTAAGCCTTTCTCCCTACTACCTGCCGATTCTATGGCCTCTCTCCTTCTGAGCTCTCTTTCCTAAATTCTGGTGAAACAGGGGTCGTGTCATGTGTGTTACACTGTGGTTGGAAAGTTCCAGAAACCTGTGTATGAGTATGTGTGTATGTCACTAGGCTTTGTTCTCCTGCTATTTCGCTGACAAATTACCTGCATCATCTCCTGACATTGCTACTTCCTAATCTGTCGTCAGCTTTTCCTCAGTTTAACTTGCAAGATCATTTCCCATTCCCAGGCTCGCATAGAGCTGTCTATCTGTCTATTTATCTATCTATCTATTATGATTTGTAAATATAATATGGACTCATAACAGCAGTTTGGAAATTAAAAATTTATGCCAGACTCGATCGAAAGCCTTTGAGATGTCAAGTGCAATGGCAAAGCTTTCGCCAAAGTCCCGAAAGGAGGATGACCAGGAGTCTGAAAGGTAGGTGAGAAGATAGCCAGTGGAGCGTCCCTGACGGAACCCGTGCTGACGATCAGAAAGAAGATTGTGATAGGAAAGATGCCTTAAAATTTTTCTATTGAGAATTGACTCAAAAACTTTTGAAATACAGGACGTTAAAGCAATTGGACGATAGTTAGAGAGTTGGGAGTGGTCACCTTTCTTTGAGACTGGCTGAATGAGAGCAAACTTCCAGCAAGAAGGAAAGGTACAAGTTGACAGACAAAGGCAAAAGAGTTTGCCTAGGCAGGGTGTAAGCACTGAAGCACAGTTCTTGAGAACAACAGGAGGGACCCCATCAGGCCCATATGCCTTGTTAGTACTGAGGCCAGTGATGGCAGAAAATACATCAGCTGAAGAAATTTTAATGTCAGCCATGAGGAAGTCAGAGGGGGGAAGTGATGGAGGAACAGCACCGGAATCGTCTAAGGTGGAATTGGAGGAGAAAGTCTGTGCGAAGAGATCTGCTTTATCAGTTGAAGAAATAGCTACAGAAACATCAGAGTAGAAAAGAGGAGGGAAGGATGATGAGGTAAAGTTGTTAGAAAGGTTTTTGGCAAGGTGCCAGAAGGAGTGGGAAGAATTCGAGTTGGAGTGTTGAGAGTATTTAGTACGGATGAAATTATTTTTAGCAGAGCGAAGAACAGACTTAGCACGATTCCGGGCAGAAACGTAAAGATGATGTGATTCAGGGGTGGGTTGGCTCCGGTACCTTTTGTAGGCCCTCTCCTTGTTGCAGACAGCATTAGAACAAGCATGATTAAACCAAGGCTTTCTTGCTTTAGTCAAAGGATATGGGAAAGGAATGTATGCTTCCATGCCCGAGAGAATAACCTCCGTAATGCGCAAGGCACACTCAGATGGCTCACGGCCATGGAAGCAATAATCATTCCAGGGAAAATCAAAGAAGTACTGCCTGAGGGCCTCCCAGTCCGCAGCTCCAAAATGCCACAGACGACGTTTCCCTGGAGGGTCCACAGGCCGTACTGGAGTGATAGGACAGGTTAAGGTGATAAGGTTGTGATCAGAGGAGCCCAACGGAGAGAAAAGATTAACAGAGTAAGCAGAAGGATTAGTTGTGAGGAAGAGGTCAAGTATGTTGGAGCTCTCTCCAAGACGGTCAGGGATACGGGTAGGGTGCTGTACAAGCTGCTCTAGGTCATTAAGGATAGAAATGATGTAGGCTTGTTCACCAGGCGGATCAGTGAAAGGAGAGGAGAGCCAAAGGTGGTGGTGAACATTGAAATCTCCTAGAATGGAGATTTCAGAGAAAGGAGAAATGGATAGAATGTGTTCCATCGTAGAAGTAAGCTAGTCGAAGAATTTTTGATAGTCAGTAGAATTAGGGGATAAGTAAACAGCACAGATATATTTAGTCAGAGAATGACAGGAAAGCCTAAGCCAGAGTGTAGAGAATTCAGAAGAATCAAGTTCAGGAACACGAGAGCAAGATAAGTCGTTGCATATATATACACAACAGCCACCTTTGGCTTTGAAATGAGTATAGAGAAAGTAGGAGGATACAGAAAAGGGTTTGCTGTCAGTTGCTTCAGACAGCTGAGTCTCAGTTAGAAAAAGAAGGTGAGGTTTAGAGGAGGAGAGGTGGTGCTCAACAGAGCGAAAGTTAGAGGAAAGGCCGCGAATGTTGCAGAAATGAAGAATAAGAGAGTCAGACAGTGGTTCCAGGCACCTCGAGTCGTCACCGGGAGAGAGGCGGATGGTGGGGGCATTTATAGTCCCCCCCCTGGGGACTCCGAGGCTTGGTGATGAGACGCCATAATCTTTTGAATTTTTGAAAAGGGAAGTGTAGTGTGTACTGTGCATGTAGTTTGGTGTAGATAGTTAGAGAAATTTGTACTGGAGAGCATGCTGGCCTACTCTCTGTGTAACTGAGACACTGAAAAAGTTCAGCAAAAGGGGATGGTCAGGAACTAGTCCTGAGGGCTGATGAAACGGGAGCTCCAGCACTCCCTGTCATCAGCTTTCCATCTACCTCGGGAGTTCTGCCCTGCTCGACTGGTGCTACAGTCTACTCCTCTACTAAAAGGTTTGAAGGCAACCCGGCTTCAGAACAATCAGACTACTGTACTGTATCGCGGCAAGGTAACCTACTCTGTGTGAAGTACAAAGATGACTGCAAGGAACCAGTTCTTCTGTCAACAACATGCAGAGGAGGGTTTACTGCATAGCCTACACAAACAGAAGAGGAGTTACTACAAGGAAGCCAAAAATTGTGAGGGAGTACAACAGAATAATGGGTGGTGTTGACAACAAAGACAGCAAGCTCAATTCCTACCAAAGTGAACGACGTTCAGTGAAATGGACAAACAACGTTGCGTTTTACTTCTTTGGCACAGCTTTGCTGAACAGCTACACACTGTATTAAAAAAAAAAAAAAAAAAAAAAAACAGCGGGCAAGTTTTGTTCGGACTGGAATACATTGGGGCAGTGTTCGAAGACCTGGTCTCTCCTTACAAACCAAACAAGAGAAACTCAAAGAGAAAAAGACCAGAGGAAAGGCGCTCACTAGATTCCGTAGACACAGATGACATGGCGTCCACAGCTTCAGTTCATCAGTTAGAGAAACTGGCAAGAGGAAAATTCAGAGATTATGTGGCAGACCATGACCGGCGTGTAAGGTCTAGTTATAAAATATGTAAAGAGTGTGATGTGGGGCTGTATGTCACCTGTATCCATAGATATCACCAATACCAACAATAAGTCATCACATGTATCACTGTCGTGAATATCACTGTCACCACACCCAATGTGTATTACTTCAGCCACATAATATATTACAGTTGGATTATTTGACATCGTGCAACTCCACAATCCACACATTCATATAATTCGAGTTATTTCTGTGAATAGGACTAATATTTATGCAAGAAAAATGATTGCATGATTGTTACGTTATAGAGCAAGAATTGAAGTTTTGTTTCAATTATTCTTATACTCAAAGAAAAAAGGAATTTACCCTATTGTCTTTTTATACTGTATGTGAACCCTTGTAGAATAATACGTCGCATTCATTTACGTAAAGTTCGTTCCTTTTTTATCAAGCGGCTTTTATTAGCGTAGAAACCTTATCATCATTGTTTTCAAAGATGGTGATAGAGTATTTTTTCCTGTAGGGTAATGAATCTGGATTATTATCTCTTATAATATACTGTAGATAAGCAATAAAATCATTTATATTATATTTTTTACTGTTTTTATGATCCACTGTCCATTACTCAACGGAAAATGCTGGAAGACTGGAGAAATAGATGAAACTGGTAACAGAAGATAAGGTAGAAGGGAAGACGAAAGGTGAGGTAACCGAGTAAGGACGAGAAAAGGAGTTGAAAGAATATTATGATAATCTGGTAGCAATAATTTTGAAGTAAGCAAAAAGTTGGAGCGGGGATGCAAGGAGAGAAATAAGCGTAGTAATAATACTAAGGAGTTAACGAAACAAAAGTATAACGGGCAAACACGAAA
>NC_137025.1:23111185-23126185 GCF_032717465.1 Coenobita brevimanus
TCATATTCATTACCATTTTTGCATTTAGCATCGATGAATCTGGTACCAGTTGTACAGCTGGCTCCACTCCAGAGTTTATCATTCAGCGTTGTCTGTCCTCTTTGCGCCTGAGGTGTGAACCCGAACTTCACTGTGTGGGTTGTGAAACATCTGAAAGCGGGAGGGAGAGAGAAGAGTGCGTTGGCGTACAGTACAAGTGTAGGTGTCTGTTTGCAGGGAAAGAAAGCGTGCTAACAAAGGGCAAAACAGCAGTATATCCGCTTGGAGAGATTAGTAACCAGAGTGATGTTTTAACAGGCTTACTTATAAGAGCGTAATTAATCGTCTCATTCTCGGCAATTTATAGTAAAGATTTTCAAAACGTATGATTGGCTGTACCCTCCCCAGACATTATTATTATTATTTATTATTATTATTATTGTTATTATTATCATTTTTATCATTATTATTATTGAAATATACCATCAGGTCGATTAAACACCGCTAAGAGCGAGGCCTCGTAGCCACCTCGCCGCTGTGGGTCGAAAAGGTTTGAGAGCATCATATTACGTGATGTTCACTTTCGGATTCCCACACCCCAACCCACCGCAGTGGGGTTGCCAGTGAATATAAGTTAATGCGATCACGCTGGTTGACAAATAAATGCAGAATGACAGTTGTTTGTTAGGCATCGTGGCTGCATTAACTTAAATTCACTGGCGCTCCCACTGCAAGGGTGTGGGAATATGAAAGGAAATATCACGTAATGTGATGCTTTTACTCCCTTTAAACTTACAGCGGCATGGTGGGTAGGAGGCCTCGCTCTTAAAGGTGTTTAATCGACCTGATGGTATATTTCAAACTGTCATTCTGCAATTATAATGATAATAATAATAATAATAATAATAATAAAATAATAATAATAATAATAAAATAATAATAATAATAATATTAATAATAATTATTATTATTTTTTTTTAATTATTATTATTATTGTTACAGTAATATTACTACATCTACTACTACTAGTTCTTGTAGTTCCATTAGTAGTGGAAGTAGTAGTCGTAGATCCAATAGGTGCAACAGTAGTAACTTTGGTAATTGTAGCTGAAATGTAGTTGTGTAGTAGTTTCCATTGTGGTAGTGTTGCTGTAGCAATTGTAGCTGTAGCTACAGTTGCAGTTATAATTTGTAGCAGTGGTGGTGGTAGTAGTGGCGGTTGTACTGGTGGTGGTGGTGGTGGTGGTGGTAAAATTGGTGGTGATGATGGTGGTTGTGTCTGTGGTGGCGGTCGTGGTGGTGATAGTGGTGGTATTGGTGGTGGTCCTGGGTCTGGTTCTGGCGGCAGTAGCAGCAACAGCAGCAGCAACAGTAGTAGTAGTAGTAGTAGTAGTAGAAGTAATAGTAGTAGCAGTAGTGGAGGATGTGAGGAAATGGTGGGACCTTGTAACATCTCATGGCCCTGAAGTAGGGTACTACCCTAATGCAAGCAAGTCCATCTTGATCGTGAAACCAGCTTACTATCAAGATGCACAAACATGATAGTGACCAAGGAAGTCAGAGGCATCTGAGTGCTGTGATTGGAACTAAGGAATTCAAAGACAAACATGTGAGTGATAAGGTAAAGACCTGGGTAGAAGAAATTCATATATTATCCAGCCATGCAAAAACAGAACCTCATGCAGCATACAGCACATCTACCTATGATGTAAAGCACAAGTGGACCTTCTTGATGAGGTTGATGAGGACCATACCAGACATCGAGTTGCTGCTACAACCACTGGAGGATGCTATCCGGGATTCATTCCTCCCGTCTCTAACCAATGGCCACATCCCCACACCAGAAGAGAGGGACTTTCTAGCACTTCCACCCAAGATGGTAGGCCTTGGCATTATAAATCCATCGGTCGTGGCAAGCTACGAACACAGAAATTCACTCAGGCTCACCGAATCCTTGTCACAGAAGATATGCGCCCGGGTTGAGACGAGTGAAATCGACCACCAAAGGCAGAAAGATATAAAGACACAGCAAGGAGCATGAAGCAAGACAAAAGGACCAGCTTCAGCACATAATCGAACATCTAACACCAGATCAATGCAGAAGAGTTGAAATTGCACAGGAGGTTGGGGCATCGAACTGGCTCACAACTCTGCCTCTCAAGGCAAAAGGCTTCCACTTCAATAGACAAGAATTTATTGACGCCATAGCCTTGAGATATGGATGGCCAATAGAGAGCCTACCTCAACACTGTGCCTGTGGTACTACCTTTGATGCAAACATGCAATGGTATGCAAAAAGAGAGGCTTTGTTTGCATCTGATACGATGAAGTACGCGACCTCGCTGCCGAAATGCTGCAGGAAACATGCCATAATGTCACGATTGAGCCAGCTCTCCTACCCCTGGACAGCGAGCACTTCACCCACAGAACAGCAAACACATCAAATGATGCAAGAGTGGATGTTAGTGCTCAAGGTTTCTGGACACGTGGGCAGAGGGCGTTCCTCGACATCAGGATATTCGATTCCATGGCAGCATGTCATGGCGAACTGTCTCTCGAAGCTGCACACAAAAGGAATGAACAAGGAAAAAATAGAAACTATCAAGAAAGGATCCAACATGTGGACCACGGTCGATTCACTCCCCTTGTGTTCACAACATCAGGCAGGATGGGTCTGGAGGCGGTGAGAGTCTACTCGAGACTGACAGAGGTTCTTTCTGAGAAGAAACGTCAATTGCAGAGTTCTGTTATGGCGTGGATGAGATGTCGACTGTCATTCTCCCTCGGGAGGTCTGCTCTGCTATGTCTCAGGAGCACAAGATAATCAGCCCTCAGGCCTGTCTCTCTGGCGGGTATGGATTATGAAGCTACAGTGGTCGAGAGTCGCATAGACCAGCGACTCCAATAGTTTAATGTCTTTATTTACGCTGTAATATCAAAACAATTAAAATAAAATAATAATAATAATAGAAGATGGGTGGTAACCACAGCCGTTGGCGTGCTTGGGGCCAACGCATTGTAATATGAGGGTTAATGTTAACCTTCACATTACAGCTCCAAATGGTGAACAGTATTGGGAAGGTTGGTTTTGATCTTCACAATATAATTACCCAATGGATGGAGGTGATTTTGTATTTTTAAAAAAGTAGTAGCAGAAGTAGTAGTAGTGGTAGTAGTAGTAGTAGTAGTAGTAGTAGTTGTTGTTGTTGTTGTTGTTGTAGCATCATGTGTAGTTAATGTCGAAATATGATATTGTGGAAACTTAGAGATATTATAAAAATAATGCATAAGGGGTGTTTTATTTCTAATCCAGCTTAGATCAGTCTCCAGCTACACACGGTAGGTGTTAACCTATCTGTTTATTATCACCAGCCTTTTTAGAAGGCAGGGCGATAATGTTTTTCCCTGCCTCTATGTGTCTGTCGGTGTGTCGATAACTGCCAAGCAAGCTTTTTGGAAAATTAATATTAAAATAGAAAACAAGGTTACATCAATAAATCTGTATGATAAAAGGGATGTCGGGAAACATACATAGAGTTCCAGCATACGGTGTATATATGTCTCAATTGCTACTGGTCGCAAAGGCAAGTACAAATTTTGAAAATTTACTACAAGAATCCAAAAGATCACAAGAAAATTCTTCACACAAAGATTATTCAAAACAGAATTATGTAAGACATTAAAGAAAACGTATCATCATCATTATAACTCCTTCAAACACCTGAAAGGAGAAATACATAGTCTTACAAGAGAAATATTTGAAACTACTATGGAGACAATAGTATCCCAGGGCCGTCGACAGGCAGAGAGTGCTCATGGGATCCCTCCTGGCTCTGCAGCAGATTAAGACCGACTACAACAAAAACCAATTATACCTACCAATTTGGTCTCAACTGGATGCTACTTAATCGACCATAACAACAACAAACTATTCCTCTCAGTTACAACGACCAGTTACACCTACCAATTTAGACTCAACTGGGTGCGACTTAATTGACAATGACAACAACAAACCATTCCTACCAAACTGAACTCCACTGGAAGTGGCATATTTGTCCTATATTTCCATATATGTATGTGTGTGTGTGTGTGTGTGTGTGTGTGTGTGTGTGTGTGTGTGTGTGTGTGTGTGTGTGTGTGTTCCCATCATATATCATGAACGGCTTGAGCTATGAACATGAAACCTTCAGGGTATCAATATATGGCCAAAATCTTCGCCGAGTTCGAAAATGGGCATGCGGAGTCAAGGTCAAGATCACCAAAATGGCTGCCAAAGGTCAACTAGTTTTATTGCCTGCCTTTAGCACCATTACATCTCATGAAGGGCTTGAGCTGTAAATATGAAACCTTCAGGGTATCAAGATATGGCAAAAATCGTGGATGAGATCGAAAATAGGCACTCACAGTGAAGGTCAGGGTCACTAAAATGGCTACCAAATGTCAACTAGTTTTTATCGCCTGCCTTTAGCACCATGATATCTCATGGATGGCTTCATCTATCAACATGAAACTTTCGAAGTATCAAAATATGGCCTAGACTTTGGATTTGGCCATCAGCATATTCTAGCGGGCGATTAGCATTCGGCTCCCTAATGCTTTTCTTTCGTTCATTGACAAATTCCCCCACTCCAGTAGCATAACATTTTGGACCCAATTTCTCCATGAATTTATTTTTCACCATGGACTTAGTTCTCCCCTTTGAACTTATCTTAGTCACTGGACCTATTTTCACCATGGAATGATGAGGTTAAGTTTGGGTTTATGCCAGGCAAAGGGACCACTGTTGCCATATTCATTCGACAGATTCTGGAAGAATATATAGGAAAGCAAAGTGGTCAGTAATTTGTTTTTGCTGATCTGGAGAAGACCTTTGATAGAGTCCCTAGGCAGGTGGTAAAGTGGGCAATGAGAAAGCTTGGGATCGAGGAGTGGCTGGTTATAATGGTTATGGCTATGTAAATAGGTGCTTGCACCCAGGCAAGAGTGAATAGAGATTTGAGTGACGAGTTTTCCGTGAGTGCTGATGTGCTTCAGGGGTCAGTCTTGAGCCCCTTGTTGTTTATCATTGTGCTTGAAGCCCTCTCACCTGACTTCAGAAACTGACTTCTGTGGAGATGCTGAATGCCAATGATTTGGTGTTGATTGCAGAGAATGAAAGGGAGGCGGAGGAAAGATATAGGAAATGGAGAGATGGTATGGGACAAAAGGGCTTGACAATAAATGCAGATGGAACAAAGGCGATGGTATCTAGGGTTGGTGGCGGTACCGTCAAAGAAGAGAGAGAGGGGCCAAGTGCGGTTTGCCACAAAGTCGTGGGAAGTAATTCCATTTTGTGCAGTGTTTGTGATAAGTGTGTGCATAAGTAATATAGTGGTATCAGAGGTAGACTGCAAGATAATCCTGATTTCATGTGTGTGATCGGGGAGAGCATGTGGAGACTGTCATGCATGAAAGGATTGATCTTGCTCGTGAGTGTCTTGAATATGTGGAAGAGATTTGTTACTTGGGAGACATGTTGTGTGCTGGAGGTGGGGTTGGAGTAAGGAGTGGTTGGAAGAAATTCAGGGAGCTGTTGCCTCTACTAGCCCTGAGAGGGCTCTCCTTCCGTGCTTAAGGATTTTTTATGCGGCATGTGTTAGGAATGTAATGCTGTATGGTAGTGAGACCGAGACAGTAAAGAAAGAGGATAATCGGAGGTTCAAACATACAGAAATGACAATGATAGGTGGATGTGCAGTGTGTCCTTGAATGCGAGGCCTAGGGGAGCTTGGTTTATAATGAAAGAGTTGAGAGGAAAGATGGGACTGGAGTGTATTGGTGCTGTGATTAGGAGATAGATTAAGACGATTTGGGCATGTGGGGAGGATGAAGGATGACAACTGGGTGCAGAAAGAGAGAATGTTAACATTGAGGGCAGGGTTGTGAGGGGTACACCGAAAAAGACCTGGGACGAGGCCAATGAGTGTGACCTCAGCAGCATGGAGACCAACCACTTAGGTGTGGACCTGGAGCGGTGGCGTCTTTATCGTGGGTCCACCCCCCAGAGGCTGTCGAGAGAAGAGGAGGACAGCATGGGGGCCAAACCACCGCAAACCCCCCCCCGGCCTCTCACAGGGCTCGAGTACCTGGGAGTGGTTTCGGTCGCCCGGGCAAGTACCACATCTCCAACACAACACACACAACAACAGCGTTTTTTCTACACCGAGAAATGACTCCCCGGCTGTCATTTCTCGACGACTTCTTCTAGCTGGGGACATTGAGAGCAATCCAGGACCCACCAACAAATACATGTGTCCAACGTGCTCAAAACTTATCACGTCGAGCCGACAGACAAAGATTTCAGTACAGTGCAACTCTTGCAAGAACTGGACCCATTACACCTGCACAACACTTGCATCCAAAAAACATTACACAAACACCTGGACCTGCTCCTTATGCTCCTTCCCCCCACCCACCAACCCCCCCTTCCAATCCTACTCCTACTTCCTTCACACCTCCACAACCAAACCCACCGATCCTTCCCACACCATCCAGACCCCCAACTCCTCCCATTCCAACCCATGCTAATCAACCTCAACCCATACCTCCATCACAACCTCCTCCTACCCCTTCCCCTCCACCCACATCACCTCCCCCCCGTGCTGCAGCCGCCAACACACATCACACATACAACATAAACATCCTTCAATTAAACATAGATGGCATAAACACCAAAAAACAAGAACTCACACAATTCATCAAACAACAGAACACACACATTGCCATCTTACAAGAAACAAAACTACACAGAGCACAGAAAACACCAACATTTCATAACTTCACCACCATTTGACAAGACCGGGCCGATGGCGGTGGCGGTGGACTCATCACCCTGGTACACAGATCCATCAACTTTGCAGATACCAGTGCACACACAAAGTCACTTCTCCCCCCACATGACACCACAACAGAAATACAATCAAAATACGCACTGGTAACAAATCACACACAACAATCGCTAACACATACATTCCCCCCCAATCGTCGCCCACAGTACCACACAATTACTCACCACAGATACACCACATCACTAACATATCCAACATTATCCTGGGTGGTGATTTCAACGCCAAGTCGTCGGCCTGGCATGTTAACAACCCTGACACAGACAGAGGGCTGGTACTACAATCCCAGACAGACCATCTTTTCATACTAAACAATCTAGACCAACACACCCATATCCCACACCAAGCCCTCTTCCTCCCATCATCTCCAGACATCACCTTCTGTTCCCCAAACCTCGCCCCCACTACATCATGAAGAGTGGTCAAAACCCTAGGTTCGGATCACCTCCCAGTCATCATCACTACCAAAACCAGAATCACCCCAGCTGGCCACAGACACACATACACTAATTATAAGAGAGCCAGCTGGGAGGCCTTTGTAACTGAAACAGAACAACATTTCGAAACAGTAAACAGTACACCCATCACAAACATCAACACCGTTGTGCACACTTTCAATACAATTATACAAAATGCAAACAAAAGACATCCTTAGAGGCAACAGAAAGAGACACAACCCCAACTTCACACAAGAAATTCAAGGCCTCATCAGACAACGGGACACACTGCAACACTCCCCAACACCCCATACACAAGACACCATACAACAAATACAAGAACTCAACACTCAGATAAACAATAAAATATCAGAACAGCAAACACTAAACTGGAAAAATTACCTCCAAACACTTGACCACAAAACAAACATCAGCAAACTCTACAAAACACTAAACAGCATCACACTTTCCAACAACAACACCACACAATCACACGCTGCCATCACAACAACAGACACCATACCCTCAAACAAACAACAAGCAAACACTCTCATCAATCACTTTTCACAAGTCAGCCATCTAACCCCCCATCCAGAAGACCGACGTATCATCAGACGTAAGAGACAGTTCCCCACAGACCCAGACTATGCACCTTTCACTTACAACCAGACGAAGCACATCATTAACAACCTCAAGCACTCATCTGCCTGTGGACCAGACAACATAAGCAACATTCACCTTAAACACCTAGGACCACAAGGCATACAAGCACTCACCAACATATCAAACTACAGCTACTCACACAACATAATACCCAACATCTGGAAGCATGGCAATATCATCACCATCCCTAAACCCAACAAAGACCCCACGTTACCCTCCTCACATCGCCCCATCACACTCCTCTGCACCCCTTCTAAAGTCACTGAACGACTGATACTACAACTAGTCACACCTCACATTCCCTTAGCCCAGTCACAACATGGCTTTAGGCCACTGCAATGCACAAACACCCTTCTTACAGACCTTACACAGAGAGTTTTCGATGGCATAAATTCAGCTATGCCACCACACAGAACACTCCTAATCACACTAGACATTAGCAAAGCTTTTGATGCCATCCCCCGCCACAACCTCACAAACAAAATACTCAACACAAACATGCACAATAACACAAAAAGATGGCTGGCAAACTATTTAGCAGGCAGATGTGCACACGTAACATTTGCCGGTCAGTCTTCTAACATCAGAAACTTCACAAACGGCGTCCCTCAAGGATCTGTTTTGTCCCCTACACTCTTTAACCTATACATGCACGACGTACCCACACCCCACACACCACAGATACACATAGCTTCTTATGCAGATGATATAACACTTACATGTACACACCAAAACGCAAACACAGCTGCACACATCATTCAACCTTACCTCAACACGCTACACGAATGGTTCACCACAAACAGGCTCAAAATAACCCCAGCCAAATCTACAGTGACCCATCTCACAAACTGGACAGCAGAACACAGTCACATCCCACACCTCACCATAAACAACACTCCCTTACCACACACACACACACACACACACACACACACACACACACACACACACACACACACACACACACAAAATCCTTGGTGTAACATACAATACATCAATGTCATTTAAACAACACATCACAAACATTAAAAATAAAATAACACCAAGACTCAATGCTTTGAGGTCACTTGCCCATACAACATTCGGACACAACAAAGAAACCACCACCACAGTATACAAACAATACATACGTTCAGTGATGAATTATGCAAGCCCTGCCTGGGCTTCTAACCTCACCAAAACACACTACAACACTCTACAGACCATACAGAACAAAGCCCTAAAAATAAATACAGGCTGCACAGCTACTACACCCACAGACCACCTACATCAAGAAACCAAAGCCCTCAAAGTCAAGGATCACCTAGACATGAGAGGCACCCAGTTCCTTGCTGCAGCCTCCACAAACCCACAACATCCACTATAGTACATGGCGGCACATCCACCCACACCGAGGAACATCAAAACAACACCCAGCACACAATATCATACACAAATACTGTCATCTCTCCCCCCTCACCCACCTCAGACCAGCTTCCAAAAGCACATCCACACTCAGATCACTCGCCGTTCCATTCAGTCACTTAAAGACAACACACAGCTGCATGCACGGCCTCCTGACATCCACCCTTCTGAATCCTATCTTCCCCGTGAGGACAGGGTCCACCTGGCCAGGCTGAGATGTGGGCACCATCCAGCCCTCTTAAGCTACCAGAGGAGGCTGGATGACTCCGTCGCTGATGCCTGTCCAGGATGCAACACAGCACCCCATACTATTAAGCACATTATGGAAGACTGCATTCCACACAATCACCTACGCCAACAATACAACATACATTCTTTGAGAGCCCTGTGGGAAAGCCCGGTCTCGGCCATGGCCTTCCTAAGGGACTCGGGGCTGTTCGGCCAGACTGCCTAGGGAACAACTACTACTGCTACCACTTACAGTAGGTGTCCAAGGCCGAAGCAGACAAGCATCATGGAGCCTTTATAAATGAAAAGATTTTCAAAATATACCCATTTTTCCGTGGACCACATCTTCCAATGCACCCATTTTGCAAGTGAACCTACATTCCCCTTGGACAAATTATGGGTCATAGAGACTTAACACCAACCTATTTTTACCATGAGATTTTCCCTCACGAACCTGTTTTCTCCTTGGACCACCTCCCCATGGACCCATTTTCCCCTTGGATGTATTTTCCACCACAGACCAATTTTCCCAATTGAATGATTTCTCCACTGAAATATTTTTCTCTTGAGACTATTATCCCCATGACTTATTTTGTCCTGTGGATCTAATTTTCCTGTGGAGCTATTTTCCCTCTTTGACCTATTTTCTCCCTAAAGTGTAACACCAAATCTGGACATGGACGTATGGACTGCAGTGGACCTATTTTTACCGAGTGGATCCACTTTCCAGCTGGGGTAAATTTCCACATGGACACATTTCCCATGAATATATTTTCCCACATGGATCTACTCGTATCCTGACCTTGTTCCTATCATGGGCATTTCATTCTATAGTCCGATTTTCCCAATACTCACATCAACCTAGCCCATCTGCTTGCCCACCCAACCCCATTCTCCTCCCACCCACCCATTCAAATCACCTTGCCCTTCCACCCCTCTCAACCAACACCCACCCATCCTAGTCATCCTGCCCTCCCAACCACTTACTCTGCCCATCCCACCAATCTGCCCACTGCCTTACCCACCTTGTCACCAACCTCCACCAGACAACCTGCAAGTTATAGAAACACACACACACACACACACACACACACACACACACACACACACACGGAGAGAGAGAGAGAGAGAGGTATGGAGGAAGAAAAACAATTGTTTATCATGTGTAAATGCTCTGTAGAGGAAAGAACCCTCGACTGGTGGGCTAATAAGTGCCAAAGCAATGTAACTAAGATGGGTGGGCGAGAGTGGGGTGGTGTTGGGTGCGGTTCATGAGGGTTAATGGGTGAGGAATGGAGTGGAGTGGGTGGCATTACTCTCACTACCATTACCACCACTACCGGGACCAGGAACCATGTACCACCAAGAAGTCTTACGTCCATGGGGTGAAATGTCCACGGCAGGAATAAGTCTATGATAAGATCAGGTCCATCCGGAAGTATAGGTCCAGGAGAAATGTGTCCGAAATGTGTTCTTGTGGAAAAATGGCCGAAGTTGGATCGTGGGTCTGTGGGTAAAAATGTCACTGGGGGAAATAGGTCAATTGCAGTGTATAGGTCCGGTGGTTTGCCTCGGTGAGAAAATAGGTTGATGAATGAAAATAGGCCCACAGGAAAAAAAAAAAAAAAAAAAAAGGCCCAAGGGACAAAACGGATCATGGGGTCAATGGTCTCAACTGGAATATATATATATATATTGTTACGGAACAGAGATAGATAATGGACACTTCAAGTGAGAATACTAAAAATCACTACTGTCCCGCAAAGTTCCAGGTTCAAAACAAAAGACTTAGGTAAAATTACAAGTTAAAGTTTAATGCTCAAACTAACAACTAAACATTCAGGACTCATAAGGATAATGTAATGGCAAAACAGGTTACATATATGGTTAACTGCAATAGCCTCTATTAACACAAATTTATCAAGAACAAATTTATCTAAGTCAGCCCTGATAAATGAGAGAACCAAATAATGCTCAGTTAAAGTAAGATATAATATTACAGATACAAAATAATATTAATAATGGCAGACATTAAAAACTTTACATGAATCACGAAAAACCTTACCAAGCCTACGAATTAACACCTTACGCCATACAGTACATGAAAAATGGTAAAAACACTTATACTCAAATTATACAGCAGCTAGATGGTTGGAGACTTCCTGAGCACTCACAAAGATAATACACTATACAGGGAAGGACAGAGATGTGAACCAAATGAGGAATAGATCTAAGTGGCAATTAATACAGAGACTGAGCTCATTATATAGGGGGCTGGCAGAGCTTGATACAACTTGTAAGAAGGACGCGCAAATGAAGCCATAGGGGACAAAGAGTTGACAATCCTCCTCTGAACAACAGCAAGAACGACTTACTCTACTATAAGGGGGAGAAGGGGGGAGTGAGGTAGAACAGGCAAGCCTGGTCACTATGAAAGCCACGAGGCGAATCGTGATCAAACATGCAGCATACTGTACGTTAAAGTTATACAAAGGATGATGAAATCATAGGCTATGTAACACCTCCCCACAAAGAAAAAGAAATTTACAAAGGAAATTTCTTATTACTCTAAAACAATGGAATAGTTGAGTAGTTCTTTTAAGGTGGAGTGAACTTCTTACTGTAATAAGATACAGGGTGTTCAATACCCTGATCATCCTCTTGCAGGAAAACAGCCCCAGCTCCTGTATCACTTGCGTCAACAGCCATCTTAAAAGGCTTAGGAAAATTTGGAGTAGTGAGCACTGCCTGACTTAATAGGATAGCTTTAAGTTTACTGAAAGAGGATTCACAGTTATCGGTCCAGACAAATTTAACTCCCTTTTTCAGTAGGTCTGTAAGTGGTGACACAAGAATTGAAAAGTTAAGAACAAATCTCCTGTAATAACCTACCATTCCCAAAAATCTTTGTAGCTCTTTCCTACTTTTAGGTCTGGGAAGATCACTTATAACCTGAACCTTAGCTCCTGGTGGTGCAACGTGTCCATCACCAATTACGTACCCAAGGTACTGAACTTTAGCTTGAGCAAACTCACACTTTGATAAATTAGCTACAAGATTAGCCTGAACCAAACGCTCAAGAAATTTACTGACATGGCATAGGTGATCTTTCCAGTTGTCACTGAAGATTAATACATCATCAATATAAACAACACACTCTGCCAAACCCTCTGTTACAACATTCATGAGCTTCTGAAAAGTGGCTGGTGCATTCTTCATACCATATGGCATTAAAGAACATGCAAAAGTCTTTCCTAGTGTTACAAAACATGAGATCTCCCTAGCACGTTCAGTCATAGGTACTTGCCAGTATCCCTTTAACAAATCAAACTTACTTATGTACCTAGCCTTTCCGATCTTGCCTATGCAATCTTCCACGCGAGGGAAAGGGTAAGCTTCTGTTTTGGTTATCTGATTAACACGTCTGTAGTCGATGCAAAGCCGCTGTGACCCACCTGGCTTAGGGACTAGAGTGACAGGAGAACTCCACTCACTCAACATGGCTCAATCATCTTGTGGTCCAACAGGTAGCCAAGCTCCTTCTGGATGAGAGGAACTTTCACTGGGTTCACACGGTAAGGAGGCAGTTAAATTGGCTTTGTGTCTTCAACATCGACATCATGCATCAACACAGTGGTTCTTCCTGGAGTGGCACGGAACACTTGCGGGTACTCCTGCAGTAATGCCGAATACTCCTGCCTTTCCTCGGGAGGTAGATGAGAAAGCTTAGTCTGGAGATCATTCATGATATCAGGATTCTTCCACAAACTCAGGCTCATACTGCATTGGAGAACTTCACTTGCAGACTCGGGTGGAACAGCTACAGTGCAGACTGGGTCATTTTCGTCCCACCTGTGATATAACTTTAGCATGTTGATGTGACAAAGTTGCCTGTTCTTTCTACGATCTGGTGTGGCAATGACATAGTTGACATCACTGAGTTTCTTCTCCACGAAATAAGGACCACTAAACTTGGCTTGAAGAGGTTGCCCATGCACCGGTAGCAGAATCAAAACCTGATCTCCTGGCTGAAAGTGGTGTAACCTGGACTTCTTATCATACCAAGTCTTCATCTTCTCCTGAGCAGCTCCTAAATTCTCTCTCGCCAGCTGTAAAGCAGTGGACAGCCATTCTTTGAACTTCATCACATACTCCAGCAGGTTGACGTCATCTTCCTCCAACAGCCAGCATTCCTTGAGTAGCTTAAGGGGTCCTCTTACTTCATGGCCAAACAGTAGTTCAAAGGGTGAGAAGCCTTTTGATTCATTTGGAGATTCTCTTGCGGCAAATACAACGAATGGAAGAGCTTTATCCCAGTCTTTCTGATGTTCCAAACAGTATTTCCTGAGCATCGATTTGAGTGTTTGATGATATCTCTCCAATGCTCCTTGGGTCTGGGGATAGTAAGCTGAAGACGTGATCTGGGTGATGCCCAACTCTTTCAGAGACTGCTTGAAAACATTTGACATGAAATTACTTCCCCGGTCTGACTGTACCTCCTTGGGCAGACCAAACTTGGTGAAGAACCCTAGCATTTCCTTAACCACGTTCTTTGCTGAGATATTTCTAAGTGGAATGGCTTCGGGATAACGAGTAGCCATATCAATCAGGGTCAACACATAAGAAAATCCTGAAGAAGTCTTAGGAAGAGGGCCCACAATATCCACCAACACACGGGTGAATGGCGCCTCAAAAGGAGGAATGGGAACTAGAGGTGCAACCTTTTCGGTCTGATTACATTTCCCCACAACTTGACAGGTGTGACAAGACTTACAATACCAGGAAACATCTCTGAAGATACCTGGCCAGTAGAAGTGTTTCAGAATGCGTGCCACAGTCTTCCTCACTCCAAGGTGTCCTGCCAAACTGGAATCATGAGCCACTCTAATGATATCCTGCCTACAAACACGAGGGATGACAACTTGATGTACAACCTCCCATTCACAGTCGGCTGATGCTGTTGGGGGTCTCCACTTCCTCATAAGTACTCCTGACTTTATATAATAACAAGTAGAAGCACCAGCTGACTCTTCCTCACTGCAAGCAGAGTTAGCTAGACCTTTCAACTCAGGGTCTGCAACCTGCAACTCAACCAACTCTTGACGAGACAAATTATCAACACTACGGGGTACTGCCTCATCTGGTGAGTGGTCCAAATTAGTAAGAAAAGTGTCAGCTAGGATAACATCATCATCATCATTATCCTCTAAGTCACCAGTAACTTTAGACTTAGCCCTAGTGACAGCACATGCAGAGAACACATCAGGGACATCACAATCCTGGGTCGCAGTCACTGGTTCACTAGACAACTGAGGAGCTGGACACACTTGACTTCCACCAATATCATTTCCAAGTAAGAAAGTTACACCAGACATTGGGAGTGTCTCAACCAACCCAACCATAAC
>NC_137025.1:23131185-23198685 GCF_032717465.1 Coenobita brevimanus
GGTGATTACAGTGGGCTTGAGATAGTGTTCCATAAATAAAAAATATATATATTTTGAAATTTGACCTTGGCTGTGACTTTGGGGTTTAGGACAAGGTCATTCATACTTGGTAGCCATGCAGATAATGTCAATTACTAGCAATGTTGGGTCTGGTTAGTACTTGGATGGGTGACTGCCTGGGAACACCAGATGCTGTTGGCATCTCTACGTGTCAAGTGGGGTTGGTGGAGGATTAGTGCCCCTCCCTGTAAAACAATTAACTCTAAGCCCTTGGCCACCCCGTTTGGGATACACGGCATCTGGCAATGAATGAATGAAAAACTATCAATGTGTCAAGTTTGGTGATTGTAGCTCAGTTCTATTCTTTTTTATTTTGCACACAATGACCCCAAAATACTTTTCACTGGTCCCTGGATGATCTCAGAAACTACTGGCATAGTCATTTTAGACCTGCTACTGGACTTTGGCTAGCCCACAAAAACTTAAGACCGTACCTTTAACGGTTTCTGAGAATCTGCAAATAGACAATTTTTTTTTTTTTTTTTTTTTTTTTTGCTGTAACTGGAAAACCAGTACTGGAAACTAGATGGTACTGGGTCATGTGAAGCCGCCAGCTGGGTGACTCAGATGGCCAAGTATGATGGCTGTAGCATTGAAACTGAAAGAATACAAGCAGTTTACTTCTTCATAAGAACTACTACTACTTCTACTACTACTACTACTACTACTACTACTACTACTAATAATAATAATAATAATAATAATAACAGTAATAATAATAATCACAAGAATAATATAACTCACTACTGATGTGGTGAGTTATAACTAGAAAACGGAAATTGCAATTAGCACTTTCAATAACTCACCACATAAAAAGGTCATCCATCTTGTGCATGTGACAGTACATAAATAATAAGCAGTTACTGAACTTTGATCTTGGCTGTGACCTTGAGTTTTGGGTCTTGGTCATTCATACTTGGTAGCCATACATACCATATAATGTTCTATAAAAGTACCAAGTTTTTTTCTTTTTTTTATGTGTCCGACTCTGGGCATAGGCTTAACAGCCTGCTCCCAAGGCCCAGTAGTCCTCCTGCATACCATACACCTCTACATATCACCACTTCGGCGCTAACACCCACCGTCCATATTGATTACATGCTAGGGCTGTCTCATACAGGACTGGTGTATTGGTATTAGCGGGGGTATTTTTACAACATGTCGGCGGGTCTTTTGGTAGATCAGTAAGGTCTGTTTTTATTACATTCAAATCCTTAAACTGTTCCCTGCCCCAGCGAGGATTTGAACCTGGGTCCGGTAGAACTGCAGGCCACCTCTCTTCTGACTGAGTGACTGTAGCTCAATTCTATCTCTGTTTTTAAATTTGTGCAGTTGAACTTTCATTATGCCTCTGACCTTGAATTTTGGGTCAAGATTATTCATACTTGGCAATCAGTAATTTACCACATGACAAGGTCATCCAATTTTTTCTTCAATTCGACTGCAAGGGCAGATTGATTCCCCAATACCTAATCGGTGGTCCTGATGGTTTCAACAGGCTTCCAACAGTGTTCCCTTCGAAATAAAGGTAGTTGACGATTTTGACCTTGGCTGTGACCTTGAGTTATGGGTCAAGGTCATTCATGCTTGGTAGCCATGCATAGCATATCAGACTCTAAAAATGTACCAAGTTTGGTGATTTTAGCTCCATTCTATTTTTTTTTTTTTAACTCAATGGCCCCAGACTACTTACCATTGACCCTTGGGCGATCTCAGAAATTACAGGCCCATATGGGCCCATATTCATTTCAAACTTGAACCCTGACCTTGGCTACGTCTCACAAAAATTTCAAGTCTGTACGTTTAGTGGTGTCTGATAATCCAAGGGTAGACTATTTTTATAGTTTTTTGGCTGTGGCTCAAAATTCAGCAATTGGAACAGGATGATACTGGGTCATATGAAACCACCAGCTGGGGGACTCAGATGGCCCAGTATGATGGATGTAGTTTTAAAACTGAGCGAATATAAGTAATTTAGTTCTTCATGAACTACTACTACTACTACTACTACTACTAATAATAATAATAATAATAATAATAATAATAATAATATCATCAAATAAGATCAAACTTATTACCCGTCCCCGCCCCGGAGGGGCTTGGGGACGGGTATTGTTTTCACTCGGTTTGTTTGTTTGTCTGTCTGTTACCTTTATGCGGAAACTGCAGGTGCGATTTTGGCTAAAATTACAGAGATGATGGCTATGGCATTCTGATCACCTGATTAAATATTGGGCAAAATTGGACCGCGTCCCAGGCTGTAAATAAACGGGGTTGGGTAAAAATCTTTGTTTGCCATGACTACATTCAAATTCGCCACATCGACATGAAAGTAAAACCAAAAGGTGCATCTTTCAAATCTGCATCCTAGAATATACCTCATTACAGAAGGGGGGTCAGCCCCCAGTTAGCGTTAGGGGGATCAATGTCAGGTGGGTGGGGCCTAAAATTTCAGATGGGCATAAAATCGTTAATATTCATTCTATTTACTCCAGATCTGATATGTGACATTGTTGACTAGATATCCTGTTGTGTTTGTATGTCAGCATTAAAATGACTGCCGTGGACGGGTTTGCTGAGCCATGCCACAGCTTCATGTTTTAGTTACATTGTTCACACAGAGACATATGGGTGACCTTGCCTTGTTACCTTGCCTTACCTGACCATTTGCAAAAAAGAACCCTTCCTTCTGGCATGGCCATTAACCCTTCCACCAAGTTTGTATCAGATAAAATCAGAGCCATTTCCTTTTACTTTGCGTTGTAACACTGACCTTGCTCTTTCCCTGTGACCCTGACCATTGAATGATTGTTCTCAATATCGGGGCCATTTATTCCCGCTCTGTATTCAGCCATTTTGCAAACGCTTGTTTAAAGAGGATAAAAACTTTTTAAGTTGGCTTTAGCCTACAGTTTTGATTGATATCCATTGTTCTATAAAATAACAGGTTTCTCCATGACTGACCAGCACAATCCGGCAGCCGAATCAAGATTATAGGGGATACCTTCAAATGTTGTGTATAGTTTTGTTCTTGGTGCCATTTGAAAGCGAAGAATGTTTCGTTTAAGAATCTGACGGGTGCTATCCTGTCACCCTTGAGCATTTTGAGTATTTTAAGATGGCGTCTAAGATGGCCGCCAATTACGAAATGTGCTGAAGTGATGCTTAAAAACCTAACAAATTGTACAGCAGTCCTACAATTTCCAATATTTTCATGAATAACTTGATGATAATATTTGTTTATAGAAATGCTTTTCTGATCAGTGATCTAAATCTGTCTATCTATCTATCTGTTGCCAGGCGCCTTAATCCCGTAAGAAGTGGCCACAAACAAATCGCCTCCACGTCCCCCTGTCCCCCGCCATTTCACTTCCTTGCTTCCAGCTCACACACCCCTCTCATGTAGACCTCTCTACTCCATCCCTCCATCTCATCCTTGGCCTCCCCCTCCCTCTCCCCCACCTCCACCTCACTCACATACACTCTCCTCGTCAGTCTCTCACTCTCCATCCTCTCCACATGGCCAAACTACCTCACTGTGTTTCTCCTAACGCTTCCTATTACAGCCACATCCACACTACAACGCTCCTTCACATCCTCATTCGTCAGTCTGTCTCTCCACGTGACTCCACATTCTCCTCTCAAATAACTCATTTCCATTGCTCTCACTCTTGACGTCTGTCCCTCCAACATGGTCCAAGCTTCACTTCCATAAGTTAAAGCTGGTATCACAATATTATATTTGTAGTAACCTTTTCACTTCCATGCACACTTCCATGTTTCTTATCACTGCTTTCAGGGAACCAGCAACCTTTCTTCCTTGATGTACCCTTTCACTTCACCATCCAAACTTCCATCCTTACTCATCACACTACACAAATCCTTAAACGCACTCATATTTTCCATTTCGTCCTCATCAAACTTCACTGTACATTCACTGACTTCGCTTCTCATGAAGACCATAATTTTACTCTTCCCAACATTCACCTTCAGATTCCGTTTCTTACAGACTCTCCCAGACTCATCCACAAAGCCTTGCAGCTCCCTTTCGTCTTCACTTAACAACACAGTATCATCTGCAAACAACAGTACAGGGAGTTTCCAAACACTGTCCTCTCTCATTAGGGCCACTCCAATATCCACTGCCCTACCTTGTATCTCTTTTATAACCCCATCCATATACACATTGAACAACCATAAATAGAAAAACTCACTCAGTTCACTATCCACACACACTGCAGCCTTAGCACAATCATACATACTCTTCACTGCATTCAACAACTTCCCATCTACTCCATATATTCTTAATGCTTTCCACAATCCTTGTCTATCCACCCTATCATATGCTTTCTCCAAATCCATGAAGGCCGCATGCAACTTTTTTCCCTTCTCTAGAAACTTTTCCACTAAAGATCTAAGAATGAATATCTGATCTACACAACCTCTTCCCTTCCCAAAACTTCCCTGTTCTTCTCCAAGTAATTCCTCTGTTATTTTCCTAACTCTGTCAATAAGTATCCTACCAGATACTTTTCCTATAACAGTAAGAAGACAAATGCCCCTGTGATTACCACACACTTCTTTTTCCCCTTTCCCTTTGTACAAGAGAATAATTATACCTGACTTCCAATCTTCCGGGACTCTGCCTCCCTCTCAGACCAATGTGCCCATCTTCCACAACCATTCTACTACTATCTCTCCCCCATGCTTCAGCATTTCACCACACACTCCATCAATTCCTGGGGCTTTCCCCATTTTGACTTTCCTCATTGCTTCCAAAACTTCCATCCTACTTCTCACGTCCTTCCTTCTCCCAGCCATTCCCCAGCCACTTATGCTCGTATTACTTTCATTCTTTATGCTCAGCAGTTCCTTAAAGTGTTCTCTCCATCTGCTCACTTTTTCTCCGTTCTCCATTAGTAATTTACCATTTTTATTTTTCACCCCCGATTAACTTCATTGCTACCTTGTCTAACTCCCTTTACCTCTTTCCAGAACATTTTCTTACATTCCCTCCACTTGACACTCAAATTCCTTTCAATTTCCTCATCCACTCTCTTCTTACTCTCTCTTACTAATCTTTTCACCTCTCTCTTCCTCTCTAATTATAACTCCCTCTCCCGTCTTTCAACTTGTTCCACGCCCCTGGTTCTCATCCACTCATTAAATGCTTCCTTCCTTTGTGCCACAGCCAATCTCACCTCTTCATTCCACAATGCTGTTCCTTGCACCCCTTTTAGTCTTCTCTTCATCCCCCACACCACCTTACATGCTGCACAGATTTCTTTTGTGAATATCATGCACACACCTTCCACGTCCCCCATCTCCTCCAAATCATATTTACCCAATTGCTCCTCCACTTCTCTCTTATATTCTGCCTCTTTCTCATCTACTTGTAACCTTTCCACTCTCCTTGCATACCCTACTTCTTCCTCTTACCTTCTTCTATTTCTCCATTTCAGTTGTAACTTGATTCTAACCACCACCATGTGGTGATCAGAAAGTCCACCTCCCCAACCTCTATATGCCCTTGCATCCATTAAACGCCTTCCCATCCTTTCATCCATACACACATAATCAGTCATTGCCTGCCATTCATTCAGTTCACCACCCGCCCTTCTCATCACTCACCATGTATACCTATGGATCAATTTACTCCTGAAGAGGGAATTGGCTATCACCAACCCCCTCGTGGCACAAATGTCCACTAAAGCACTGCCATTCTTATCTATCTCAGCAGGAACACCCCACTCACCAACTACTTCATCCACCTTCACATTCCCTACTTTACCATCCATATCGCCAATCAAAAACACTCTCTGATTCCTTTCAAATTTTTCGACGCACTTTTCCACATTTGTCCAGAACTCTTCTCTCGCTCTGCTTGCATAATCTTGTGTTGGAGCATACACACAGACAATCGCCCTCATTTGTAGTTCAACTTTCAATCTTACCCACACAATCCTTGAGTAAACCGATCCATACTCCAACGATCCATATTCTCCTTCCACCTGTTACTCACCACAGTACACACTCCTTCTTTTGCCCTCTCATTCTCACCTACCCCCGCGCATACACCCCATCCATACTCCCATTCTCTCACACTCTTACCTCACCATTTAGTTTCGGTTAACCCACATACATCCACTTTCGCACCCTCAAGCACCTGGACAATCTCTCCCTCTCTCTCTCTCTTTCACCTCTTCATTTGCACCCCTTACGTTCCAAGTCGTCATCCGTATCCTTAGTCGTCATCTTTTGAGCAGTCCTGGTCTGAGGCTTCTTGTTCGTATTTTTAGTTAGTTGTTTTCCGGAGAGGGGCACTAACCCTCCGCCAACCCACTTGTTGTCACGTAGGGAATACGTGTTGGTTGGTTATAGGGTTACCACCCAGCGTTGTAAATGTTTTCCTGGTTTACAGGAAATCATTTGGCTTGCCACTCAGTGTAGAGCTACCTTAACACCAGAGTACCACTACACTAAGTGGGTGGATGATGAGCGCCCCCACCCAACACAAATCTAATTCAATTTCGTAAATGAAATGGCGAAATAATGGTTTTCTACAATGGCTCATTGGATTTTTGCATGCTTGCTTCTGATGTACTCATTATTCCTGTATATTTTTCTTACTTTTGTTTTTCTAACACATGGTATTTTTTTCAGGCATCTTGGATATTGACTGGTGACAGGACTCTATAATATCGTAAGTAATAGCTAGTAGCACAGATGTAATCTAGGTTAAATCAAAGTCATGGCTAGGGCCTGCAGGAAATATCGTTTGCACATTCCCTCTGAGGAATACCACATTCAGCACCTCGTGACGTTTGGCCGGAAAGTTAACACACACACACACACACACACACACACACACACACACACACACACACACACACACACACACACACACACACACACACACACACACACACACTTCTAAAACATCAGACGACAGTGTAACCCACGTGATGGAAGTTCTTATATACGGAAGGAAAGAGGAGAAGAAGACAGAAGGAATTAGGAGACTGGAGAGGAGAGAGCGAGAAGGGGAGTTTAGCGAGAGAGGCTGCGAGAGAGTAGCAAGCATAAAACCACTCTCACCTCAATACTCTCTTGTGAGCCAAACTTAGTATAAAATTTTGAGATATTTCCTCTGAAGAAATAATCTACAATCAGACCCCAATATTCATCTTTATCTTCTGTCACCGACTACAAGTAAACCGAGGTTATCTCCTCATGTATCTACTCACTATTACCGAAAGCTCGGCTACGACTACTATGCAGTCAATTACATGACGGACTCTGGTAATGACTGGTGGTGGCAGTATTGAATAATGCTTTCATGGTCATAGTAATTTCAGCAGACGAGAAGAAAAAGGTACAAGCATTGTACGAATGTGAATGCTTGATTACTCCATTAATTATCAATTATTTGAATTTAACTTTCAGACGGAAAAATTGTGCAGTCCGTGGTGGTGAAATTGGTAGAATAGTATGTAGTATGTGGTGCAGGGTGAATACTTAATATCGCAGGGATGAAAAATTACTGTCATGAGGCTCATCTCAGGCTTGTGGAACAGGACATGGGGTGATAATTTTACTGAATCCACTTTTATGAGACAGGGTCATGGAAGAAGGGGAATCATTGGCATGAACCTGAAACCAGAAGCTATGAAACTATGGGCTCTTGGTCTTCATGTCTGCAGCTCAATAGAAGCTAGTCTTTCAGACATGACTGAAGTGAACAGCCAAGTATCTCAAACCACTCACAAAGAAGAGGGAAGTGCACACATAAAAAATGGTGCCCAAGACAGAGATGCAATAAGTATCAAACTCCAGATGGTCATTGATCCTCTTGATCCGGAGCAGCACCCTGGGAACATTGTGAATATAATCACACGACGAGTAGGTCCACCTTCCATGAATGTACACAATTCACTGGCAACTGGTAAACAGCAAATGCAGGAGTTTGAAAGTGGGTTGCCCGATGGGTTCTTTAACATTATCCAAAAGAGAGTCACAACCATGACTATCACAAAGAAGCATGTGAAAACTGTGAAGTAAAAAGTATTGACACATCACTCAGTTACTCACGTTTAATAGGACTACAGGCAAATTCTCGTGACGTAGATATTGCAATGTTCTGGCACATGAATTGACACCAGTGACAAAATCTGTGTTCACAGACACAGGAGAAATACGGATTACCAAGGCGAAAGCAACTCTGAAGAAGCAGTAGCAAGTGGAAGTATCTGCCAGGATAACAACCATTGCTTTACTTTGGATGGTCCACTGGCCAGCTGATGGAACGGTTTAAAACTACATTCAGTACTTGAAGTGTCTATTACAGAGGAGTTTCTCGTCATAAGATGCGTACCTGGTATTTGATCGATGTTATGCCTACAGCATCAATGCTACAGAAAGGTCATGTAGGACAAAGGATGCAAGGAGAGATCATAAACTGGATCTGGATACAGCATCATCACCACAGAAGGTGGTTCTGGGTGCTGCAGATAAGAAGGTCCAACTCATAGATTTCATATGCTTGGAATTGGGCAGTGATTCTGAATTCCACCAGAAGAGCCTTCAAAACCATAGATTAGTATTAACAGGTCAAAAGACAACTCCCACCGGGATCAGTAATGATGGTGTGATGGAACATACGCATGACATGGATACCACCCATGAAGGGGCTGATGTTATCATCATACAACTTCAAGAACCTCCACAAGAAATTGCTGTAATCTCAGACGACACGTATGTTTGTATTCTCGTGTTGTATTACAATTTGACAGAAAATATCACTACAACGATAATAATGGAATCACCAATCAAAGACAGAGTTGTCATTGACATGAAGACAGTTGACAAGCATGAAGCAATCTTAGAGAATTTGTTTGCGGCCCATGTGTTGTCTGAATGTGACACTGTGGCTTCTAGTCATGGTACTGGGAAATTTGCTGCACTAAAGGCATTGCGTTTTGGGTTGTCTTTGTCATTTCTTGGCGACACTTATGCACCAAGGTCAGATATGGTGACACAAGCCACGAAATTCGTCGTTGCATGTCACGGAGTTCCACACTGTGACAGCATGTCACAGAGTCGTGTGACTCATTGGTCATCAAAACTTGGCAAGGGAAGTGCAACGACACCAAATGTTAACTCTCTCCCTCCCACGAATGAATCCTTTGCAAAGAATGTCAAGCGTGCCCACTACCAAGCATGCATTTGGAAATCAGTGAAGGACTCACATTCCTCCAGCAGGAACGTTGAAAATTTTGAACGGATGAAGGATAATGCAAACAAGTCCTTAGATCCTGTAACAGTGCCTCCAAATGTCCCTCTAGCACCAGACAGTGTATTAAAGTTAATTCGGTGCAGTTGCAAAAGTGAAAATGCACCATCCCGGACACCACCTGGTTGCAGAGCAGCCAATTTGTCATGCACAGTTTCCTGCAACTGCAGGGGACGTGATTGCTTTAACACACGTAATCAGGTTGACCAAAGTGCATTAATGTCACTCTTTGACTGACTCATATAAAAATGTCTACATAAGCGTTGCATTTTTTGACATGTCCAAATTGGTTGTTTCTATGTTTCCGGAAGCTGCTCTTTGAGTCTAAGAGAATTACCTCTCTTGAGTAATTAATTTTTATGATTTGGGGCACTTGAATGACTTAATTGAATAAAGCTAGCTACGTTACGATATTATTGTGGTATTTTGATTCCATTCGTGATTTAGAAGGTAAAGAGCATCCTTTGGTTTACTGTCCACAACATGAATGTTCTTAGTAATGAAACTATGTAATTTCATATCATTTCACAAGAAAATATTTTTTGTTCAATATCTAGGCCTAGTTACCACCACGAACGAAGTTGAAGGAGGTTATGTATTCACCTAAGTTTGTTTGTTTGTTTGTCCACACGATATCTCCGAAAGTTTTCGTTGAATTTCAATGAAATTTTGTGGAAGGTGGCCCTGGGTCAAGAAAGAAGTGATTAAATTTGGGGGCTAATCCTGAGGCTGATCTGGATCGTGCAGTGGCAATGGTGGAGGTATGCTCTCTCTCAGGGTGCTCTCTAGTTAAGACATTTGATTTAGGTTTGGTGCAGTTTTATGGATGTATAATTTATTCATATATAGGTAGAATTTCACTACTGTGTTGGTCGCAAGTTTGGTATTTCCATGATGTTTCATTGTTGGTAAAGTGTTGGTAATGTTCATCTTTAGCTATGATGAAATGTAATATCCATTTTGTGGTGTACACCACAAAGTTGTTCCTGTTTTGAAATGTTAGAAACATGATTTGGCTTAATACTTCATCAAAAATAATATATGATGTGATCGAATATTTTTCTCTTTTCAAATAGCCATTTCTTGGATAATTTATTCCCCCATTTTGATTAAGTGCATTATCATGCAACATTTGGTTGCAATGCTTCTCACAAGGTTTTGGTACACAATTACAACAAATAGATGCATACTTACACAATTTAAGTGTGTGAATGCACCTTATTTCTAATGGGACGGCCATCTTGGACGCCATCTTGAATTATGCAGAATGCTCAGTGGTGACAAGAGGGCACCAGCAGATTCTTAATCTACACATTCTTAACTTTCAAATGACACCAAGATCAAAACTGTAGACAACTTTCGAAGGTTCATCCAGTGTCTGCTGGATTTGCATCCCCTTAACTTTGGTTTAGAATCGGATTAAAATTTAGTTATTTTGTTAACAATCAAACATGTGCAGATCGACTTTTACCTAGCCCTGTGACCTTTATCTTTTCTTGATTGTTCCAAAAGATGAACCGCTTCATTCTTGGTTTAACACCAACCGTTCCCCCAAATATGTTTAAAATAGGATGAAAAAGTTTTAAGTTGATTTTGCTACGTCAAATTTGACTTACCCACCATGACATTAACCTTTAACATATTATCTTCAGAAACAGTAGGTCTTCGTATTATCTGACCTGTAAGTCTTCTACCAAGTTTGGTTATAAATGGAAAAAAAATGGTTGAATTATTAATGTCACACACACACACACACACACACACACACACACACACACACACACACACACACACACATACACATACACACATACACACGCATAGACAGTAGAATGTAGCACCAGTCGAACAGGGCAGCACTCCCAAGGTGGAATGAAAGCTGATATCAGGGAGAGCTGGAGCTCCCGTTTCATCAGCCCTCAGGACTTGCTCCTGACCATCCCCTTTTTCTGAACTTTTTCAGAGTAGGCCAGCAAGCTCTCCGATACAAGTTCCTCTAATTGTCAACACTAAACTATATGCACATTACACACTACACTTCCTATTTAAAATTATTTTCAAAATAGAATTTCAGCACCAGGCCTCAGAGTCCGGGGGGGGGGGCATTAAAGCCCCCACCATCAGCCCCTCTCCCGGTAAAGACCCAGCAATATGCTTGGAAGCACTGTCTAACTCATTTCTTCATTTCTGTAACATTTTTAGCATTTCCTTTAACTTTCTCCCTGTTGAACACCACCTTCCCTACTTCAAACCTCACCTTCTCTTCCTCACAGAGACTCAACTGTCTGAGAAGACTGACAGTAAACCCTTCTCTTTATCCACCTACATTCTTTATACTCATTTCAAAGCCAACGGTGGCTGTTGTGTATATTTATGCAAAAATATTTCTTGCTCTTGTGTTCTTGAAATTGAATCTTCTGCGTTCACTGCTCTCTGACTTAGGCTATCCTGTTGATCTCTTGCTAAATATATGTGTGCTCTTTACTTATCCCCTATTTTTACTGACTGTGAAAAATTCTTTGACTATGTTACATCTAAGATGAAACACACCCTACCAGTTTTCCCTTTCTCTGAAATCTCCATTCTATGTAATTTAAACGTTCACCATCAGCTTTGGCTCTCATCCTTTTTAGTGGTCCACCTAGTGAACGAGCCTATTATCCTTAATAACCTAGAGCAGCTTGTACAGTGCACTACTCGCACCTCTGACTGCCATGGAGAGAGTTCCAATATACCTGACCTCTTCCTGACAACTAATACTTTTGCTTATCTCTCCACTTTGCTCCTCCGATCACAACCTTATCACCTTAACCTGCCCTATTGTTCCAGTGAGGCCTGTGGACCCTACCTTGAAGTGGTGGCTGTGGCTGATTGGGAGGCTCTCAGGCGGTACTTCTTTAATTTTCACTGGAATGATTATTGATTCCATGGCCGAGAGCCATCTGAGTGTGCCTTGCACATTATGGGGGTTATTCTCTTGGGCACAGAGCATGCATTCCTTTCTCATATCGTGTGACTAATGCAACAAAAATTAGTTTAATCACACCTGTTCTAATGCTGTCCACAACAAAGAGCGGGCCTACAAAAGGTACCAGAGCCAATCCACCCCTGAATCTCACATCTTTTATGTTTCTCCCTGGAATCGTGCTAAGTCTGTTTTTTGCTACGCAAAAAATAATTTCATTCCTAGTAAATGCTCTGAATTCCCCAACTCTAATTCTTCCCGCTCTTTCTAGCACCTTGCCAAAAACCTTTCTAACAGCTTTACCTCAACATCCTTCTCTCCTCTTTTCCACTCTGATGGTTTTGTAGTTTATTCTTCTACAGATAAAGTAGAACTCTTCATCCATACACTTATTCAGCCTGTCCCAAGGAAGCCCTCTAATTATCTCCTAATTGCTTTAACATCCTGTATATCAAAAGTCTTTGAGACTACTCTTAACAAAAAATAAATAACAAGATAACGCACCTTTTCTGTCACAACTTGCCTTCCGATCGTCAGTATGGGTTCTGCCAGGGATGCTCCACTGGTGATCATCTGATTTTCCTTTCATACTCCTGGTCATCCTCCTTTCGAGGCTTTGGCGAAGGCTTTGCCACCGCAATTTACATCTCAAAGATTTTCTAGCTAGTCTGCAAGAAATTTTAACTTACGGTTGCCATACTTCCATCTGTGGCTTCATCTCCAGCTTCCTTTCTGGTCGTTCAGTAGCCGCTATTGTATACGGCCACCATTCTTCTGCGAGAGCTATCGGTAGTGGTGTTCCTCAGAGTTCTGTCCTATCACCAACTCTCTTCCTTCTATTCATCAATGACCTTCTAAGCTGTACATCTAACCCTATCCACTCATAGTTGATGACTCCACTCATCATTCCATTTGCTTTCTGCAGAGTCCATCTCAAAGGTTGTTTCAACAGACAAAGGAAGAGGCTATGGCACAAGGAATGTTAACTTGGTCCATATATCTGATTGGCACAAAAGTATTCTTGTTGTTTTTAATGTTTCAAAAACTCAGTTCTTACACCTCTCAACCCATCAAAATATTCCTCAGTACTATCATCTAATTTTTACCATACCAAACTCAATCCTGGATCATCTTTAAACATACCTGGGGCTTCATTCTATCGGGATTTATCTAGGATAGATCATATGAACTCTCTTGTAAAACCTACTTCGAAGAGATTAGGTGTGCTAAGCCGACTCCGTGCCTTCCTTACCCCTGCACAGTTGTTGACTTTATACGCGGGTTTTATTCACCCCTGTGTAGAGTGGAGAGGCTCCCCTCATACAGCTTTTCTCAGCAAGATGGAGTCCAGAGTTGGCAAGAAAAAAAAACTTTTTTTTTTTTCTTTGAAAAAGCTAACCCACCTGGGTTTTTTCGTGTTTTTTCACAAAATACCCCCAAAACCTAAGCAAAAGTGTGTGTGTGTGTGTGTGTGTGTTTTTTTTTTCAAAGTTTACCTTAAATTTAAATAAAATAATGTTTCCGCTGTACATAATTATGAATAGCCCAATAAAATCTTATTTTTCACTCAGTTATTTGAATGAGGGAAATGAAAACAATCATGTTTTGACCTGTTTGGCTGTTATCCTTGGGCTGCCTGCTACACAGCAAAAAATGCCTCAACATGAGATGTTTGAGGGCATTGCACAACTCATGAGTTGCCAAAGATCAGTCCACGCTACACAATAGCAGGAGGAGGAGTCATTTGCCTCGCTACTCTCCATTCTTTGGTAATTATAATACTTGCATTTCTCAATCTTGTAAATAATTATTATTGAAAATTCTTTTGCATAAGTGATTTCACACATTATCTTAACAGTAATAATAGCTTTTGGTAAACAAATATCTGAGCTTATAAACTACATTATTTTAAAGAGAAAACAATGTTTATAATATATTTCTATAGAATTATTGATATTTGGTAACGATATGAGACAACATATAGTATACGTTAACTCCAGTGATGATTACTGTTATATAATAAATTTACCCCACTCCTTAATAAACCTAAAAACCATATATCAAATAAAATTGAATTTGTTATTAAATGCATTACTAAAAAAAACCCAGTAAAGTGGGCAAAATAGTTTTTTTTTTTTTTCAAGTGGGTTTTACTGATAAAACCCGGGTGGGTAAAACTGGGTTACCCACTTTGGTGCCAACCCTGGTGGAGTCAAAGGCTTTTCATCTCATTAACTTTCCTTTTACTGGCTCCCTTCAACCTCTTTCTCTTCACTGCACTGTAGCCCCTTTAGCCTATCTCTTTTCTACCGCTACTTCTATGATCACTGTTCTTCTGAAGTGCCTTCTTGCATTTATCCACCACTACAGCAGGTGTGTAGCACCTGTGTAGCAATAAACTTTCATCCCTCTTCTGTCCAACTGTCTAATGCAAGAGTTAACCGTTACTCCCAATCCTTCATGTATGCAACATGTAAGCTCTGGACCTGGCTTTGTCTGTATTTCCTACCGCCTATGCATTGTGTCCAGGCATCTCGAAATGAACAGATCTTGAATTGGCTCTCCCTTATCTTTTTTTTTTTTTTTTTTTTTTTTTTTTTTTTAAGGGAACAGTCTTACGGGCTTCTGGTCTTTGTTTCCTTCATCCTTGCATCAAAAATTTACACATACACATACAAACACATACACACACGTACACACATACATAAACATTCACACATATACACACACACAATTAAAACAGTAACAACAACAACAACAACAATAATAATAATAATAATAATAATAATAATAATAATAATAACAACACGTTATCCTTGTTACCAGAATAAGGAAGCTTCACCATAACTATTTATGCTATATAAGGTATGTAATTTTGGCATCATAAACAAATCTGTGACTTTTAACAGTAGTTCAAGGTCATTCATTTTGGAACATTTACTTAGTTTAACCTTAATTAGCTTCTTGTGTATTATCAACAAGCTCTGAAGACTAAGGTTTTGAAGAACTCATGGGTACATATTACATTTGTCTCAATACCTGACTAACTGTAGGCTTAACTGTAACCACATTCCTTTCAGACAATAAGAGGGACCACAGCTATATATCAGTAAAGTTACAGCTTTACAGCTTTGTGGTCTTCTCTAAAAACATGCAATAGAACAAATACTCAGCAGATTTGAATTCGGTACTTTCCACCAGGCTCAATGGCTGAATACTCGGCAAAAATTCTTAGCAAACTTCTTTATCATAGGATTTTCAACCAAATAGCTGTATCTCGGTATTAGTTTCTGAGATATTTCAATTTCAAATATACAATTTTTGCACCAAAAATGAGCATATGACCTTCACGAATAGGTCAAGGTCATTTATATATTGCACGAGTACTTGGGTTATCTTAGGGTACCTTTCTGTATAATATCATCAAGATCTAAGAAAAAAATGGAAAGTAAAATAATAATAATACGATAACAATCAGCATTGCCATTTATATGGCGAAGCATACTGTAATAATAATGAAAACAACAATAATAATAATAACATTAATAATAATGTTAATAATAATAATAAAAATAATGATAATAATAATAATAATAATAATAATAATTGTTATTATTATTATTATTATTATTATGGCCATTTGTTGTGTCTCTGAATGTGATTACTCTGCAGGGTTTTCCGCTTATTGTGGAATATGCTGCACTCTACGAACAGGTGAGTTGCTAGTGGATTTCTGAAAGCGGCTGTGAGGATATTGACGGACAGTGAGAGTGCTGAAAATGGAGTGCAGAAAGTGCCTGGCATTGGTGCGCTGTATCGGTACACGGCTAGCACTAAATATCGTGCCACCGCTAGCACCAATAAAATGTATCGTCGCACTGCTGGCCACCAATGTAGCCGTTATGGAGTAGCAGTTGACTACATATTAAGTGTTCTGCTGTATAGTATAACTAGACCACCGTGTTGGATCAACGACACTGTCTGTAGTACACGTCAGCTACTCGCCGTCACTGCCTGACACTTCCCACCAAAGGTCCTCTGCCACGAGAAGGTGGAAGCTGGTCTGTTATTAAGTGGTAGCGTAAGGTGACAGAAACGAGCAGATTAAATCTCTCTTTATTGGGTACAGAATAATATAACTGCGACCCGAGAGATATGTAGGAGCGACACCACCTCCCTTTATAACTGTAAAACGGCCTCTGACGCTGTACAGTCACTGAGCGGACTAGGGCGCGGTGCTGAGGTCAGCTAAAAAGTGAGGTGCCGAGCATTACATATACTCTGGGCTTATGCAAAAAGTAGAGATAAATGACAACTCTACTAGCACATTATACACCTCTATAAAATGGTATTAAGTACATTCACATATACCAACATAATAAATGGTTCCCCAGGACTTTACACTTACGCACTTATTCAGATATCTTTTCACTTCTCCTAACCTTCTTTTTATAATTGAAACAGGGTGGCCCTTGTGGTCTGCCATCCACCTTCTTCCTATACCACAGCTAACAGCGAAATGATATTTGGTTGTTCATCATTCACACTTCATTACACACTGTTAATTATGACTAAACAGCTTTAAAAATTATTATGTAAAATGTGTGATACTACAACTTCATATGGAAAAAGATGTTCACACCAGAACATCGCTCGGCCACACCATTGACGTCCTCGTCGACATTGTTGTCCTAACTACCGTGTAGCCTAACCAGAGTGTAGGGTAGCTAACTATTCAGGAACAGTGGGTTCCTTAATTGGCGCCTTAAATAGTAGCCTAAACCACAAACACAGGACAAGACCACAATAAGTAGAAGACCAACGCCAGGACCAAAACAGGAAGGAGAAAGGTATGAAGGAAGATAGGACAGTACATAAGGCTCTATATCAGTCCTGTTCAGGTGGGAGAGGAAGGTAAGCTCCTTTAATACATGAGACAGCCTGTTCACATTCAAGGAAGTAACAATGAATGAAGGTAAAAAGGGTCGTAACTGGGATGAGAAGTTCACTGTCAAAGCTAGATGATGCTTGCTAGGCAGAACTGCTATCTCTTTACTGTGTAACTCACAAAAATCAGGTGATTCTGTGAGACACAAATCACAGTTACATCCTCTGTCTCAGGAAAGTAAAAGTACTGTTTCGCATGAATATGAGCATGGAAAACTGACTTCAACTGAATGGGTTGGAAGGTGCAACGTTGCAGACCAGAGGAAGTATTTGTGTCCAACAAGGCCCTCTTACACTCCTCTACCTTTAATGGTACGAAGACAAAATGGAAAGCAGGACATACATGGAGATCAGGAAATGAGGCCTTACACTTCTCAAATTCATCCCTAGTCGTTTCTGCTACATATTTCTTGTCATCTGAGACAACTAGCACCTCTGGACCCTCTTCAATAACGACAAGTGTATTATTAGCAGTAGCAAAAGGGAAGGAAATGAACCGCCATTCCTGGTATGTTACAGCATTCCTCATAGGTACCAATATCAGGATGCCTTCATGGGTCAACTGGGCCTCCAACAATGGGTAATAATATTACAGTTGACTCAGATTAAAGAGTGGCATAAGTCCATGCTTCCACATAGCTATATAGCTATATCAAGTGCATTTGTTAACATATTAGTAGGCAGCAATAAAGCATTAACCCTGTTCAAACTTGCATCGATTAAGCCGTCCACCATATTGGCTGCATGCTTCTCCAAAGCAGTGGTTGACTCGTCGAGAGCATGTAAGTACTCAGCGAATAACACCAAGTTAGCTAGGGTTAGTAGATTAATTTAGATGTTGTTCACAAGCTCTACTAGATGGTTGGTAGTCCTAATTATCTCGTTAGCTTTGTTAGTGAACTCATCTAACTGTTTATACACATGCATGATTAACCTATTATTGGCTTTAGCGGCCAGTGTCAAGTCATGCATCTGTCTACCCAATTGCACTACATCCTTATCTAATGCCGTACCAAAGAGTTAGAAAATCCACAAGTCCTCTCTTAGTACGTGCATGGACATGCTTGGAAAGATCAGAGTGTACGTTAGGTAAAGCTACATGCAAGTTAGTGAGCCTGTCGGTGAGCCTGTCTATATGCCTAGTCTGAAGCTCAACAAAGCTTCAGTGTCAGAGTTCGTCAATCGTGGGTTTCGATTAAACATCTTTCCCACTTCCAATAGTTGCTGTCTGAGATTCGACAAGCCCTTGGAGACCTCCTTGACAATATCTGGCGTTTGGAGATAGCCTTCCATTGGATAGTAGATGCATACTGCATCTTCCACTACCACGACTTCTCCAAGTGGGCTCTTCAGTGCTCCTGGCATTAACGCAGTCGTGTCCATGTCCGACGTCTTTCCATAGGTCCACCCCAAGCAACGCATGAGGAGTATGAGCCACAGCCACATTTTTTTCTGCAAGAGTAGATACTCCCTTAATCACTCTTGTTGTGGGATCGTAGCTTGCTGCGATACTCTTGGTTAGGGACAGGTACGGATGACGACATAGACTGCGACGAAGACAGAGGGCACAACACATCAGACGATAGGCCTAGCTCTTGACTTACTAGTTTGATCCTATCAGCATGTACTGCCTCCAGAGTTCCATTAGCTTCATCCTTTACTCATAAGTATTTCCACGTACTCGTTCCACAACGGTATATGGTCCACGGAACTTAGGTCTGAGCTTGGAAATTCTCTCAGGGTTGTGGATCATGACCTTCTGGCCTCCCTGTAACGTCTTTTCTTGACTACCTTTGTGTTGTTTCACCATCATCTCCGCTCTTGAGGCTTTTAATCTTTTCCGTACTTCACTGTGTATGCATTGGAATTTCAACAACTGTACCTTTGCGTAGTCTTCTTCGTTGAATACTGGAGTAGGAGGTCCAGCCAACAAATAGTAGGGTAACACTTTCTCTTCTCCAATAAAGGATATAATGAGGAGACTTCCCAGTTGATGAATTTTCTGAGGAGTTGATGGTCGCCGCTACATGTGGTAACCAGTCTTCCCAGTTATCCTCCTGATTTGAGGTTATTACTGGTCTCAAGACTTCCAGTATCTTCCTGTTTGTTCTCTCCACCAGGCCATTGCTCTTAGGACTGTAAGGCGTTACAAAAACTTGCTTTACTCCATACATACGACAGATTTCTTGTAACCCTGGTTACGAAATTCACTGCCATTATCGCTGAGCAATACCTTAGGTGTAGAGTATGGACAAATCACTGAAGTCACAAAAGCGTGCGCCACCTCCTATGAAGTTTTCGTCTGTAAAGGTGCTAAAACAGTGAATCGTGAGAAATGGTCCACTGCCACCAGTACATAACTTGAACCTTGATGACTTCTCGGCAACGCTAAGAGATCAATGGAGACTGTATCCCAGGGTTTTTCCGGTAGAGGATACTCTAAGATGGGAGTCGGAAGTCCCGTCGTTCCTCGTATTTCCGCGCATTTGACACATTGACTGACGTGGGCTTCTATGTCCTTCCTCATGGTCGGCCAGTAGTATTTCTTTCTCGCCTCACGTATGCATCTATCGCGACCGGGATGACCCGCTTGAGGTACGTCATGAACTAACTGTAGCACGGCTTGCTGTAAGGTAGCAGGAACAACCAGCTGATATGCAGTGTCCTTCCCTGGGGGTTGCTTATACAAAAGACCCTGTTGAAGATGAAAGTGAGTCATATAGATGACTTGAGACCACATCGCATCATTATGTTGTTCCGCTTTTACCGTGTCTGAGGAATACTCAGCAAGAGCAACATCCTCGGCTATGGTAGCAGCAATGTTTCTACTGAACGCGTTGGCTACGACATTTTGACGGCCTGGTAAATATCTTACCTCTGGATCAAACTCCATTACCTTGCCAAACCAACGCGCAACCTTACCGTGCAAGTTTTTTTCCTTTAAACAAGTCGCGTATGGGTGCATGGTCAGTTAAAACAATTATCCAGTAGCCAAAGATAATATCCCGGAAATGTCCTAACGCCCACACAACTGCTAATGTCTCCAAATGTGTCATCAAATAGTTCTTCTCTGGGGGTCTTAATGCCCTACTAGCATACGCTATGGTATGTGTCTTTCCTTGCTCATCCTTCTGCTGTAACACCGCTCCCAGACCCAGACCTGAGGCGTCCGTGCACAGATAGAAAGGTTGAGTATAATCAGGAAACGCTAATACGGGTGCTTCTGACGTGGCTTGTTTGAGCTCGTTGAAGCTTTTCTCTTCCGAGGGTCCCCATTTCCATGCAGCGTCCTTCTTAAGTAGCGTCGTTAAAGGTGATGCTATGATGGCATACCTGTGGACAAAACTCCTATAAAAGCCAGTGAGGCCTAGGAACGATCTTATCTGATCCTTGTTCTGTGGTGTAGGAAAATAGGTCATCTAGATACGCTAAGACGTCTTGCCCTAACATCTCGCCAAACAATTGGTTTATCATCCGCTGAAATGTTAAAGGAGCATAACTCAGTCCAAAAGGCATCCGGAGAAATTCAAAGTGCCCACAGTGAGTGCTAAAAGCAGTAATGGGACGCGACTCTTCGGTCAGCTCCACCTGCCGATACCCTGACGCTAGATCCAGACAAGTAAACACAGTATTTCCCTTACCTAATGATTGAAGTAAGTCTCGCAGATGCGGAATCGGGTAACGATCCGGTACTGTTTGTTCACTTGCCGAAAACCACAACAGGTCTCACACCACCGTCCTTCTTAGGCACTAGAAAGAGTGGTGCTCCAAGGCGAGGAGGAAGGCTGGATAACGTCATCACGAAGCATCCTTTCAACTTCCTCATCCACTGCTTTCCTTTGGCTGTGCGGTAGATGGTATGCGGGCACATAAATTGGATTTGTACCAGGGCACAAACCAATATGATGCTTCACCCTATCCGTCCTACCCAGCGCTTCTCCTGGAAGTGCTACTACGTCGGAAAATTCTCTAAGGAGGGCTAGGAGTCGTGTTTTATGGTCTACATTATCCGTGACCTTCACGTATTGCTCCAGCTGTTTTTCCTTAGCCAGACGTACGGGTTCCGACTGAGTCCTTGCTTGAGATGTAACTACAGGAGAGATCACCGGCACGTCGTCAACTTCCTTTATGGGGGCACCATAGCACATCAAGTCGCCTATAACAACCATCTCTGAGCTTAACTGCGCCACCACTCATATTTGCGATGAAGAGGGGCGTCTTCTGGTCTTGGCCAACGCTAGTCAGAGTCGATTCCAGCGACAATGCCTTATGTTTTACAGTCTCAGTTAAGCATGCTACATCAGTTCCCACCGACACGTCAGGTACTCGGACAGGAATTTTACAGACAGTTTGACTGGGTAAGTGGTGATTACCACTCACTATAGCCCTGACTTTCTTCCAGTCCATACCCTCCGCTTCATGTGCATCCGGGGACTCCCTTGACGCTTCACTTGTCGGGGTCACAACTGGTTGGACGGCTCCTGATTGGATGCCAGTTCCAGTTTGTGTCGCTGAGGGATTAAGGCCTACAAACTCTTTCCCATTAAAGGAAATGGAATGTCTTTGAGGGTGTATTACTATATCATACTCCTCCATGGTTTCAAAGCCTAACAGCCCATCAGCTGGCAGAGGAAAATCCTCAACCACATAAAACGTAGCATGTAACACAGGAGATCGTTTATCTGCCCTCAATGTCAACGGCACCTGGCTTACAATCTTCATTCTACTCCCTGTCACACCTGTCAACATTACATCAGGTGGTGATAATGTCCAGTTTGTTAGAGGCATTTCACTTTTAAGTCTTTCCAACGCTTTACTAGAAATAATGTTTGTACATGACCCTGTATCTACGATCAGGGACACTTGGCCTTTCCCTATGATCCAAGGAATAGATAATAAGTCCACCTTAGTAATAGCTGCCACACACGCATCGGTGGATTGTACTATTTTAATTACTTTTGCGCGCGGCCCTGAGCTTCCCCCGAACTAGCTGGGTTCCCTAGTTTCTTCCTCTTTTCAATGACAAAGGGGCAACAGTCCGTTTCATGAGGACAATGCCCATGTATGACATACCATCTTTTCACCTCTGGCTTAACAGCCTTGGTCCTTTGCTGTGGAGAACTAGTAGCTGTATCTCTCCAGCCCGAAGTTTGCAAGGCTTTGCTAGCTTCTGCATAGCATATGCCTGCCTTCGCCAAAGCCTGACTTTCAGTACAGTTAGGATGTTGCTGTACTATATCAGTAGCCAGATTAGGTACAGGTATCTGCCACAAAGGAGGAGGGTTAGTCTGACTTTGCACGCCCATATTGTTAGTCATGCCCCAGGTATTTGGATAAGGGCCCTGGGTTTGCATGCCAATATTAGTATTCATGCCCCATTGATTAGGATTCTGGGTTTGCATGCCAATATTAGTATTCACGCCCCATTGATTAGGATTCTGGGTTTGCATGCTAATACCATCTGTGTTTATACCCCATGCATTTGAATAAGGAACAGAAAATAAATTCTGTCCAAAACCTTGTGGTGTACTAAAAACATCTGAAGTATACACAGGTATGTGAGTGGTTGTAGTACTATCACTAATGACTGGATTTTGCATATCCTGAGTGACCAAAGGTACTGCTGTTGTCTCAACTTCCACAGTCTCCTCACTAGGATTACCCTCCAGCAAGACTAGTGGCCATTTTGGATCTAACTGATTAGGACTCTTGAATAAGTATGACCAGAATGCAAATGCAAAACGTTCAAATCCTCATCCTGTCCTTCAGAAATATCCTCATCACCTTGATCCTCAATATGTCCTTCACTCATTTAATATGTCTGAGCACTTTTATTTGATGTATCAACCCACTCATAAAATTCTGAGTCTAGTGGGATTGGCTAATCCCTATTTCCCTAATTCACGTCCCCACTTCACTGTATCCATCTAACCTTGTCAGTAATATTCCCCTCCCAGTTACAGGAAGATAAACTGACATAAAAAAGGATAGTTATGGTAAGTGACAGAGAATGGAACACATATAAAATACATAAAAAGTATATTTATTTCAAGGGAATTCTGAGAAACCTTTATTTCCACTCATCAATAAAATAAATTCTGATTCAAGTGTGTGTGTGTGTGGATTTAATGCATGGACGCTACCTAGATATGAAAGTCCAGGATGATGTTCCACATTCCACGTTCCACACTCCACCAGACTCCTCCAACCATACACGACAGCCTGCTCGCTGTGGGAGTTAGCAAGCGACTGGTTCGCTCTGCATCACGCCTCGCAGGACACCACGACGCGCACACACAGCCCACGCCCACTCCCCTCGACTGGCCTCGGCTGTCCGCGCCAGTTGCTAGAAGTCGCTCGCTAGTTGACCCACTCCTCACCGCACTGGCTTGAACTCTCCTTATCTCGCCTCTCGCACACGAGAGCAGGATTCTTGCCAGTTTGCGTTTGAAGATGGAGATATCTCGCACACCACAGGGCGAGATAACTGCCAGTTTGTGCTTAAGATAGGAATCTCGCACTGGCAGAATAATGGGAGGAATTAATATGCACCACTCCAGTTTATCTGCTCCACTTAACTCACTGGTAATTAGTCCCCTTACAACAGTAGAGTAAGATTTTCTGTTTCACCTTCAGGAACGAGCGATTGCAAGGGTTACTGGTTCACAGCATGAAGCCCTTTAGCACGTATCGTATCCCAGCACTGAGCACCAATTTAATGTATCGGTACACGGCTAGCACTAAATATCGTGCCACCGCTAGCACCAATAAAATGTATCGTCGCACTGCTGGCCACCAATGTAGCTGTTATGGAGTAGCAGTTGACTACATATTAAGTGTTCTGCTGTATAGTATAACTAGACCACCGTGTTGGATCAACGACACTGTCTGTAGTACACGTCAGCTACTCGCCGTCACTGCCCGACACTTCCCACCAAAGGTCCTCTGCCACGAGAAGGTGGAAGCTGGTCTGTTATTAAGTGGTAGCGTAAGGTGACAGAAATGAGCAGATTAAATCTCTCTTTATTGGGTACAGAATAATATAACTGCGACCCGAGAGATATGTAGGAGCGACACCACCTCCCTTTATAACTGTAAAACGGCCTCTGACGCTGTACAGTCACCAAGCGGACTAGGGCGCGGTGCTGAGGTCAGCCAAAAAGTGAGGTGCCGAGCATTACATATACTCTGGGCTTATGCAAAAAGTAGAGATAAATGACAACTCTACTAGCACATTATACACCTCTATAAAATGGTATTAAGTACATTCACATATACCAACATAATAAATGGTTCCCCAGGACTTTACACTTACGCACTTATTCAGATATCTTTTCACTTCTCCTAACCTTCTTTTTATAATTGAAACAGGGTGGCCCTTGTGGTCTGCCATCCACCTTCTTCCTATACCACAGCTAACAGCAAAATGATATTTGGTTGTTCATCATTCACACTTCATTACACACTGTTAATTATGACTAAACAGCTATAAAAATTATTATATTATGTAAAATGTGTGATACTACAACTTCATATGGAAAAAGATGTTGACACCAGAACAGCGCATGCGCATCTCGAGCTGCTACTGTATATTATACATCATGCAGGGTATCAAAAACAAGAAAAAGAAACTGAATTAATAACGGAAAGTCCCCATTTGATGGAAAAATTTCACATGAGATCAAGCTTCTTGGGAACCACTACACAATCATATTTATGAAGATAAGACCTCGGTAACTTTAATTTTTTTTTTTTATAAATAACAGAACGGAGGAAGGAAAAACAAATGAGTAAAAAAAAATAATCTATACACTAGATTACTGGTGTCCTCTGTTCATAGAATATCTGTAACAGCTAGACTTGAACAGTTGTGGGTTGAAATTTAGAGGAAAACAACTCTGGGGAACCGAGTTCCAGAAAGATGCAGTTCGGGGAATGAAAGAATTCTGATAGGCAGAAGTTCTGCAATATGGCTGAGTGACATTCCAGTCATGAGCGCTACCAGATGCCCGTGTAGCACGAAGGAAGGCATGGAGAGGTGGCACCATGGACGTAACCTCGTCTGATCATTTGCCAAAAAAATATCTGTAAAATAATGCAAGGGAGGCAACATTCCTTCTTACTTGCAGGGGAGGTAGTTTATATGTAATGGCAGGGTTATTAATGATTCTAACAGCTTTATTCTGAATTTTGTCTAGTTGTCTTAATGCAACCTCTCCACAACCATTCCGCAAGGGTGAGCAATATTCAAGCCGAGAGTGCACATGACTCTTATAAATTATAGCTAACTGCTCATCGGGGAAGTAGTTACGGACTCTGTAGAATAATCCAAGTTTCTTTGAGGCGGTTTTAGCAAGTGATCTGACATGAGAGGTCCAGCTGAGGGCACTGTTAAGTGAGACACCAAGAATTCAATACTTTTGGAGATGGGAATATTAGTAGCACTGAAGGTAATGTACGAATCTGGCAATATCTGTCTAATAGTAAACTGTATATATTTAGTTTTACTATCATTAAAAGAGACAAGGTTGTTTTGTCACCATTCACTGATTGTAGATAGATCTTGATTTATGGAGATGGCTGTACTGAGTTGAAAGGTAGAGATATTAGACTTTGTAAATGGATGTCTGAGTGTGAATGAACTATGTAGTGTTGAGTCATCTGCATATGATTGAATGGGATTGTGGGTGACAGATAAGAGATCATTAATATGGACCAGAAATAGGGTTGGCGCGAGAACTGATCCCTGCAGCACGCCGGCGTTAATTGAGTGGAAATTGGAATATACATCATCTACTTTTACTCTTATTTTCCTGTCGCTAAGATATGAAGAAATCAAAGGAACAAAAGACGTTAGTCCATAGCAAGGGAGTTTGGACAGCAGGGAACGGTGCCATACTCTGTTGAAAGCTTTAGAGATATCAAGAGCTACTGCATTAGTTTCTCCAAAAAGATCAATTGATTGATGGATGGTATGAGTTAAGAGATTGAGTATGTCAATGGTGGATCTTTCGTGCCGAAAACCATGTTGTCTATCACTAATTAAGTTGTTGGATTCAAGATGTTTAACAATGTGCTTATTGATTAAAGTTTCAAATACCTCACCAAGAGAAGATGTGACAGCTATTGGTCTATAATTGGAGGGGTCAGACGAACTTCCTTTCTTCGGAACTGGGTGGAATTTGGTTTCTTTCCATTAATTTGGGAATAAAGAAGTACGTATGCATAGTCTGAATAATTTAGTTAGGACAGAGGCAAGTTCAAGGGAACACTGTTTTAAAACAATTGGCGGAATTCCATCTGGGCCAGGAGTTTTGTTGGTAGGTAAATTGTCTAGGATGGATTTTACGTATCTTGTCATTATTTTAAGTGGGGGCAATTTCGGGAGAATCAGGTTCCAGTATTGGGACATTCTGGCTGGTATCGACTATGGCAGAGTTTCTGGCAAAGATTCTGGCAAAGATATCTGCTTTCCCACGTGGGTCATTTGTAATGTTGCCATCTGAAGATTTTAGTGGGGGAATGGAAGATGACTTGTTAAAGTTATTATTGAAAGAATTAAGAGTTGACCATAATATTCTATTGTCATTAGGGTTGTTAAGTAATTCTGATGCTTGCTTTTGAAGAAAATTTGATTTAGATAGATTTAATACAGCTTTTGCATGATTTCTAGCAATTTGAAATTGGGAGAATGATTCAGATGTTTTTAATTTTAAGTAAGAGTTATATGCTAATGACTTTTGGGCTGTTGCTCTGGCACAGTTGCCATCAAACCATTTTGGAGAGTTCGATCTTTTAGTGAACTGTTGACTTTGTATGAATAAATCCATACCAGCTAGTATTAAGTCGCAAATGTGGGACTGAGTAGAACTGGGATCACTAGAGAAGAAAGATTGCCATGGAACATCAGCAAGATAATTTCTAAATCCATCCCAGTCTGCCCTATCAAAGTGTCATCGGGTCACCCTGAAAGGTTCAAAACGGGGAGGTGTGGGAGGGTTAACTAATGAGGCTTTGATGAGATTGTGGTCAGAGGATCCAAGTGGTGACAGTACCTCTATCCTGTATTGATCTGGATTATTTGTCAAGAATAAATCCAAGAGATGGGCATTATGGTCAGGATTATCAGGTATTCTGGTTGGTTGCTTTACCAACTGGGTGAGTATAACGATTCCGCAAACAGCTCACACTCTAGACCAGCGTCATCAGTCCAGGCAGAATGCAATAACCATTCAACATTGTGTATGTTAAAATCACCCAAAATGGTAATTTCGGTGCCAAGGGCAAGGTCAAGGTTACTCAACTGAGTGGATATGGAATCAAATACACTGGGTTCTGAAGAAGCATTGAGGGAACGATAAACTACACAGATATATTTGGTAATGTTTTGACAATTTAATTTATATAATGAGTAATCAAAACTGGATGAAGGGAAGTTTAAAATAGTGTCAGTTGTATATTGGGATTTGATATAACAACAGGTGCCGACCTTGTTACGGAAGTTTGCAAGTAGATGATAACCGGGAAAACAAAATGGAGATATATCGGTAGAGGGTGAGATTTGTGGTTCTGTGAGGAAGAGGGCCAAAGGGAATATGGACTGATGGAAAAAATGAATTGAGTTTAAATTTGTGGTAAGGCTGCGGATGTTGGTAAAGAATAAGGCCGCACTGTCACTTCTTCGCTGACGAGCATTCCCGGAAATAGCAACAGTTGCTGCCGGCACAGTCACTCGATGGCGACCGGGAGGATCCTGTGCCGCCAGCCCTACCCTGCCCGTGGTGTCAATCCGAGGTACCACTTCATTTGATAGTAAGATTGCAGCGACCATTACTAAAGACGTGAATAGAAGGTGTGATATGTTATGCACATGTAGTGTGGTGCAGACAGTTAAAGGTAGAGGTAATATGAGACCATGCTGGCCTACTCTATGTGTAAATGAATGCACTGAAAATGTTCAGCAAAGGGAGATGGTCAGGATCAAGTCCTGAGGGCTGGTGAAACGGGAGTTCCAGCTCTCCCTATCATCAGGTGCTACAGCCTACTGCACCAAAAGGTGGAGGTGCCTAAGCCTGAAATAAATATTATGCTGTTTTGCCGAAAAGTCAGTGTTCCAGCTGTGGTAAGGGTATGAACAGGATATAAACTGCATGGCCAATATATAGGGTGACCAGAGGAGCTTATCAGGCTGGTCTGGGGATATTATCCCTGAAATCTGGAGTAGCCACTAGGGTGGGGCAAACATATTTTAGGAGTGGCCAATGCCACTCTGGCCATTCCTGACGTTATGGCATTGGCTCTAGCCGAGATTTTTAAAATCAGCTGACTTAAATTAGGTTAGATTAAGGCTCATTTCATCTACAAGCAAACCGTATTGTTACATCCCCGTCTCACACTGCTACAGGTTCCAGCAGCAGTAGTTCAGTATAGGAAGGATGTTGCCCAGTGAGTTGTTCTTACGATCAGCCTTTCGGTGTGCAACGACGAGATCAGATCAGGCGTTGTAAATAAACACTAGCTTCTAAAGTTCGCTGTTATTACTGTATTCACCAAATAATAACACTTAATGCTTGCCAATTTCACTGTTTTCACAGGTACCGGAGCTAACTGCACTGCCACTGAACTAACTCATACTGAACTGAGACCTCCTCTGGTCCCTTCCCCATCATTATATAAGCTTCCTAAATACTAGAATGATGTACTGTACTACATTCTCGGAAAAGCAACAGTTGCCAACTCGGAGACATCCAAAATATCCAGAGCTTTCTTTTGCTGCATAACACTCTAAATTTTTTAGCTTACGGTCTGAGATAAAATTACATAACAAACAATCACATAAATAAAACATTATAGTGAAAAAAGCACAATAATTAATGTACACTCACCAAAAAGTTCTTGAACGCTGTAAGCACTATGCAATCCGGTAAAATGGACGAATAATCTGAAAACAGCTCTCTCTGCTGTATTGTAACAGTGTTATGTTTCAGCAGTAACTGTTGGCCAGTATACACGAATGTAATGACATACAATAGGGTCACTTGCAGTCAGGTATATTAGACGTTCCGAAATGACAAGCCCCATTTTGCTCATTCCCACATCCATCGTGCCAAGGAGTTCGAGAACTTTTTGGTGAGAGTGTATAACTTACAACAGGCTAACTGGCAACTCTGCCACGTAACAGAAAAATACCAGAAATACTGTGAACTTTCCAGTACTACCTAACCAGCAAATCCCGCTTCTCAATAGTTTTAAGAAATCTTATTGCAAATGACAAGAGAAACCTGCAAGCCATTCGAAATAATGGGTGTATGTGATGGTCCTAAAGTAAAATTTATTGGTTATTATATTAACAATTTTTATTTCTGATGGAGACCACGTACTTCTGAATATTATCCGTAGCCCATCTTTGTACAATTCTGTAGGCTACTCCTCCAGGATGTAGATATGGGTAATGGTTCTGCCATGGTTACTTTGTTACAGGACTAGAGCTACCAGTATTCATAAAGTTGGTCATTTTCGCTGCTATTAATGTTCATCAGCAACAACTTAATATAAAAGTAGAGGCTAGAGCAGCAATCTGCCAAGACTCTGTGGATGTCTGTAAGCACAAATTAGATATTTCTCCACCATTCTGGAAGACAAAATTCCATTTCTGAGCCTAAGATTTAAGTAGTACAATACTCTCAGTCCATGCATTTAACTTGTCAGCTTGACACTCTCTACGTCCTGCCATCTTGCCACTTTAGTATGACTTAAACATATTTCAAGCATTGAGTGTTTTGGCATCTCATACATTTTAGCCAGTATTTTTTGTTCTCTACAATAAATCTTTTTACATTAGAAGGCGACTAGCAGACACTACCCTTTAGTCCCATCATTTAAGCATTAAAGAACCTCATATAAAAATAATGATACAGTTTATATTGAAACGATTATAATTTTCTGGCTTAGGGATAACATCTCAAAGGTTTATATCAATAACTTATTGTTAATCGAAAAAGGGAACCAGACTGGTTTGGTTTCTTGGTAATGCAGACTTTAAAATTAACAGCCTCAACATCATCACATTTACCCAACCTTACCTGATCAAACGTATTTAATAAACTGCCTACTGTTAACTGAAAAGAGTAACCAGACTGGTTTGTTACTATGAACTTTAAAACAACCTGCTTCAACATCATCAGATTTATCCAGTCTTGTCCAATGAAACCAACCTGAATCTGATCTAATGGTAGTTTATCAATGAAAAGGATGGATGATCGCATTTTTTTAAGATAATGCAGTACGGTACTCCCTCCCGCCCCTCTGCGGGGTCATAGCCCCAACAAAAATCCTATATTGTACTGTGTTGATATATATATATATATATATATATATATATATATATATATATATATATATATATATGGTGTCCCATACACAGTATAGTTCACCTGATACACAGTACAGTATTTTGCTATAGTTAAAAAAAAAAAAAAAAAAAAAGCCCCTCTGCGGGATCATAGCCCCAACAAAAATCCTATATTGTACTGTGTTGATATATATATATATATATATATATATATATATATATATATATATATATATATATATATATATATATATATATATATATATATATGGTTTACTATACACAATATAGTTCTCCTGATACACAGTACAGTATTTTGCTGTAATTAAAAAAAAAAAAAAAAAAGCTCCTGTATGCTCTACACTAAGGATTTTTTTTTTTTTCATTAATTCCGTGTAGCTGGTGTCATGCAGTCGGTTAATCACGTAAATACAGATAATGCATTCATTTAGCCAGATAATGCTCGTCGGTTAATGTCATCTGTCGGTTAATGCGGGGTCAGATAATCGGGAGTTTAATGTAGTTTTTGGTATTAGTTTTACATGTTTAACTTATTGAAACAGGAACTGTAAGCAAGTAGTTAAAACATTACTGTAATACTTAAGAAAAAAAAAATGAATTAATTTTCAATTTCTTTTAACAGATGATGCAATGGAGCACATTGGTACCGAGACTGCAGAGTAAATGAAGTGTCTTGAGCAGTTAACAAGGTTTCACCCTCTACGAATTTCAACTCACAGACATGCTCACCATTAGTAAATGAAGACAAATGTACCAGCCGGGTAAGTTTTCAGGAGTTAGATGTGCTCTGAGTAGTTTTTTTTTTTTTTTTAATTGTTACAGTACTTTAAAAAAAATATGATCAGATATATCCACAATCTTTTTATCATCAATCAGTGTGTCTGTATGCGGTACCTAGTATAGAGCTGTGTAATTTTTAAAGCATAAACTATAACACATTTTTGCTCTTTTCATTTCATATAATCATTCCCTTACATTTTATATCATTGTTTAGTATGATTAAGCAATTCTTTCCTATTGAATCCAGAAATATTTTTCAACCTTCATGTAATGGGAGATCACCCAGAAAACCACCATGTCCAGTGATGTCACCAATAATTCTGCAGTTAGTTTGTTCTGTCTTTTTTTTTTCTTTTACTGTTGCCTCCATTTTAGCCCACAGGTCTCTCTCAGTTTATTTACGAGCTTGTTATTACTGTTCAAGGAAAGCACACCACTACAGTATAAATTTGCAACCCTTTAACCTTACACCATACACACAATATATCATCAGCATGTTTGAACTCCATCAGTTTCCAACTCAGAACCGTTTTTCCACCCAACCAATAGCCCCCCTCCATACTTGTCATTTACATACTTCAACGTAGTTATAAAAATATTCATCAGAAATTTCACTTTGCCCTCTAAAAGTTGTATTCCCGTCAGAAAGAGTAAGGTATTTTCCTCAATTAACTTTCCTTCTTCTTATGTTTTTATTTTGGTTAAACCCTGCATGCTGATACACCTCACAACAATCTTTCCCTCTTTTACTTCCCTTATCCATCTCTTCACCTCGTGCTGAAAATTTTCCTCTCATAAGTTGCCCCCTGTAAAAAAAAAACATCCATTTCTTTCTCATCTCTCTGATCTGTTGTAGCTGATCCCTTAAATTACTGTCTTCATTTTTTTCTTTTATTGACAGGTGTGGCACATTTATATATATATATATATATATATATATATATATATATATATATATATATATATATATATATATATATATATATCGGTTCACTATATATAAATTCACAAACAGTGCTCGATGTTTTTAATTTCCTACTGCTGGACCTTCCTTCTTGGCTTGCCGTGTCTCTATATTCCTCACTTTTCTGATTGCCTTTCTGTGCTCTTCCTTTAATCCCTGTAACTAAAGTTTTATGTCCATGTCCTTCTTATTGCATTATCATCTTCCAGATTCCTTCCAACCTATGGGGTACACTGCTAACAACAGCAGAGTGCTTTCTGGTTTTTATGAAGCTTCTTATGCCATTCCTTTCCCATGCCTTCAGATAATGCATGCCTCCAACCCTCACAACTACCACACTGAACTCCATTCTGTCCTTACTCTCCACTCTGTCCTTATACTTTCTATACTCGATAATGGGTGTCTTAGTCATAGCTGCCTCTCAGTCAACCCTGGTCACAAGTCTTTGCATCGAATCGGACGTCCCCCTCCCCCCCTCTCCTCTCGTCGCTCTCTCCTTACGGTTGTCTTATGCATTTCTGCTTCAGTTTGCTTCTAATAAATTGCTCCGCCCTCCTCCCTCTCTCTGCCATTCTTTTCAGTCTGCTTCTCATCTACTCCTTCCTCTCTCTCTCCGTGTCCCTGCTCTTCTTCAATCCACTGGTTTCACCTTTCCACCCATGCTTTCCTTTCGTCCTGTTTCTTTTCCTCCTTGGCTTTAACACCTCCAGTGGTCTGTTCTTCTTTTCTCCCTTGTTCTCGCTCTCTTCTTTCTCCTGTCGCTCTCCCCTCCCGTTTCCTTGAACATATGTCTTCTCATTCTTCTGCTACTCCTATCTTTACCGATGGTTCCAAATCCCTTCGTGGTGCTGGTTTTGCTGTTGTCTCCCCTGAGTCTTCTTTTTCAAGCTCCCTTCCTTCTGTTGTGGGTGTTCTTGCAGCGGAACTTTATGCTGTTATATTCTCTCTGAAGTCTCTGTTTCATTCCTCTTCCTTCTCTTTTGTTATCTTCTCCGATTCTTACAGTGAACTTTCTTCTCTACGGGCCTTTTTTCTCATTCCCTTGTCACCCAACTTCAAGAGTGGCTCTTCCGTTTTCCGGTGCATAGTAAGTCGATTCAATTTTGCTGGGTCGCTGGTCATGCAGGCTTGCTGGTAAGGAACGTGCCGACTCCCTTGCTTGTTCTGTTGCTCGGTCTCTCACGTCTTCTGCTCGACCCATTCCTGCTCTTGATTTCTTTCCTATTCTTACTCACCTCTTCCGTGGCCTATGGCAAACTTCCTGGGACTCCCGGGTCACCAACAAACTTTATCCCGTTAAACCTTCTATTCTTCCTTGGTCTGTTTCCACTCATCCCAGTCGTCAGTGGGAGATTGTCTTTGCTCACCTTCCTTGGGTCAAACCAGCTTCACTCACGGTCACTTAATGAGTGGTGACTCCCCGCCACATTGTCACACTGTAACTGCCCCTTGACTGTCCGGCACTTTTTTTCTGAAATGCCCAGTCATACTTCACTTCCGTTGCTCTGTTTTTCCCTTTTTCTCTTTATTACCCTGACCCTCGTTGTTTACTGATTTACATGGTGACTCTCCTAATTTTTCTATTTCTAATGTTATTGCTTTTCTTTCTGCTCCTTTCATCTTTGCTACCTTAGTGTCACATAGCCTCTCTAGGCTTGGTGCTATGTTTTCTCATTATTCATTTATTCAGTCATTACGTATTGTTCAAAATAATATGCTATCAAAATACCATTTGTATCACTCGTATCATTTATCAAGGCTCCACCATGTTCGTATTACTTGGCATAGTTAACCTAATGGCAGATCTTCGTGGTGTTCGATCTCTGACAGCCTCTCTATTCAGCCCCTATCCCTAAGGTCACAATCTGTGACCTAGTCCCAGGTCTTTTTTTGGCCTACCTGTCACAACCCTACCTGCGACTTGCATACTTCTCACCTTCTACACCCACCTGTCATCCTCCATCTTCTCAACATGCCCAAGCCATCTCAATCTCATCTTCTGCATCACAGCACCAGTACATTCAAGTTCCATCCTTCCTCTCAACTCTTCAGTCGCAATCTTAGCTCCCCCTCCCCCCCGTCCTTTCATTCATAGACGCGCTACACATCCATTTAATCATCCCATTTCTGTACGTTTTAGCCTATGAATATCCTCTTGTTTACTGCCCAGGACTCACTACCATACAGCATTATGCTCCTAACACATGTTACATACAGAGATCCTTTAGCAGGGAGGAAGAGGCCTCTCAGTGTTAGGAGAAGCAACAGCTCAGTGAACTTCCCTCAACCACTCCTTACCCTAGTCACAGCACTAGTTCCATCCCCACCTTCAGCATATAACATTTCCTCCTCAAAACAAAACTCTTCTGCACACTTATCAGACTCTCTAGCAAGATCAATGCTTTCATGCCCGACAGTCTCTACATGCTCTCTCCGACACACCACTCACAAGAAATCATAATCTCATAGGCTACCTATAATACCATTACATCTCTTATGCACCCATTTGTCACAAAAACTGCACAAGATGGAGATACTTCCCACACCCGTGGCAAATCGCAGATGGTCACACCAGCCCTAGATCTCATTATTTTTGTTTTATCTGCATTTACACTTAAATCCTTGTGTCCATTCCCTCTCCCCATTTCCTGAATCTTTCCTCTGCCTCCCTGTCATTCTCAGCAGTCAACACCAAGTCATGAATGTACAACACCTCCCATGAGAGTCCAGAAGTCAAGTGTGGGAGCTTCAGTCCATTATCAACAGTTATAATAACATCCTTGCATACTGTTACAGCACAACGATAAAATGTCAACACCTGGTTAGAAATTATTTATATTGTGCAAGGTACTGCACATTATTAATATCCATAAGCTTTCTGAGAAGACTTGCCTCAGAGTTTACATAAATAAAAGTTAGGTCCCATACTCATATTGGTTGCTATCATACCTGAATATTGTTAGTAACTGTGCATGCAAGTACGACATTGGTTTGGATCAAGCACTGGTCTAAATTGAAAATGATTTAGAGAAATTAAAATTCAGGAAATTATTTGAATTAAGAATGAATCTGTTAAGCAACGCCATCAACAGTCAAAAGACATCAACAGTCAAAAGTCACATCCCTAGAGGCAACAGAAAGAGACAGAAATTCAAGGCCTCATCAGTCAACGCGACACACTACAACACTCCCCACCATCCCATACACAAGACACCATACAACAAATACAAGAACTCAACACTCAAATAAACAATAAGATATCAAGCAGCAAACACTAAATTGGAATAACTGTCAGGACTGTTAAATATCTTACTACATAATAACTAGCAACATACATAATATAGTCTAGAGGTTAGGTCAATGTCAAACCTAAGAGCGAAAGGAAGTGACGTTAGCACCTCTCCAGAATGTCTCACACCAGCACAATAGCCCACGAACAGCGCCACGTGACCATACACACACATACAGACATACAGGCTTTTAGAACATTTCCACGACAGTATAGTCCATGTGACATGACCCCTGCTAAACGAGAATGTTGGAATCAGAGATCAAAAAGGAGCTAGCCATAGAACTGACAGGTATTGGGGAGAAGGAGGCTAGCAACAGGGGCGAGAGTGTGGCAGAGAAAGATAGAACGAGACAGGGAGGTAGCTAGCAGGACTCTATAATTCACTCGTGTGTGAGAGACTTTAGTTAATCTTTTCAAGACAAATAAAATTATACATAGTCCCATACTCATCTTTACCTCTCCTGTCATTGCATGACAATGGGAATTAACCCACCATGTCCCAACCGATTTTCCACCACTGACTCTCCCCAATCCCGACCAATTTTGGAAAAAAAAAAAAAAAATTGGCTCAAACCTCCACTTTTGGTGAGAAACATCGAAAATTCATAGAAAAATCGCTCACCTGAGGTTTAAAATACTCGATACAGGTAGCAGTACTACTTACTGGGTTTTCTATCAGGCTGGCTCCAAAGAAAACGAGTTCTATGGGAGGGTAACTATTTCACATCACTCATAAACAGTATTTATTTATTTATTTGATACGAATTTATATGTAGTACGAGAGTATATTGGTTTTCAAACAGTAATATATGCAATATAAGCATTGCTTCACTCACTAACACATCAATATACCTGACCTTTTTTGGTGACATTACCCGATCATCATTTCTGACTGTTTCTTCCTCTAATGCTACGTAAACTTTGTCCTCCACATTGTCATCGATTGAGGAATCACTCTGGCCCTAAATGTCTTTATTGGCCAAGTCACTGGTAACAGGTGAATTGCCAAGACAGTGGCGTGCGGGGGGGTGGGAAGGTCATGCGGGGTAAGGCATTGTCCCTGCCTGGCATCTTGTAGAGGAAGGTGTTCCGTGTATACATACCAAAAATCACATGCAAAAACTGAAAATTTTGCAAATTATGAACCTTGCAATTGCGCAACGTACCGGTACTTCGATGGGTCTAGCTGTGACAAAACGTTGCGACATACCCATACATCGACGGGATGCCTCGGGTTAAGATTATTTACTTACAAATGTACTCGCGTATAACAACCACTCGTCCATGAGTCTAATATATGTATAACTGATCTACAAAACATACTACAAGAAGCTACAAAGTTTTCTACATAATTATCTCCAGACACTTGATCACAAAACAAACACCAGCAAATTCTACAAAACACTAAACAGCATCACACTCTCCAACAGCAACACTACACAATCACATGCTGTCATCACAACAACAGACACCATACCCTCAAACAAACAACAAGCAAACACTTATATCAGTCACTTTTCACACGTCATTCATCTAAACCCCCATCGTGACAACCGATGAGTCATTCAACATAAGAGACAGTTCCCCACAGGCCCAGACTTTGCATCCCTCACTGACAACCAGATGAAGCACATCATTAGCAACCTTACTCATTCATCTGTCTATGGCCCAGACAACTTAAACAACATATACCTTAACACCTTAATCGCGGGGCATCACTTTCGTGATGCTTGGGAGCAAGGGATCATACCACGGAGCGTCACTTTTGTGATTCTGTGTTATTTTGAATTCGCCTGGGCTTTCAAGTGGTGGCTTGTATCATCTATCAGTACTGCCAATGTCCAACACTAGTCAGCACTCCTAATCTCATCTGTACTCCCATCCATTGTTGACAATTTAGCCATTTCTCCCCGTTCTTGACTCCCCTCCCTACCTCCCCCCCATTACCCTCTCCTCTTGCATGTCCAGCCGTGCTATGCTAAGTAAATCTTCCCTGGAATTTTCCACTGATTTCATCCTTTGAAATAAGCCCTATGCCCTATTCTTATACCAAATAATATATCCAAAAATGAAATTAGGTAAGTGATAGTGCCATACACCTGGAATTGGCTAATTATCACCTGACAACACCTCACGTGCACTCGTTCGCTAATTTTTGCTGTTGATTTCCCCTTGAAATATGCCGTATGACCTATTCTCGTAATAAAAATATATATAAGAAAGGAAGGGAGAAGCCTAAGTGATATTTACATTCACCTGGAACTACCCAATTTATTATGTATTGTCTAGATTTACTGCCAATCATTTCATAGCGTATGTATTAGCACTGAAAGCAGTGATGAGAAATAGGGAGGTGAGTATGGAAGTTAAGAAGTCACTGCATGATAGTATTGTGATCCCTACCCTGACGTATGGAAGCGAGGCGTGGACCTTGCAAGAGGGGAACAAGTCAAGAGTGAGAGCAGTGGAAATGAGTTACTTGAGAGGAGCATGTGGAGTGACATGGAGGGACAGGTTGACGAATGAAGAAGTGAAGGAACGTTGTGGGGTAGATGTGGATGTGGTTGAGAAGATTAGGAGAAATACACTGAGGTGGTTTGGACATGTGGAGAGAATGGAGAATGAAAGACTGACTAAGAGGGTGTATGTAGGTGAGGTGGAGGGAGGGAGAGGGAGGGGTAGACCGAGGATGAGGTGGAGGGATGGAGTTGAGAGGTATATGAGGGAGGGGGGGGTGAGTTGGGGGGAGGGTAGTCAAATGGTGGATGACAGAGTGACTTGGAGGCGTTTTGTCTGCGGCCACCCTTTGCGGGATTAGGGCGTCGGGCTATAGATAGATAGATAGATAGATGTATTAGCATCTGTCACCACGCAGACATTGGCAGCATTGCACTCTAGGCCACCACACTTTATTCAGTTTACTGTCATCTTTCAAGGTGAAACCGTGCCGGATTCGCGCCTGTCCAATTCCGCAGCTTTTTAGCCCCATGCAAAGGGCCCTGTGACCTCTACTCCCTACTAAACCTCGTGTGGAAAGGGATAAAGGGCTAAGTGACTGCTGTGGAACGTCAACTGGCTAATTTGTCAATGAAAATGATAGACAGTGACTACAATCTTTCTGGTGAGTAAAACAGTGCAAGTGGAAATGTAAATAATGTGTAAACAGCAAGTGAAAGCAATGAATGTAAAAATAAGTGAACAGTGGAAAATAGTTTTATAAGTTACTGCAAGTGACAGTGCATAACACAGTGTAAATAAAATAGAAATGTAAATCTATCTATCTATCTATCTATAGCCCGACGCCCTAATCCCGCAAAGGGTGGCTGCAGACAAAAAGCCTCCACGTCGCTCTGTCACCCACCATTTGACTACCCTTCCCCCAACTCACCCCCCCTACCTCATATACCTCTCTACTCCATCCCTCCACCTCATCCTCGGTCTACCCCTCCCTCTCCCTCCCTCCACCTCACCTACATACGCCCTCTTAGTCAGTCTTTCATTCTCCATTCTCTTAACATATCCAAACCACCTCAGTATATTTCTCCAAATCTTCTCAACCACATCCACATCCACCCCACAACGTTCCTTCACTTCTTCATTCGTCAACCTGTCCCTCCACGTCACTCCACATGCTTCTCTTAAGTAACTCATTTCCACTGCTCTCGTTCTTGACTTCTTCCCCTCTTGCAAGGTCCACGTCTCACTTCCATACGTCAGAGTAGGGATCACAATACTATCATGGAGTGACTTCTTAACTTCCATACTCACCTCCGTATTTCTCATCACTGCTTTCAGTGTACCAACAACCTTCCTTCCCTGCTGTACCCTTTCACGCACTTCATTCCCCAAAGTTAAATAATAATGTAAATAATGTAAATGTAAATGTAAATAAAATGGAGAATGTAAATAGAAACGTTAATGAGTAGTAACATAAGAATACGAGTATATATACTAGGAGTAATGAAAGTGAAAGTTTCACTCTAGCATGTATGAATACTATGAGTTATGAAAGTGGAAGTGAAAGTGACAGATTCACTCTCAACGCTAGTGTACAGGACGAAAAAGTGAATGGTAAGTATTTTACTGAAAGAGAAATTGAATGACTACAGTGACAATAAACTAATATTACTGAAGGAAACTTATGGATAAAGACTGTAGATGTATGTAAGTGTTATATAGTAATAGAAATAATTATAAAGTGTGAGTGTTTTTATGAATAATGAATGACAGAACACCAGCTGCGAACGAGCGCAAGTGGGAAGGTCATACGCGCTCGTAATTTTCTTTGCTTTCACAGTTTTTCATTTTTTTTTTTTTTTGAGTATGGATTCCAAACTATTTGAGAATCATAGAATAGTGTTTCTAGTGATAATATCAGGGTGTGGTAATCATATTACGGGTTGTCAAGAAGTGTAAAGTGGAGACTTCATTACCCAACTTCAGAGGTCTCCACAAGTCCTACGGTATACGACAAAAGCTCAACAAACATCCCAAGAGAAAGCTGAATGTATGTGCCATATGCATATGTAATTTTAATATTCTAGGACTAATAACTGGTTTTAGGCAAATATTTTTAGAGAGTCTGTCGGAGCGCGAATATGCCCTCGAGACACACAAGTCAAGCAAAATCAACCCCCCGGTTTAGAGGTTAAACATCTTGGACCACAAGGCATACAAGCACACACAAACATATCAAACAACGGCTACTCACACAACTTAATACCCAGCATCTGGAAGCATGGTACTATCATCACTATCTCTAAACCAAACAAAGACCCCACATTACCTTCCTTACACTGCCCAGTCACACCCCTCCAAAGTCACTGAACGACTGGTATTACAATTAATTATACCTCATATCCCCTTAGCCCTATCACAACATGGTTTTAGGCCATTACACTCCACAAACACTCTTCTTACAGACCTTACGCAAGGAGTTTTTGATGGCATCAATTCAGGTAGGCCACCACACAGAACACTTCTAGTCACACTAGACATTAGCAAAGCTTTCGATGCCATCCTTCATCACAACCTCACAATCAAAATATTCAACACAAACATGCACAATAACACAAAAAGATGGCTGGCAAACTATTTAGCAGGCACATATGCCGGTCAGTCATCGAACATCAGAAACTTCACAAAGGGCGTCCCTTAAGGATCTGTTGTGTCCGGTACTCTTTAACCTATACATGCATGACATATCCACACCCTACACACCACAAATACATACAGTATAGCTTCCTATGCGGACAACATAACACTTACATGTACACACAAAAACTCAAACACAGCCAAACACATCCTCCAACCTTACCTCAACACACTACACGAATGGACCACCACAAACAGACTCCAAATAGCCACAGCCAAACCTACAGTGACCCTTCTCTGAAACTGTACAGCAGAACATACTGACATTCCACACCTCACCATAAACAACACTCTCCTACCACACACACACACACACACACACACACACACACACACACACACACACACACACACACACACACACACACAATCCTTGGTGTAACATACAGTACATTAATGTCATTTAAAGAACACATCACAAACATTAGAAATAAATTAACACCAAGGCTCAACATCCTACAGGTAAGGTCACTTGCCCATACAACATTCGGATACCACAAAGAAACCACCACCACAGCATATAAGCAATATAAACGTTCAGTGATGAATTATGAAAGCCTTGCTTAGGCTTCTAACCTCACTAAAACACACTACTACACCCTACAGACCATTAAGGCGGCCCTAAAAATAATCACAGTCTGCACACCTACTACACCTGCAGACCACCTACACCAAGAAACCAAATTCCTCAAAGTCAAGGATCATCTAGGCATGAGAGGCACACAAATTCTTGCTGCAGCTTTCATAAACCCACACCATCCACTACACTACATGGCAGCACAGCCACACACACCAAGGAATATCAAAACAACACCCAGCACACAATATCATACACAAATACTGTCATCTTTCCCCCCTCGCCCGTCTCAAACAAGCCTTCAGAAGCATATCCATGCTCAGATCACTCGCTGATCCATTCAGTCACTCAGAGACAACACACAGCTGCATGCATGGCCTCCTGATATCCATTCTTCTGAAACTTACCTCCCTCATGAGGACAGGATCCACCTGGCCAGGCTAAGATTTGGGACATCATCCAGCCCTCTTGAGTTATCAGAAGAGATTGGATGACTCCGTTGCTGATGCCTGTCCAGGATCCAAGAAGCGTGGTGCGATCAGCACCCCACGAAAGGTGAGACAGCCTGTAGTAGGTGAAGACGAGGAAGAGTGGAAGAACAAAGGAAGAAATCATGTGTATTTCAGTTTAACCGATAGTAAAAGACAAGACCAAGAAAGGCTGCAGATCAATAAGGAAGAGAGGCATCATACAGGTTAAGAGATGGTTGAGGTATAGAATGAGAATGGGTAAGTGACACCGCATAAGGCTTAGAGGGAGAGAACCGGAGACTCTGAGTGGTGGCCCAAGTGGTGGCTGCAGTAATGACAGGCTGAATAAGAGGTTGGAGACAAGGTAGATCAGAATCTGCAGCGTAAATAGCAAAATAATCGACATATAGAAAGGTGGAAACTGCAGGAGGCAGGGAAGAGACAAACCCGTTAATGGCGATGAGAAAAAGGGTAGTACTGAGGACACAGCCCTAGGTGACGCCTTCATGCTGGGGGAAGGCATGGGAGAGATAGGCATCGAGACGGACATGGAAGGTACGGAGGGAAAGGAAATATTGAAGAAAAAAAACACTTGCCACGATGACCAATGGAACGAAGACAACGCAAAATATGATATTGCCATGTAGTATGGTAGGCCCTTTCCAAATAAAAAAATATAGCAAAGACAGACCAATGAAGTGAAAACGCAGAACGGACAAAATACTCCAGACGAAGGAGAGGATCTAAAGTGCTACGAGCTTTGTTATATCCAAACTGTAAGGGAGAAAGAAGACAATGGGATTCAAGGTGCCACACAAGGCGATGATTGATCATATGTTCAAGCAACATAAACAACTGGTCAGAGTTATGAGACGGTAGTCGTGAAGAAAATGACCTGTTTTATCAATGACCACACAACAAGCATGAGGAAAGAAACCCTCAGACCAAATCCTGTTGTAATGGGCCAAAAGAAGAGACATGGCACTGGGAGAGAGATGTTTCAACATACTATAAAATACCATCGAGACCCTCGTTGGAATCTTTACACGACTGAAGTGTGGATAACAACTCACAGAGAATGAAAGGAGCATTAATAGCCCCCTCGGCTGACAAAGTAAAAGGAAAGATTCGGATAGAGATTTAAGACGGTGAAAATCTGGAGGAAGGTGGGACCCTGTACTAGAAAGACTAAAATAACTACCTAAAGCTTCAGCAATCAAAGAAGCATCAACTACAGAACGACCATCTAAAGAAAGAACAAGAGACCGAGGTGGGATATGTTTACCAGAGATTCTACAGATAAAAGACCAAAGTACTGCAATGGGAATGTCCGCCGAATTGCTAGAAACAAAAGACCTCCAGCTGTGACGTTTGGCTCAATGGATAATGCGGCGGAAGGCAGCAGATACACTTGTAATAGTAAGAGACTAAGGTTACACTCTGATGTAGAGCGCCCACGATGGAGGCATTTCCAGACAGCACGTTTAACACGGAGGGCACGCTTGCATTCAGGAGTCCACCACCGCACAATTTTGGCTGTAGGAGGTCTGGTATTTCTAGGGATAGCAGTAAGGGGAGCTCCTAAAACCAGGACCAGGAAGAAAGAAAGCAATTCTTGGGGAGAAGAAAAGGAGAAAGGAGGAAAAGAGGGGACCATAAGAAAGGATAATAAGCTCCTGTCAGCAGCACGAAACCATCAATGGGGAGGATGAGGAACCGGACAGAAATAAGTATGATACAGTTTAATAGGAAAGTGATCAGTGGGAAGAGAGTCATCAAGAAGAGTCAAGTGAAAATCAAGGGAAATAGAAGGAGAACAAAGAACCAGATTGATGCAAGAATGGAACGAGTACGAAGATCAAAGTGAGTAGGAGAGCCAATACTGAGCAGAAAGATATCGGAAGTAGAAAGAAACTGTTCAAAGAGGTAACTTCTGGGGGTGACCACTCAGTCCCTCCAACAGGTTTGACGACAACTAAAGTCTCGAAGGAGGAGAATCGGAGGAGGAAAGGAACAAAGTTAGGAGGAAAAGGTAGAAAGATCAAAATGAACAGGAGAAAAATAGAGAGAGCAGACAGTGACCCAGCAGCGATGAAAAAGATGGACGAAAGCATGAGGGATACAGGAAGAAAAAGAAAGCGGTTCAAAAGGACCAGTGTTGCAGATAAGAAGGGCAACAGAGGAAGGAGGAGGAGAACCAAGAAAAGTAAAACCAGGAATAGGAACAGGAGATGCATGACGAAAGATGTCCTGGAGAGATACAATTGGAGGATCATGAACGGATATGAGGTATTGTAAAGAAGGATGATGGGATGCAAAACCACACTGTAGAAGAGCCATGAGGAAAAACAAGAATTAAGACTGAGAAGAGGGTGGCGAATGCACTTGATGGTCAGGGTGAGAATATCCGGGAGGCATAGGGAGATTGAGGACTGAAGGAATAGGGGAAGAATAAGCAGAAACAGAAGTCACAGCATGGGAGGGACGGACAGAGTCGGGGGAAGTGATTGATACAAGTGGGGAAGGAGGAACGGGAGAAGGGGGGAAGGAGGAAGGAGGTGGATGTACATGTACAGAAACAAGGAATGACATGGAGGAAGTGCGGCAAATGTAGGAGACAATATAGTGATTTGCCTCTGTGTCTGAGTGAGAATAGATAGAAAGAGTGGAGACTGTTGAGATGACCTGAGCACACCGGCAGGCGGACAAAAGGTAGGACGTGGTAAGGGTGGGGAAGTTGAACACGAGCGACATTTGGAAGGTTGGACAGGAGAAGTTGAGGGATGTGAGACGAGGAGGAAGTGCGAACATGTGGACGGTTGCCTACAGGAAAAGAGATGGAGGAGAGGACAGAGAGAGTGCAAAGGTAGAAGGAGGCAGAGGGGGGGGGGAGATGAAGAACAAAGGAGGGGAGGAAAGGAATTAGGAAGAGGAGCAAGAGCAAAGAAAGAATTAGAGACAGGGACAGAGGCTGAAACACAAGAGAGGGTGGAAGAAGGAGACTGGGAAGGCCCAGAGGAGGGGAAAGATGAAGGAACAGAAGAGTCTTTGAAAGAAAAGGAAATGGAGAGAGGGAGGGAGGAAGCAAAAGTTGAAATGGAGAGGACGGCAGGAGAGAGAGAGAGGGTAGGACTCCAGAGGGTCAAGGAACAATAGACACCGAGCTGAGCTAGCAGTTTAGCAACCTCAGGTACAAAACAGAAGGCTGCGCATCCCCTGTACAAAGCCGAGTGCGGCTCATGGCAATTAGGACAGCACCAGGTAGTAGTGGAACAAGCATCCCTGGTATGACCAACCTACCACACAGGGGCAGGTGAAAGCAAACTTGCAAAACTTTGCAAGGTGCTCAAAACGCCAACACGACTGACACTGGTGCAGAGGAGGAAAATGTTCTTGCACATGAAGATGGATAACCTCAGTGATAACATGAGTGAGGAGCGTCCGACTGTCAGAGAGTAAACGGGCTATGTTCACCGATCATTTAAGACGAGAAGTCACTGGGAGTGTGAAGTACAAAACAGAGATGATAGAATGCTTTTGGAGTTCCAGGATAGTCACCAAACTTAATTTCGGGAGGGGCCATGATTGAACTGTAACTGGAATTGAGGTGGACATCCCTTTCCGCAGGATAGAAGCCCCAGTGAATCCGTGAGACTCGCCATGAGAGCTGTCTGATCCTCAGATTGAACAGTAACCAGTCAGGGCTATCAGACCGGGAGTGGAAAGAAACGTCCTGGCCTACATGAGAGGGCAAGCATAGCTGAAATTTCGGGTCATCACCCGCAAGGGGAGCAGAGGCGGGAACATTAAAAAAAATTTTCCAGGTAGGCGGACTAAAGAGGTCAGGTAGGGTAACAATAGAGGGAAGTGGACTGGAAGAGGAAGACACTGAGATCATTTGGGAAGCAGAGGTATGGGTTGTTGTAGAAAAGGATGCTGTATGAGTGTGATTAAAACTTAATTCACCCTCCTCCACTCACCACAGACTCCAACAAGGGGAGGTTAGATGCCAGAGATAATACCACTGGTGACTCCAGAGGTAGGGAAAGTATATGTAGGTAACCCCCGGGGGACCCAGACAAGAGTGACTCCGGGACGATAGGAGCCACCAGGCCTCCCAGTGTCCGCTTGACCCTGTAGCCAAGCTAACCCATGACCAGCTGATTGACCTGACTGGCCCAACCAGATAGCCTGTTTAGCCAGAATGAGGGACGAAAGAGGTGTATTGCTAACTGCAGGGCGCACCGTGCAGCATCGCTCAACTTTCAGGACTTCCGACTCCCGGTATTAAGGGACGCCATGCACGGCAAACACATGGGAAGAGACACACGCACACACACACACACACACACACACACACACACACACACACACACACACAAAAACACCCAGGATGGAAAGTGGCGGGATCGAGCAACATCACCAGCAGGCCTTTTGTATCAGTGATGCAGGTGGGAGTGCTTAGTCAACGAAGCTGACAAATGCTGAACCCTACAGAGGCATGCCATCAGAGTAGGTGGTACTACCGGTCGTGCTTCAAGCCCTGTCACCATATCAAGGTGACCCCCCTCAGTGGGGGAACAACAGGTAAAGTACCTTCTCAAGTTCATTGACTATTTTGTATATGTACATAATCTGTAGATAAAGTGAAATCTTATTTACATGTGTAATGGATATTTTCATTACTTTGTATAACAGCATGTTGTACTCTAAGCAGAGATTAGCCTGTAATTATAAAGTAGACTGTAGCACTAGTCGAGCAGGGCAGTACTCCCGAGGTGGATGGAAAGCTGCTGACAGGGAGAGCTGGAGATCCCGTTTCTTCAGCCCTCAGGACTAGTTCCTGACCATCCCTCTTTGCTGAACTTTTTCAGTGTCTCAGTAACACAGAGAGTAGGCCAGCATGCTCTGCAGTACAAGTTTCTCTAACTATCTACACCAAACTACATGCACAGTACACTACACTTCCTTTTCCAAAATTCAAAAACAAAATTATGACGTCTGAACACCCAGCCTCGGAGTCCCCCGGGAGGGGACCATAAATGCCCCCACCTTCTGCCCCTCTCCCAGTGACGACTTGAGCTGCCTGGAACCACTGTCTGACTCACTTCTTCATTTCTGCAACATACGTGGCCTTTCCTCTAACTTTCACTCTGTTGAGCACCACCTCTCCTCCTCTAAACCTCACCTTCTCTTTAAAATTGACTCAGCTGTCTGAGGCAACTGACAGCAAACCCTTTTCTGTACCCTACTACTTTCTCTACATTCATTTCAAAGCCAAAGGTGGCTGTTGTGTATATATACGCAACAACTTATCTTGCTCTCGTGTTCCTGAACTTGATTCTTCTGAATTCTCTACGTTCTGGCTTCGGCTATCTTGTCATTCTGTGACTAAATATATCTGTGCTGTTTACTTATCCCCAAATTCTACTGACTATCAAAAATTCTTTGACTATCTTACTTCTACGGTGGAACACATTCTATCCATTTCTCCTTTTTCTGAAATCTCCATTTTAGGAGATTTCAATGTTCACCACCACCTCTGGCTCTCCTCTCCTTTCACTGATCCACCAGGTGAACAAGACTACATCTTTTCTATCGTTAATGATCTCGAGCAGCTTGTACAGCACCCTACACATATCCCTGACTGCCATGGAGAAAGTTCCAACATACTCGACCTCTTCCTTACAACTAATCCTTCTGCTTACACTGTTAATCCTTTCTCTCCATTGGGCTCCTCCAATCACAATCTTATCACCTTAACCTGTCCTATCACTCTGGTACGGCTTGTGGACCCTCCAAAGAAACGTCGGCTGTGGCACTTTGGAGCTGCGGATTGGGAGGCCCTCAGGCAGTGCTTCATTGATTTTCCCTGGAATGATTATTGCTCCCACGGCTGGGAGCCATCTGAGTGTGCATTGTGCATTACGGAGGTAATTCTCTCGGGGATGGAAGTACACATTCCTTTCTCGTATCCTTTGACTAATGAAAGAAAGCCCTGGTTTAATCACGCTTGTTCTAATGCTGTCCGCAACAAGGAGAGGGCGTATAAAAGGTACCAGTGCCAACCCACCCCTGAATCACATCTTGCTTATATTTCTGTCGGTCTGCTAAAACTAATTTCAACCGTACTAAATGCTTTTAACTCTCCAACTCGAATTCTTCTCACTCCTTCTGGCACCTTGCCAAAAACCTTTCTAACAACTTTACCTCATCATCCTTCCCTCCTCTTTTCTACTCTGATGGTTCTGTAGCTATCTCTTCTACTGATAAAGCAGATCTCTTCTCTCAGACTTTCTCCTCCAATTCCACCTTAGATGATTCCGGCACTGTTCCTCCTTCACTTCCCCCCCCTGACTTCCTCATGGCTGACATTAAAATTTCTTCAGCTGATGTATTTTCTGTCATCACAGGCCTCAATACTAACAAGGCATATGGGCCTGATGGAATCCCTCCTGTTGTTCTCAAGAACTGTGCTTCTGTGCTTATGCCCTGCCTAGGCAAACTCTTTCATCTTCGTCTATCAACTTGTACATTTCCTTCTTGCTGCAAGTTTGCTCTCATTCAGCCAGTCTCAAAGAAGGGTAACCATTCCCAACCCTCTAACTATCATCCAATTGTTTTAACATCCTGTATCTCAAAAGTTTTCGAGTCAATTCCTAATAGAAAATTTTTAAAGCATCTTTCCTATCACAACCTTCTTTCTGATTGTCAGTATGGGTTCCGTCAGGGACGCTCCACTGGCGAGTTTCTCACCTACCTTTCAGACTCCTGGTCATCCTCCTTTCGGGACTTTGGCGAAAGCTTTGCCATTGCACTTGACATCTCAAAGTCTTTCGATCGAGTCGGGCATAAATCTTTAATTTCCAAACTTCCCTTTCGCGGTTTCTATCCTTCAATCTGTGCCTTCATCTATAGCTTCCTTTCTGGTCGTTCTATAGCCGCTGTTGTAGACTGCCATCGTTCTTCTAGATCTATCAACAGTGGTGTTCCTCAGGGCTCTGTCCTCCAACTCTCTTCCTTTTATTCATCAATGACCATCTAAGCTGTACATCTAACCCTATCTACTCGTACGCTGATGACTCCACCCTTCACCTTTCCATTCGGTTCCTGCAACGTCCATCTCAGCAGTTACTTCAACAAACAAGGGATGAGGCTATGGCACACCTAATATCTTACTTGGTTCGTATCTCTGATTGGGGTAAAAATAATCTTGTTTTTAATGCATCAAAGACTCAGTTCTTACACCTATCAACCCGACAAAATCTTCCACAGGTATACCCACTAATGTTTACTAATACTCAGCTTAACCCTGAATCATCCTTGAACATGCTTGGGGTTTCATTCACTCGGGACTTATCTTGGAAAGATCATATACATCTCCTGTAAAATCTGCTTCCAAGAGATTGAGTGTGCTAAGCCGACTTCGTTCCTTTTTTACCCCTGCACAATTGTTGACTCTATACAGGGGTTTTATCCGCCCGTGTGTTGAGTACAACTCGCATGTGTGGGGAGGTTCTCCACATACAGCTCTTCTCAATGGGGTTGAGTCAAAGGCTTTTCGTCTCATTAACTCTCCTCCTCTTACTGGCTCTCTTCAACCTCTGTCTCATCGCCGCACTGCTGCATCTTTATCTCTTTTCTATCGCTATATCAATGGTCGCTGCTCCTCTGAACTGTCTGCATGCATTCCTCCACCTCTACGATGCGCGCGTAGCACCCGTCTATTAACAAACTCTCATCCCTTTTCTGTCCGACTCTCTAATGCAAGAGTTAACCGTTACTCCCAGTCCTTCATTTATGCAACAGGTCATCTCTGGAACTGTCTCCCTCTGTCTGTATTTCCTGCTTCCTATTATCTCCAATCTTTCAGATGCAGTGTGTCCAGGCATCTCGAAATGATCGGATCTTGAATTTGGCTCTCTCTTGTATTTTGTTCTTCTCTTGGAGGGAACATTTTTTGAGGGCTCGTGGCCTTTGGTTCCTTCTTCCTAGCATAAAAAATAAAATATGTACTAGTATTTAATTTTCATATATGCCCCCGAAGCAGATGATGTACATAAGCATATTTATTCTAAGTGGCTACGAACCTTCTTTCAGTGTAATAATATATTTCACCACTATTAAACATAATACATTTATCCATCCTTCAGTGTGTGACCACATGAAGCTACCTGCAGTGCTGCTGCGATACATGGCAACACAACCACAATATTTGTAGTACCTATTCTGCTGTAACTTTTTTGTCAAGGAATCAGTACATAGTTTCTGACATTTATGATTTTTCATTAACACGCAATGTTTGTTAATCTCTTTAGTGTTCGAAAATGATTACAGGAATGCATACTAGTAATGTGGTAACCAAAATATCTTAAAGCATATGTAGAGTCCCATGTAAGGGTCAACAAAGAATGAGAATAATTGATCCAAGATTACATCTGGTAACACACTGAAAAGAAAGAAAGTGGACAAGGATGTGTTGCTGCTTAACCCCGTCCGTCTGGGAAAACAGACCCGTTGAAAACAAGAAAGCAATTACTGTGGGGTGATCCTACAGGTGCAATACAATTACATACACCAATTAAGGAACAAGAACTCTCTTGTCTTCCTAAGACGAAGTGCAGGGAATTATGGGGAAGTGTAACTCCTGTCTGGCAACAGAGCTGATTCACTCCACCCAGGGTGCAAAGGTTCTCCACATATAGGCTCCTCGTTACCATCTCAAAGTGTTATAAAATACATTAATTGTAAGGAGAGGGTGAGGGAGATGGGAAGGAAAGGTGAGAGGTGGAGGAAATAAACTAGCTGGGAGTGGAAGAAGGGAGTTTAAGAAGAAACAGAGCAGAGCCACGAAGATGGAAGAACAGATTTTAGGAGGGAAGGAGAGAGGATGAAAATGGAGGAAAGGGAAGGAGAGAGGTAAGTAGGGAAGAAAAGTGAGTAGGGAAGGAGAGTGGCGAATACGATAGGAATGTCAGCAGGGAAAGAATATAGTCGAAAAATGCCCAACAGAGATGGAAAGAGACCAGAAGGGAAGGAAATTGGCGAGTGGGGAGAGAGAATCGTGAGTCGGCAAGGAAGCTAAATTTAACTCTGAAAGGTGGTCAGCAGGAAAGTTCAGTGTTGAAAGGTGGTCAGCAAGGATGTTAAATGTTCAAAAGTGGTCAACAGGGAAAGTTGTTGAAAGCGGTCAGCAGGGAAGGAATGTGGTCAGCAGGGATGGAAAGTGGTCAGTACGGAAGGAAACTGGTCAGTGAAGAAGAGAAGTAGTCAGCTGGGGAGGAAAGTAGTCAGCAGGAAAGGAAAGTTGTCAGTAAGGAAGGACAGTGGTCAGCATGGAAGGAAAGTGGTCAATAGGGAAGAAAAGTGGTCAATGGGGAAGGTAAGTGGTCAGTAAGGAAGGAAAGTGGTTAGCATTCAAGGAAAGTGGTCAGTAAGGAAGGAAAACGGTCAGTAGGTAAGGAAAACGGTCAGTAGGTAAGGAAAGTTGTCAGTGGGGAAGGAAAGTGGTCAGTAGGTAAGGAAAGTTGTCAGTGGGGAAGGAAAGTGGTCAGTAGGTAAGGAAAGTTGTCAGTGGGGAAGAAAAGTGGTCAGTAAGGAAGGAAAGTGGTCAGCAGGGATGGAAAGTGGTCAGTACGGAAGGAAACTGGTCAGTGAAGAAGAGAAGTAGTCAGCTGGGAAGGAAAGTGGTCAGCATTAAAGGAAAGTGGTCAGTAAAGAAGGAAAATGGTCGGTAGGTAAGGAAAGTGGTTAGTCGGGAAAGAAAGTGGTCAGCTGGGAAGGAAGTGATCGGTAGGGAAGAATAGTGGTGGGGAAGGAAGGTAGAGGTCAAAGTTCAATTGTAGATATATTGCGATAACAAGAAACGTATATAAATATCAAGAAAAGAGAGAAAAAAGGGTAAATGGCAGAAATGAGGAGGGTGGGAAGAATTTAATAAATGAAAGAGATGGAGAATAAAGCTAAAAATATGGCAGAAACAGAATACCGAGAAATCTGACGCCCACTCTTGAGCACCGGTGCTTGAAGTGCATGTCAGTAAAGATGAAACTTAGTGTTTCGGTGATTCTTCACTGGCCTTTCCTGTATCATTGTCTGCTAAGAGTTCAGTATTGTTATATATAGTGTTCGTAAAAGTTTCATTCCCACTTTTAACAGAAAACTATGGGAATGTCGATGTACAAGATGGTAGCACTAAACCTAGAATTATAATGTCCACACACACACACACACACACACACACACACCAGAAATACGTGTTTTTATATAGCTTAACAGGAGCAGACAACTTTTTCTTCCTGTATTATCTTTTATGAGTGGTTTTTGAGCACATATCCAAAATTCAGAGCATTCCGTTAAATATATTATATATCGAGTAAGAAATTGAATATTACTACTTTTAATCCTTCTAAAATGTATTTAAATGTCTCCTATTTGTCAGTTTGATCACACAAAATGAATTTTTTTGTCAATAAATTTTAAGGTAACACCACAACTATAAATGAGCAGCTCCTACAATCATGATTTAATGGATTTAGAAATAAAACATCTTAACCATTATCCTGCCACATTAAGATTCCCTGGTTATATTTTGGTTGGCTTCAAATATTTGTATGAGCTCTTATCACAAGAAGACTAATTGCATTTCATGGTTTTAAGTTACTTAGTGTTCCATTTAAGGAACATTGGAGGGTAATGAGAAGTAAGTTACATTGTAAAGATATTTTTCCCAGCCCAAAATTTATCACAAGATATTCCAGATCTAATTCTAGTTACAACTATGCAATAAACATAAAGATAAAATATTAGATTTGTATTTTCATTAGCATTCATTCTTTCGGCGATGATATATTTCAAAACACTGCCGGAATTTTTCTGCATGGAGATCGACAATGTGCCTTTTGCAAACATTTTTGGTGCTTTTCTGGCAAAATTTGCATCAGCCTTGCGTAATTGAATACAAGATGTGGTTCATGCCATCGCAGTGAACATCATGTGGAAGTGCTGCAGTGCCGCCAGGTTTCTTTTGACATTCCATAACATCAGCATTACATAAGAACGGTGACACTTGTCGCCGAAACTCCAAGTGAGATTGTCTGTATAGATCTATTCTGCAATTAATCCTCCATGCTTCAGTCATAACACCGTTGATCAGGTCGAGGAAAAGTGGCTAATACCACTTTTTGACCCGAATCAATGGGCGATACGATTCAGACAGTCGAACCCTGAGGTCAACTCCACCGATTCCTTTTTTGTAGGAGTTGATTAGATGTGGTTGTGTGACCTCCTTTGTACCTCCTCAGTTTGTAACTAGTGAACGAGATATGGAATTATAGTGATGAAATCAGCCATGTTCGTGATTACGCGTGTCCCACGCAGTTGGCTTTGGGGTCCTGGACCCCACTTCTACAGATGGATCAGTAGATCTATAGACTTCGCTGGTATTTTTTTGTCAAATTTTGTTTAGAAAAGAAGCTTAATCTACAGATTTTCAAATGGGAAGACATTTTCATAACAAATTACGGATTTAACGTTATTTTGGATAAGAATCTTAAAAAAAACATTGATATTTCTTCAGCCTTCTGAGTATTTTACTTAAAACTCCTTATAAGACAACGTATCATATGCTGTGTGTGATCTACCGGCTCCACTGGGAGTTGCTCAGTACAACAAGCGCTACCTTCGAAGGCCAGAGAGATGCAAAGAACATAACCTCGCCTTGAAAAATTTTGGACTTGCATTTGTTATCACCTAACATGATACTTATCCCCTTTCCAGCTTAGCTCATGCCTAATTGTAGTAAGGTTGGAGGGTTGCTTTGGCCTGTGATCAAGTAAAATCATTCATAAGGAAGGTGCATCAAAATTCATGTAAGCCCTATTTTGTATTCATGATGTGTGAGAGGACTAGTTCTATCAGCTGATACTAAACCGGCTATACACAGTCCACTGTTTTTCGAGTTATAAAATCCTTACATTGTTTTCTACCTTTACATGATGCTGCTGTTATTTTCTGGCCAAATTCTTTTATCAACTTGTGTGACTTCTCTGGTCAGTTGGGGGAAAGTTCAGGTGGAAGAAAACAGAGGCTGTGGGCCATGCCTTTCCCCATTTCCACTATATGCAGCACATGTTGGTGTTCACGGAATTATCACTTTGTAGAATGTGATTTCTACAGATTTTTTGGCGTCTAGATTCAGATTTTCCCAAATTTGGGGGGCAACGCTGTTACTGGTGATTCGGCTCATTTCCTTGGTATATACAGTATATCTTCGTGTGGTGGGGATAATTAGCATTACTACACATGCACCAGATCTTGTTTCCAAACTGAATTGGTTTTCCTCTCATGAACATTTTAGCGCTATGGAGTCCAAATTATGGTACCACTGATTCACATATACTCAACATTTCATGGAATACGGCTTGTCAGACTAATGATACTGTCATTTAGCTTATCATACATTGGAGAAATTTTGCTCATTTTATTTTGGTTGTCAGCGAAGTGTATGTATCTTTTGATTTCTAGGTATCTGTTTTTACGCATCGTATTGCCTAAAATAAGTACACGCAAGTGAAACTGATTAGACCAATAATGGTGTTCCCCAGGTACGGAGCGGTATCCTTAAAGCGAAATAATCCCTCCAAAGTTTCGAACATCTTTGTCTGAAGCATTCAAGTTTAGGTTACTCATGTCACCACTGGCATGCACATTCGTCTGGAAAAAGATGTTTCAGCGTATCTGGGGAAGATATTTTCTCCCAAATCACATACAGTACACTGAATTTCCAACAAGTTCAATAACTTTTTCAGTAACATCTTTGTCACCAGGTGGAAGAAACGTATTAAAATATATGCTTTTCTTTCAGTTCGGCGTTTCTTTGCGTTTTCTCTTTGCACATTGATCAGTCACAGTTTTCATAACTATGAGTCAATTCCTCTTCTTCAAACTCTCCCTCTGGTTCATATTCATCCTCTGGGTCATCAAGAACATTCTCAATATCTCTCTCTTGATTTTCAGAGTCTCCAACAGCAGGAGGCAATGCAACAACATTGATAGCATGTAGCGCGTTTTGAAATGCTTCAAATGCTTCCCCAACTGCTGAGACCCTCGTAGATTTTCTTTCTCTTTAGAAAGAATCTTCTGTCCATCACCTGTAGATATGGTTTAGAAAACTCAGTTTCGTTGCAGAAGCACTACTTCATGAAAATAATGATATTCCTAAGTAATTGCATTATATTCCAACATATATAAGTATATGCAGTCATACATTCGTAGGAAATATATATATATATATATATATATATATATATATATATATATATATATATATATATATCACCAGTGGAAGCCAAACAATGAAGTTGTGAAAGCTCTTTGGTAAACTCAACACCTCTAGTCAACTGAAACATAAATTAATTACATTGTATAAGATCGGTGAGAAACATGAACCATTTATCTGAACCAAGCCTAATAACGTAAAGTGTATAAACTAGTATACAGGAATCTTCCAGAATTTTATAAATGGAACATAATTTGATTTTTTCAGTCATATGGCGCATAAATGATAGACTGATGAACATGTTTTGTCACATAAACATGCATTTATTACTTGCATAAAAATACTGCGAAACAAAAATACTTACAATGTAGTGTCGATATTTGTTCCGTTTGTGAATGTGGGGACATAGAAATTGTAACTGTTCTCCAACTTTTCTTCCTCACTACATAATTGTTTACTTAGTGAAGTTCAGCTTTTTTTTTCTCTCTCTCATACAAATTGGCAAGCCTTTTAACTGGACGTACAGGTTAAAAATTTCGTTATAAATATGAATGAAATATTACCTGAAGCAGTAGATACTTATGTTCCACATACAATGGGAAGAAAAGGTTAAGTACAAACTCGTTATAATAATAATAATATTAATAATAATAATAATAATAATAATAATAATAATAATTCATTCACGCATCATCTAATCCTGTGTTGCCCCATGAGGAGGATAGGAGCCCGGAGCTAGGTAAGTTGGGGATAGATGCATCATCTAATCCTGCGTTGCCCCATGAGGAGCGAAGGAGCCTAGAGCTAGGCAAGCTGGTCCTGATATTTAAGATGAGAGTGACCAGCCTCAGTCATCCCTGAGTAACATTACGTGAGCAATAAACCCCAACCACCCCTCGGATAGAAACCTGCACAAGTTCAATCCGACTGGAGAGCCTTGATTAGCCACTAAACCACCAGGCGTCATAATTTGGTAATGTGGTTACCACCGAGCGTTGTAAATGGTTTCCTGGTATATATAATAATAATAATAATAATAATAATAATAATAATAATGACAATAATAATACATGTCAAAGGTGAAGGTAATATGACAATGTCAACATAAACAGTTCCATTCTTATTTAGCCCAAATTTGGTGGAAGGTTAATTTTAAGACAAGAACGAGGAGGGTTGACTTTGAGAGCAACCAGAGGACAAGGTCACAGAGAAAGGTCGAGGGTCATGGTCATAGGGCAAGGTCAACTTTATTTGTTTATCCAATTTACACCAAACTTTGTAGTGGTAGGTGGTGGCGACCATCATCCATTCACTTGATGTAGTAGGGTCTATGTCTTCTTTCATCTCTACTGTTATTATTATGTGTGTGTGTGTGTGTGTGTGTGTGTGTGTGTGTGTGTGTGTGTGTGTGTGTGTGTGTGTGTGTGTGTGTGTGTGTGTGTGTGCCCTCCTCTGTTCCTATTTCTTACATCACTCCTGTCACCATTATTACTCTTCTTTCCACTTTAGGTCGCTTTACAATGAGTGACAAGCCTAAAGATTGCCACTAACCTAGGAAACCATTAACAACTGTGGGAAGCATTCCTAGAACTGCATATCGTGGTGATTTGAAGCGACGAAGGTAGCCCTGTTAACTGGGTGGAAAGATGTAATTATTGCACCCACCTAGAAATTAAACAACCACAGTCTACCCCGCGCATCCCTGTGATGATGTGGTGTTTACTTCAGTTGATCAACGGATCACTGCATAGGATGGCGTTGCATGGGCGATTGTTTGCCTGTGATTTGTGGGTTTATGGGTTTTACTCAATAACAGTTAAAACTAACTTTGTGACAGTGTTCAGAATAATTCAAGAATGAGTGGATTCGAATTTGAGAAGAATCAATCAAAAATAATGGCCTTAGGGCAAGGTTAAATGTTGGAGTTACACAATAAGGTCAATTTAATTAGATTTGATCCGATTCAGATTAATACAGATATGAAGGGATATCACTCTGAGAACAGTCATTCAAGCGTCACTCATACAGGGAAAAGTCGACTTAACAAGTTTTGACTGAATTTACACCAAACGTGGGGGAAAGATTGTGGGTTAGACGAGAAAGAAACGATTCTGTTTTGAAAAAAATCTGTCATCATGCAAGGTGACAGGGAATGATCAAAGTTTAAGACCACACATCAAGGTCAATTAAGCAGTTTTAATCTGATTTAGACGATACTGTGAAAGGCTCAAGGTAGGAAAGAAGAGTTTCGATGTTAAGAAAAATAACCAAAGGTCAAGGTCACAGGGAAAATCGAATATGAAAGTCACATGGCAAGGTAAACTTAAGCAGTTAGAATCGGGTAAAAAGGTAGAATTATATATATATATATATATATATATATATATATATATATATATATATATATATATATATATATATATATAAAATGCAAGAACGAAGGAACCAAAGGACAGGGGCCCGCAAACAGTTCCTTCCAGGAAAAAACAAAAACAATACAAAAGAGAGCTAAATTCAAGATCCGTTCATTTCGAGATCATTTCGAGATGCCTGGACACACTGCGTTTCAAAGACTGGAGATCATAGGAAGTAGGAAATACAGAGAGAGACAGTTCCAGAGTTGACCTGCTGCATAAATGAAAGACTGGGAGTAATGGTTAACTCTTGCATTAGAAAGTTGGACAGAAAAGGGATGAGAGTTTGTTGCTTGACGAGTGCTACGCACCCGTCGTAGAGGTGGAGGAATGCAAGCAGACAGTTCAGAGGGGCAGAGACCATTGAAGTAGAGATAGAAAAGAGATAAAGATGCAACAGTGCGGTGAAGAGACAGAGGTTGAGGGGAGCCAGTAAGAGGAGGAGAGTTGATGAGACGAAAAGCCTTTGACACCACCCTATTGAGAAGAGCTGTATGTTGGGAGCCTCCTCACACATGAGAGTTGTACTCTACACAGGGGCGAATAAAACCCGTATATAAAGTCAACAACTGTGCAGAGGAAAAGAAGGTACAGAGTCGGCTTAGCAAATCTCCTGGAAGCAGATTTTACTAGAGATGCAATATGATCTTTCCAAGATTAGTCCCGAGTGAATGAAACCCAAAGCATGTTCAAGGATGATGCAAGATTGAATTGGATATTGCTAAACATTAGTGGGTACTCCTGTGGAAGATTGTGTCGGCTTGATAGGAGTAAGAACTGAGTCTTTGATGCATTAAAAACAACAAGATTATTTTTATCCCAATCAGAGATACGAACCAAGTCAGATATTAGATTTGCCATAGCCTCATCCCTTGTTTGTTGAAGTAACTGCTGAGATGGACGTTGCGGGAACCGAATGGAAAGGTGAAGGGTGGAGTCATCAGCGTACGAGTGGATAGGGTTAGATGTACAGATTAGAAGGTCACTGATGAATAAAAAGAAGAGAGTCATTGACAGGACAGAGCCCTGAGGAACGCCACTGTTGATAGATCTAGGAGAAGAACGATGGCAGTCTACAACAGCGGCCATAGAACGGCCAGAAAGGAAGTTATAGATGAGGGCAAAGATAGAAGGATCGAAACAGTAAGAGGGCAGTTTGGAAATATAAGATTTATGCAAGACTCTATTGAAAGCCTTTGATGTCAATTGCGATGGCAAATCTTGTGCCAAAGTTCCAAAATGAGGATGATCAAGAGTCTGAAAGGTAGGTGAGAAGATAGCCAGTGGAGCGTCCCTGTCGGAACCCATACTGATGATCAGAAAGAAGGCTGTGATAGGAAAGATGCTTTAAAATTTTTCTATTGAGAATTGACTCAAAAACTTTTGAAACATAGGATGTTAAAGCAATTGGACGATAGTTAGAGGGTTAGGAATGGTCACCCTTCTTTGGGACTGGCTCAATGAGAGCAAACTTCCAGCAAGAAGGAAAGGTACTGGTTGACAGGCAAAAGCGAAAGAGTTTACCTAGGCAGGGTGTAAGCACAGAAGCTCAGTTCTTGAGGAAAACAGGAGGAATTCCATCAGGCCCATATGCCTTGTTGGTATTAAAACCAGTGATAGCAGAAAATACATCAGCTGAAAACATTTTAATGTCAGCCATGAGAAAGTCACAGGGTGGAAGTGATGGAGGAACAGCACCGGAATTGTCTAAGGTGGAATTGGAGGAGAAAGTCTGAAAGAAGAGATCTGCTTTATCAGTAGAAGAAATACCTACAGAGCCATCAGAATAGAAAAGAGGAGGGAAGGATGATGAGGTAAAGTTGTTAGAAAGGTTTATGGCAAGGTGCCAGAAGGAGCGGGAAGAATTCGAGTTGGAGAGTTAAGAGTATTTAGTATGGATGAAATTATTTTTAGCAGACTGAAGAACAGACTTAGCATGATTCCGGGCAGAAACATAAGGAAGAAGTGATTCGGGGGGGGTTAGCTCTGGTACCTTTCATAGGCTCTATCCTTGTTGTGGACAGCATTAGAACAAGCGTGATTAAACCAAGGCTTTTTTGCATTAGTCAAAGGATATGAGAAGGGAATGTATGCTTCCATGCCCGTGAGAATAACCTCCGTAATGTGCAATGCACACTCAGATGGCTCCCGGCCATGGAAGCAATAATCATTCCATGGAAAATCAAAGAAGTACTGCCTGAGGGCTTCCCGATCTGCAGCTCCAAAATGCCACAGTTGACGTTTCTTTGGAGGGTCCACAGGCCGTACCGAAGCAATAGGGCAGGTCAAGGTTATTAGGCTGTGATTGGAGGAGCCCAATGGAGAGGAAAGATTAACAGTGTAAGCAGAAGGATTAGGCAAACGAAAGAGGTCAGGTATGTTGGAGCTCTCTCCAAGGCGGTCAGGGATGCGGGTAGGGTGCTGTACAAGCTGCTCTAGGTCATAAAGGTTAGAAAAGACGTAGACTTGTTCACCAGGTGGATCAGTGAAAGGAGAGGAGAGCCAAAGGTGGTGGTGAACATTGAAATCTCCTAGAAAGATTTCAGAGAAAGGAGAAATGGATAGAATTTGTTCCATCGTAGAAGTAAGATAATTGAAGGATTGTTTAGTCAGTATAATTAGGGGATAGGTAAACAGCGCAGATATATTTAGTCAGAGAATGACAAGAGAGCCAAAGCCATAGAGTAGAGAATTCAGAAGAATCAAGTTCAGGAACACGAGAGCAAGATAAATCGTTGCATACATATACACAACAGCCATCTTTGGCTTTGAAATGAGTGTAGATAAAGTAGGAGGAGACAGGAAAGGGTTTTCTGTCAGTTGCCTCAGACAGCTGAGTCTCAGATAGGAGGAGAAGGTGAGGTTTAGAGGAGGAGAGGTGATGTTCGACAGAGAGAAAGTTAGTGGAAAGGCCGCGAATGTTGTATAAAAGAAGAAGAAGTGAGTCAGACAGTGGTTCCAGGCATCTCTCAGAGTCGTCACCGGCAGAGGGGCGGATGGTGGGGGAATTTATGCCCCCCCCCCCCGGGGACTCCTAAGCCAGATTTAATTACATGGTCAAGAATGGCCTAATTCATATTTTGTTTTTCATGTATGGAAGAAAGATGGAAAAGATGGATGTCCAAAACATTGTAATGTCGTGCAGGAATGACTCTCAAATTCTCTCCCATAGAAATGTGTGGAAAAGTTTTATCGTAGTATTTCCCTCCAATGTCTTGTATAATAGTTTTGGAATCAAGTGAGTTTGAGAATCCATGATTCTGGGACATTTTTAGATGTGTGACCTTGATAAGTAGATCGAGGGTCACTGAATACGCGTTTTTGGCAGAAAACTCAAAATATCTTTTGTCAAACTACCACCAAAAAGTATACAGACCTGGTCCAGGATCAGACAAAACTTGAAAGGCCAAGAATTGTCTCACTTATTTTATTGTTTTTCTATATGAAATAAACAGTTGAAAAATCGGATGTCCGAAATATCGTATTATCATGCATGAATGCAACCTTCAGTTTTATTTCCATACAAATATTAGGAAAAGAGTCTTACCACGGGTTTCCCTTCCATGTTCATGTATCTATAAGAGTTTTGGTATAAACTGAGGTTGAACAGTCATGATTTTTAGACATTTTTGGACCTGTGACCTAGAAAAGTAGGTCAAGGTCATTGAAACTGGGTCAGTGTAATAAGGCCATGGTGTTGTGCATGCTCAGTAAAGATGATGAAAATCGGAGGTGAAAAGTAACGAAACAATAACAATAACTAGAAGACTGTAACTGTCAGAAACACTTACAGATGTCCACCTATTACAACATTGCTGGGAAGTACGACCTACGTTTTATGTGGTAACTGATAAACCGTTGGTCAACCTGCCATCATAACGGAAAGATCTGGTCCAGGACCAGGTAAAACTTCCAGGGCCAAGGAGTGCCTCACATATGTTTTGAATTTTCCTGTATGGACGACCAATTGAAAAGTGGGGTGTTTAAAAAATCATAATATCATGCATCAACTATCCTCCATTTGCTTTTTCCATACAAATATTTGGAAAATAATTTTATCACGGGATTTCCTTCCATGTTCGTGTATCTTTGATAGATCTAGAGTAAACTGAGGTTGAATACTCATGATTTCTATACATTTCTGGACCTGTGACCTTGGGAAGTAGGTCAAGGTCACTGAAACTCATTTTTTGGATAACTCAAAATCCTTTGGTCAAACTGCCACCAGGAAGTATACATACATGGTTAAGGAGCAGACAAAACTTGTAGGGCCAAGAAGTGCTTCATATATGTTTTTTTTTTTTTTTTTTTTTTTTTTAATGGAAAAGCAATTGAAAAAAAGTGGGGTGTCAGGATTATTGTAATGTCCTGCATGAGTGATCTTCAATTTTTTTCCATACAAATATTTGGAAAATAACTGTATCACGGGATTTCCTCACATGTTCGTGTATCTGTAATAGTTCTGGAGTAAATTGAGATTCATAATTAGTTATTTTTGGATATTTTTGGACTTGTGACCTTAAAAAGTAGGTCAAGCTCACTGAAACTGGGGCATTGTAATATGGTCATGGTGCTGTACATCCTCAACAAGGATGACGAAAAGTGGCATAATAATAATATTAATAACAATAATAATAATAATAATAATAATAATTATTATTATTATTATTATTATTATTATTATTATAAATAATGATAGGAACAAAGATATTCATCTATGGTAATAGGTGAAGACCATGAATGATAATAATAATAAAAAAAAATCTAGAACCCTGTAACTGTCCTGCAGACAGTCACTAGTCTCCACCTACTGTTTGGAATGGAGCTCCTTAACTAGCGGTCACTAGGACATGAACAGGACACATCAATAGTGTTTGTAGTTCATGGTAAGTAAATCTGTAGTAATTTTGTGGAAATTGGTCCAACTTCATCCTTCAGCTTCCTTGTGCAGGTCTGATTGAAATCTCCAGTAGACACAACCAATTTATGTCGTTCATTCATAATGCTGATATGGCTTTTTCTGCTATGCTCTTCCACTGTGCATAAAGGACTTTCTTTTCATATCAACAATGACCCATGCCAGGACACATAACCTGGGCCATTCAGATTCCTTCTGCAGTCTGCTGTTCTCCTGGAGTCGTCACAAGACTCTGAGCCCGGAATAATAATAATACCAACAAAAACAGCAGTCTCCACCTATCTACTGTAGTATGCGGAGACTAACGACGGATACAAGAGGTCTCAACGTATGATAATAGGTGGAGATCAGTATTGAAACGCTGACAACTCGGGCCCGAGATGCCGACTCAGTGTCACTTGGTTTGCATGCTCTAAGCCTTGTGTATGGATTCACCATATAACCTCCATGACAGGGTTCACTGAGAAATGAAATGTGACTAAAAATAAACTAAATGAACCCCATATGACCATAACCTTTGACCATTTGATCTTATGACCTAATCAGTTCATCGGCCTTTCATACTATATCGCTGACAAAAGTTTGGCCGAATCCGTCGAGGAGTTCAGATATCGCACCCACACCCATATGACCTTGATCTTTGACCTATTAACCTTGCTGGTCTTATCAGGTCAATGTAACGTTCTTACTGTATCATTGAAAAAAGCATGGTCGAAATCGGTCGAGGGGTTCATGAGATGTTGCTCCACACCAGTACAGCTTTGATCTTTGACCCGTTGACCTTGCTGACTTAATCAGTTCATCGTCCTTTCATACTGTATCACTGAAAAAAAGTTTGGTCGAGATCCGTCAAGGAGTTCAGGAGATATTACGGCCACACCCATATGACCTTGTCCTTTGATGCATTGATCTTGATAACCAATCAGTCCAATGTCCCTTCATAGCGTATCACTGTCAAAAGTTTGATTGAAATCTGTCGACTGGCTCAGGAGAGATCACGCCCATACCAAAATGACCTTGAACTTTGACCCCTTGACCTTAATAACCGAATCAGTTCATTGTCCTTTCGTACTGTATCACTGACATGAGTTTGGTCGAAATACGAGTACATCGAGAAGTTCAGGAGATCTCGTGGGGGAGGCGGTGGCTCAGTCGGTAGAGAAGTGGCCTGCGGTCCTACTGGACCCAGGTTTTAATCCCCGCTAGGGCAGGGAACAGTTTAAGGACTTGGATTTCATGTAAAGCAGACTTTATCGATCTACCAGAAGACCCCCCCGACATGTCGTAAAAATACCCCCGCTAATACCAATACACCAGTCCTGTATGAGACAGCCCTAGCATGTATTCAATATGGGCGGTGGGTGTTACCGCCGAAGTGGTGACATGTAGAGGTTTATGATATGTAAGAGGACTACTGGGCCTTGGGAGCAGGCTGTGAAGCCTATGCCTAGAGTCGAGCACATAAAGAAAAAGGAGGGATGAACTAATTCGACCCCATATGACTTTGACCTTTGAGCCCTCGACCTAGCTGACCCAATAGTTCATCATCTTCACATACTGCATCACTGACAAAAGTTTGGTGGTAATCCGCCAATGGGTTCAGAAGATATCGCGCCTACAACAGTGTTACGGACGAAGGGATCCTCGCACGTACGCACAGACAGACCAATCACTTAATGCCTCCTCCACCATAAGCAGGCGGAGGCATAATAATAACGAAATATATAGGCAAGGAAATGTGATAAGGGAAAGGTAGATAATGGCAAGAAAGAGTGGTAAAGGATTTGTAATTAACAGCTATGAACACCGCATAATAAAGTAGTGATTTAACTCCTATCATCAAGAAAAAAGAAACTAACAGATACTTAGAATCTGGAGTGTGTGTGTGTGTGTGTGTGTGTGTGTGTGTGTGTGTGTGTGTGTGTGTGTGTGTGTGTGTGTGTGTGTGTGTGTGTGTGTGTGTGTGTGTGTGTGTGTTTACAGAATGAGAAGTGAAAACAGTGGAGCGAGACATGGGGACAGGATGTGTAAGATGAGGGGGGACGACAATACTGGCGAGGCTAATGGTCCGTCCACCAGTGTATGCACCAACACCACCAACAAGGACATGTATGACGTCATAATTATTCAACAACTGATGTGTAGCTACCTGTGAAGGGCGCCCTTCATACTTAGGCTGGCCTTAAGACTCACAGTTTATATATACATATATATATATATATATATATATATATATATATATATATATATATATATATATATATATATATATATATATATATATATATATATATATATATATATATATATATATATATATATATATATATATATATATATATATATATATATATATATATATATATATATCTATCTATTTATCTGTCTATATATATATATATATATATATATATATATATATATATATATATATATATATATATATATATATATATACAGTAACACAACAGAGGAAGGACAAACGAAAGAATAAAAGAAATAATCCATACACCAGAATACAGGTATCCTCCATTCATAAACAATCTGTAACACTTGGATTTAAACAGCCTTAGGTTGAAGTTTATGGGGAAACCACTCTGGGAAAGCGAGTTTCAAAGAGATGCTGTTCTGGAAATTGACTTCTGATAGAGATACGATCTGCAATATGGCAGTGAGGCAGTCCATTCATGAGCCCTACCACATGTCTGTGTAGCGCTTGGAAAGACGTGGAGAGGTGGCACAATGGATGCAACTTCGTCTGAGCATTTGCCATAAACGTACCTGTAAAATAATACAAGGGAGGCAGCATTCCTTTAAATTTGTAGGGAGGGGTGTAGATCACTTGTAATAGTAGGGTTATTAAAAATTCTAATAGCTTTGTTCTGGATTTTGTCCAGTTGTTTGACTGCAACCTCTCCACATTCATTCCAAAAGGATGAGCGATATTCCAGCTGAGAGCACACATGACTCATGTAAATTTTGGCTAATTCTTCGTCAGTGAAGAAAATGAAGACTCTGTACAATAATCCAAGTTGCTTTGAATCGGTTTTAGCATGTGATCTAACATGAGAGGTCCAACTGAGGGCATTGTTAAGTGACACGCAGAGAATTTCAATACTTTTAGAGATAGGAGTATTAGTAGCATTATAAATAATATAGGAATCAGGCACTATCTGTCTGTTAGTAAACTGTTTATATATTTGGTTTTCCTTGCATTAAATAATGTTATTTTGTCCCCATTCATTGATCTTAGATAAGTCTTGATTTTGGAGATTGCTGTACTGAGTTGTGAGCTAGAGATATTAAACTTTGTGAATGGGTGTTTAAGTGTGAAGGAACTGTGAAGTTGTGAGTCATCAGCATATGAATGAATGGGACCATGGGTGAAAGATAAGAGATCCTTAATGTGAATTAGGAATACGGTTGGAGCTAGAACTGATCCTTGAGGCATGCCCTCATTAATCGAGTAGAAATTGGAATATTCATCATCTGTTTTGAAATTTCTATGCTGAAATTTGAGGAAATTAGAGGAACAAAAGATCATCGCTCATGGCAAGGGAATTTGGACAGCAGGGAACGGTGCTACACTCTGTCAAATGCTTTAGAAATATCAGGGGCTATTTCATGAGTTTCTCCATGTTGGTCAGTTCGCTGATGGATGGTATGGTCAGGAGATTGAGTATATCAACAGTGGATCTTTAGTGGCGAGACCCATATTGTCAGTCGCTAATTAAGTTGTTGGATTCAAGAGTTTCACAATGTGTATCTTAATTACATTCTCAAATACTTTACAAAGAGATGTGAAAGCTGTTGGTCTGTAATCGGAAGGGTCAGAGGAACTTCCTTTCTTCGGAAGTCGGTGGATATTGGCTTCTTTCCAAAAATTTGGGATTGAAGAAGTACGTATGAATTGTCTGAATAATTTTGCTAGAACAGGAGCAAGTTCTGGGGAAGACTTTTTCAAAACACTTGGAGAAATTCCGTCTAGATATGGAGTTCAATTTGTTGGTTATCTAAAATGAATTTTGCATATCTAGTCCGTATCTTAAGTGGAGCAATTGCAGGAGAGTTAAGTTCTAGTATAGTGACACTTTGGTTGACTTCCTCTATGATAGAATTTCTTGTACACGTACTGGCAAGTATGTTTGCTTTACCACGCCAGTTTTATAGTGTTACCATCGGAATATTTTAGTGGGGGAATGGGTGAAGACTTGTTAAACTTACGATATATACATGTATACAAGCAGTGCATGTATCTCTCTCTCTCTCTCTCTCTCTCTTTATGCAGGTATGGATGGGTGTGCTGTAGAATTCCTGAAAGGTGGTGCAGTGACTATAGTTGACTGTTTAGTAAGATTGTTGAGTGTGTTCTTTGTGAAAGATATGGTGCTAGGTGACTGGGCAAGTGCTTGTGTGGTCTCTTTGTATAAAGGTAGGAGTGATAAGTATGAATGTACTAGCTTTAGGGGTATAACTTTGTTGAGTGCTGTAGGTAAGGTGTATGGCACAGTGGTAATTAAGAGTGTTAGAGAGGGTACAGAGGGAGTGATTGGTGATGAGCAATGTGGTTTTAGAAGAGGGAGGGGATGCGTGGATCAGGTGTTTGCTGTGAGACAAGTGTGTGAAAAGTATTTAGCGAAAGGTAAAGATGTGTTTTGGGCGTTCATGGATTTAGAAAGTGTATGATAGGATTGATAGGGAGGCTTTGTGGACTGTTTTAAGGTTGTATGAACTTGCTGGTAGGTTGCTAAAAGGAGTGAAAAGTTTTTATGTAAATAGTAGAGAGTGTGTAAGAGTGGGAAATGCTGTGAGTGATTGGTTTCCCGTGAGAGTGGGGCTGCGGCAGAGATGTGTGATGTCGCCTTTGTTGTTTAATATTTATATGGATGGTGGTGTAAGGGAGGTGAATACAAGAGTGTTAGGTGGAGGTCTGAGTCCGCTGAATGTTGATGGTAGAGAGTGGAATCTGAAGCAGCTGCTGTTTGCGGATGATACTGCGCTGATGGCTGATTCAGA
>NC_137025.1:23203685-23226185 GCF_032717465.1 Coenobita brevimanus
CCATTAAAATCTCCAGACGGTAACATTACAAAATTATGACCCAATTGTTTTGAGAAAGTGCTCCCCACAACTTGCCTCTGTTCTATCTGAATTATTCAGAGTATGCATACATACTTGTTCATTCCCTAATTCATGGAAAGAAGCCAATATCTAGCCAATTCCAAAGAAAGAAAGTTCCTCTGACCCCTCTGATCACAGACCAACAGCTATTACGTCTTCTCTTGGTAAAGTATTTGAAACTTTACTTAATAAGCACATAGTAAACACCTTGAATCCAACAACTTAATTAGTGATAGACAATATGGTTTTTGCCTCGAGAGATCCATCAGTGATATACTCAGTCTCCTGACTCATACCATTCATCAGTCAATTAACCAACATGGAAAAACTCATGCTGTAGCGCCTGATATTTCTGAAGCTTTCGACAGAGTGTGGCACCATTCCCTGCTGTCCAAACTCCCTTGCTGTGGACTAACGTCTTTTGTCCTGCTTTCCTCATATCTCAGCGACAGAAAAGTATGAGTAAAGTTGATGATTTATATTCTACTTTCCACTTACTAAATGCAGGTGTGCCACAAAGATCATTTCCGGCGCCAACCCTCTTCCTAGTTCATATTAATGATCTTTTATCTGTCACCCACAATCCCATCCATTCATATGCAGCTGACTCAACACCACAGTTCATTCACACTCAAACACCCATTTACAAAGTTTAATATATCTGACTCTAATCTCAGTGCAGCCATCTCCATGAATCACGACATACCTAAGATCACTGAAAGGGGACAAAATAACCTTGTCTCATTTAAAGCTAGTAAAACCAAACATATACAGTTTACTAACAAATGGATATTGCCAGAGTCGTATATTACCTTTAATGCTACTAATATTCCCATCTCCAAAAGTATTGAAATTCTCGGTGTTTCGCTTAACAGTGCCCTCAGCTGGACCTCTCATGTCAGATCACTTGGTGAAACCGCCTCAAAGAAACTTGGATTATTGTACAGAGTCCATAACTTCTTCACTGACGAGCAATTAGCTATATTTTATATGAGTCATGTGCGTTCTCGGCTAGAATATTGCTCACTCTTGTGGAATGGATGTAGAGAGGTTGTACAAAAACAATTAGACAAAATTCAGAACAAAGTTGTTTGAATTATTAATAACCCTGCTGTTACAAATAAACACACACACACACACACACACACACACACACACACACACACACACACACACACACACACACACACACACAAATAAGAAGGAATGTTGCCTCCCTTGCATTATTTTACAGATACTTTTATGGCAAATGCTCAGACGAAGTTGCGTCCACTGTGCCACATTTCCATGCCCTCCCCTGTGCTACACGGTCATCTGGTAGTGCTCATAACTGGAATGTCACAGCTGTATCGCATAACTTCCACCTATCAGAACTTTTTTTTTTTTTTTTTTTCTGAATTTCATCTCTCTGGAGTTGTTTCCCAGACTTCAACTACAGCTGTTCAAGTCCAACTGTTACAGATTTTTTATGAATGGAGGACGCCAGTAATCTTGTGTATGGATTATATTATTATTCAATTGTTTTTCCTTCCTCTGTTCTCTTATTAAAAAAAAAAAAAAAAAAAGTATAATCAGAGAACAATCCCGTATATCACATCACTATAACTAGATTATGTGTAGTACCTTTAGAAGCAGAGCAGTTCTACTGGAATTTCATCATTTTCTATGTTTGGTTTGTTAAATTATAACCTTTTTTTATTGCATGCACTGTCTTCAGGTATCTAAGGGTAGTCTTTATTCAAGTTTATTTTATGCACTACCCTGTATTTATATTTGTCTATCTGTAATGGTTGTTTCTGTTTATCGTATGTAATTGTATAGCATTATTATTATGATTGCATTGTTTATTATACATACTGTTTTACTTATCAAGTTGTAGCGAGTCATGTTCTTTTATTCACTGTTTTTTAGTCCTCCAGGCTTAGAGTAGTTTACTCCTGTTTCTGTTGGGCACTATTTCTTACTTAGCAGTTGTGATTATTCCTGTTTATTTTAAGCATGACCTATTCTTTCTTGGTGTAGCCAGTACATTGCAAGCAATTATGTACACTTTATTCATGTACTTGGTATAATGAATATATTTCATTTTATATTTTACCTGTATTGATATCTATATATGGCAATCACCGATAGGGTTTATACACTGCCTTACTTTTATGTAACGATTTTTAAATCAATGTTTACCTGGGCTACGTGTTAAATGGCTTCTGCATTAAATTTAAAAGTAGTCTCTTAAGATAGCGTTAATCCTGTTCTTCAGTGACGGCTTTATATGTTCTGGGCCCTGAGGATGGTACACATTATTATCGAAATGTCAGCCAATTGAATGAAGAATAAGATAATACTGCTCAAGCCTTGGTATTCCATTTCATTATTCAACTGCGCTTCGCACAAAACAAGTCTGTAGCCGACATATATATGTGTAGAGAGAGACAGAGAGAGAGAGAGAGAGATGTTGTAAACTGTGTGTGTGTGTGTGTGTGTGTGTGTGTAATATTTCTATAAATTTATTTCGGTAGTTTATCAAACAAAATATGCCATCAACTTCATACAGTAGGCACTGGGGTATACTTGAACTACGGATATTTCTGTCATTCTACTGGACAAATGAGTGTTGAAGGAGCAGTTGTTACACCATTTCAACGAGAATTTACTCGTTTTGAGTCACTAATATATTTGTTGGACACATGATGTTCTGTATAAGTCACACTACAGAGATTTATGACAGTTTTCCGGGTTGTGTTTAGCTGTGGCACCCAGTTATGTATTAGGTTAGCATCAGTTACGTGTTAGGTTAGCACAGTGCGGCTGGAGTGATTCGATTACCGGTGGCAGGCAAGTATGGCTGTAAAGGTGAGATGCGGCAATCATAAGCATTTTGAGCATCAGAGGCTAAAGTGCCTTACGCAAAAGAAAAAAGTTGGTTTAGATTGTTATAAATATGAAGATAAATATTATTTATACCAGTTCCTACCATTTCAATGCACGGTGGTAAGAGGCGCAACTAAAATGAGTTTAAAAATGCATATAACCTCTTGTGACAATGTCGCTTTCACTAATCACCATCCCATATAAAACTGATTGTTTTATGCAAACGAATCTTTAGTGTTTTTACTACTATTAATGCAGCGAAGCAGATCAATAAAAATTAATAATAAAAGCATCAGTGCATAAATAACCAAATGTTATGTCCGTGAAACTGATTATTCCTGTAAGTTTTAAGTATTGCATTAAGAACCTACCCGATTCAATTGCATTGTTTAAAAATGTTTGAAAATCTAAACAGTAACGTTTCTTCACTTCGTCTTCAAATAAAAAAAATCATTTTAAGCTTGATAATAACTGACTCCAAAATTGTAATACCACGGACCTTTCCATGCATAATGATTCCCTAGATTAAATTCTTTGCAGCAGTTCATCATCAACAATTAGTCATTTAATACCACCATATTAACTGTAGTGACTATGACAGAAAAGTGTTAGGGTACGGATGACAAATCGTGCATGAAGTAAAAAAAAAAAAGGGGGGGGGTGCAATGCACAGACGGAAGACGTGGGAGGTGGGGAGAGGGGGACGGCATGAAACTGATAGTGTTTGTAACGTACAAGGAAGCAGCAACTATGCAGAACGGATCTCGTAGTGTATATATATATGAAAGCAACGTGCTGCACAGCACACACATCTTTGCTCCCTCCAGTGGACTACTGAGCTCCATCGCATTGCCTCTCTCCTCAGGTCTTCATCTCTTAGCAAGTAATATCCACATTTTTGTGTACGCATCCTCCCGTTGTAAAATGAAGGAATTAAATGTACTGTTTTATATTTGGTGACTAACCCGCAAAACTTAGTTCAGCCAAGATCTAGCCGTTGTAAAAATCTTCAGACAACTCTGGAAATATCTTTTTTTCACAGTTGTACATCTGTGTTTAGTCAGATATTTGGTTTAGCCCATCCTTCTTTGCGGCAGTGTTTTCTCATTTATCTAGTTACAAGAAAGAGAGAGAGAGACTTTTTTTTCAGTCCAGTTCTTATGCTTTGGTTACTCAATAAAGAATCTTTTTGTTTAAAACGGATGATCTTTGAAAATATTTTCATATCAGCCACCAATTTTCATCGATACACTGCGCGTGAAACAGATCAATCACTAGCATACAAGTAAGCCGCTTTCAGTGTGGATGATTGATCGCACCTACCTTGGCCATTGACTACTGTATATCACTCAGATTTCCTGCAGTCTGTGTAAACACTGATCTGTATGATCTCACTATATACTGTACATCATAAGCACAACAGTCGATTATTGCTATACAACGGCAGTAAGCATGTAACATTACAAATAAGCAAAAATGTTTGTATCTAATCTCTTTATATATATATATATATATATATATATATATATATATATATATATATATATATATATATATATATATCACAGAATAAAAAAAGACAAATATGAAAATATAGCAGGGATGTACGGAGAAACAAGCTGGGGTCACAAGTACAAAAAAAAAAAAAAAAAATGAATTTAAAAAAAAATAAAGGGTAAACTAAATTAAAAGTTAATTCAATGAAAACTGTAATGGAAACAAAATCAAAATATTACTACTGTCAGAATGAATGAAACAGAATTGTCACTTACTTCCATATAATATATTTACAAACCGCCATAAGTTTACTGGCTACCCCAACCTTATAAATTCCGGGGCAATACCGGTTTCTTCATGGTTTACCTGCTGACATTTCTGCTTTTATCTCTTCACTTCGAGCTGTTGTCTTTCATTGCGGTTGCCCTTCTCGGAGTGCAGTCAGTCAGCATCTTACTCGAACTGTTACTCTCTTTTCTAATTACATGTTCTATCCTCTATAATCACTTACTTAATGACTCTGACATTACTTGGCTGTCCTACCCATGTTATTTTCTTCCTTTCAAAGTACTCATGTCTATGATCTCTCTTTGCCACTTTGTGAACGCATTAGTTATTTTTCTATTGATTCAGTCAGTTTCTAGGGTACACATCCATAGGTCACGACCTTAGTTATGCAGTCATGATACCTAGAGTCAACAATAACTGGCAAGAAGTTAGTGAAAGTTTCTTGGATATAAAATTCGGTGCATCAACGTGCAATTGTCCCACCAAATCCATTAACATCTCCTACATGTGAATATCAAAATGCAAGTAAATGAAATTCATTATATAGGTAGTCATCAGTCCGACTGTGAAATAATCCCAGAGAGGCCTTTCCATATTATGTGTGCGTCAGTATGGTTTGTAGTCATATTTACAACCTGGCAAGATATAATAATAGAGCATGAGCCTCGTGAGCTGTTTGTGATGCCGTCTCAGAAGCTCCCACAGAAGTTTGTACTTTACCACGACATAGTCAGTCGGCACCTGAAGTTCTTTGTTATGGCTTTGGACCAGCCTCAATATCCCTGAACTCATTCATCAATTTACTTGACGCTGAAATGTGCGATGTTCCGGAAACACTAAGGCATGGTGACCGTCAAAACTGGACTAATCTGGCATAACAGCAGTCCCTCTGGAACTGCTGGACCGTATTCCAGTTACACAAAACCTATGCTTCGACCTAGATGCAAAACAACGGCGAATTCCATTTCCAAGAGGACAAAAATCTAAGAATGGACTGATTTTATACACATCTCAGGCAACAGTTTTAATGGTGAAGATAGGGAATCTGTGTGATCACAAGAAAGTTGAGGAAACCTGTGATAATATTGAAGGAAATTATTATTCAGAATAGGCATATCGATATGTTTTACTGGCAGTGTTTCAGGTGTTGCCCAGGTAAAAAATTGTGGTTGTCCATATTGGCATTGCCTGAGACTCTGGTGGGCCACTCCCACCCCTGTGGGCGACGAACCCCAGGTCCGATTGTACCCACTGGAAAATGTTCCCCCTATGGCCCACTTCACCAAGGATATATACCCATGGACCTATACTATCCACTTCCCACCCACCTTTCCCATCAAGTTACCCACTCATCCCCCTACCCACCTACTTTGGCAGTCCATTCATCCAAATTCTTGCCCACACACCCAGATTCACTAACCCCCTCTATCCATAGTGCCCATCATTTCAACTTACCCATGTTGCCTCACCCTGTCTTACCTACTTACCCCACCAACCACCTTCCCCTGCCACCCATCCATCCACCCATCATCCAAGCCACCAAGCCACCAAGCTCCACCGTGTTGACTTGGTTTTTTGTGGGTGGTAATATTGATCTGGATGTAAAAGGAGGTCAAAAACTATGTGGCAATTTCCCACTTGCGAGTTTTGAGCCACAAGGAGGTACACAATATCGCAAGTGATAATTTTCGTGGTATTACCATAAATCACATTTTCTGGGGATAAATATCATATGAAAATAGGTTTGACATAACATCAGATAGATGCTAAACGATGTTATAGTTCGACCTGCCCGTAAATAAGGAAAGTTCAAGACTGAAAATCATCCATTCTTTCACAGTGTTCGAGAAGTGGCTTTTATTTTCCTTACTGAAGGCCAAAGAGAAGCATTTCAAGTTAAAGAAAGTAAACCTTATTATGCGAAAGCTATTTTCACACTTATTTTTTATATATTCTTAAAACAATTCATTCTAATCCTACAAAAACTTTCACGTCGATATCTTGAACTTCCTTGTTGTCCAAGACCCGCAATTAGCAAGTTGGCTAACAGAGTCTAATTTAGACAATCATGATCGCCACGCTAGCTAATATTTAACACCTCTTTAACATCTTCGTAAAAAGTTACCCTGTTAATCATCTTTGGAGCCTTGTGGATATTTAGCCCTTAATTAATGTTGTGGACAAGCTGACAGACAGTCAAACTTTTAGAAATATGTATCAGATCAAGTGATGGTGTCCACGGAGTGGAACGCTGAATTGCGTTTGAAGGCAGCAGGGTAAACTTTGGTTTTCAGGAGTGATTCAGCATTCCACCTCATGGGTACCTTCACTTGATCAACAAGAAATGATGGTTGATAGTAAGTTAGTGGTCAATACTAAAAATTTCCACAAAAAATGATGGTAGCAAGTACCAATTTTACAATGTTAAAAATTCCAACAAAAAAATATGGTACCAAGTAACAGTCAAACCATTTAAAGAAATTTCTGCAAAAAACGATGGTAGTATGGAGTGTCAAATCCATTGTTTTTTTAATTTCCAAAAAAAAAAAAAAAATGATGGTAGCATGTAGCATTCAAATCCATGTAATCTCTGACAGTGGCATAAAAGTATGAGAATGTGAAGAACTATGGGGTGTTGCAGTGCTGGATATGATTTTAGGGTGATGTACTTATTTTGAGAAGGTATTGCTTGTCTGGATGAAACAAAAGCATTCGGGAGCTGTATGCTAGTCGCTTGCCGAAATGTATTGTTGGATAACGTAAGCTACCTAGAAACCAAATTTGAAGACAATTCGAAAAATGTGAAATTCAGTCACCGCATTTCGCAAAAGCGAAAGAAAAAGAAGAAGGGGAAGAAGAAGTGATGAGAGAGTTTCAGATTGCTTCGGTCTCTCTGCACTGCCATACGTTCAGTGAAAACTAAGGGCATATAATGTAAAAATTCTGTGACTTCAACATATCATACAAATAAAATACATATTTTATCACGCTAAGATCTATCTATCTATAGTCCAATGCCCTAATCCCGCAAAGGGTGGCCGCAGACAAAACGCCTCCAAGTAGCTTTGTCACCCACTATTTGACTCCCCTCCCCTCAACTCACTCCCCTCTCCCTCATATACATCTCAACTCCATCCCTCCACCTCATCCTCCCTCCACCTCACCTGCATACACCCTCTTAGCCAGTCTTTCATTCTCCATTCTCTCCTCATGTCCAAACCACCTGAGTGTATTTCTCCTAATCTTCACAACCACATCCACATCCACCCCACAACGCTCTTTCACTTCTTCATTCGTCAACCTGTCCCTCCATGTCACTCCACATGCTCCTCTTGAGGAAATATAACTCATTTCCACTGCTCTCACTCTTGACTTGTTCCCCTCTTGCAAGGTCCATGCCTCGCTTCCATACGTCAGGGTAGGGATCACAGTACTATCATGCAGTGACCTCTTAACGTCCATACTTACGTCCCCTATTTTTCATCACTGCTTTCAGTGAACCAACAACCTTCCTTCCCTGCTGTGCCCTCTCACTCACTTCATCCCCCAAAGTTCCATCCTTACTCATCACACTACCAAAGTACTTGAATGCACTCACATTCTCCATATCCTTGCCATCCAACCTCATCGTTCATTCTGTAACTTCATTCCTCTCAAACACCATAACTTTATTCTTGTTTACATTAACTTTCAGATTCCTCTTCCTACACACTGACTCAAATTCGTCCACCAAACCTTGCAACTCCCATTCATCTTCACTCAACAATACTGTATCATCAGCAAACAACAACACCGGAATCTTCCAAATCTCACCCTCATTCATTAGAGCCACCCCTACATCCACTGCCCTACCTTGCACCTCCTTTACAACCCCATCCATGTATATATTAAACAGCCATGGAGACATCACACAACCCTGTTTCAGTCCCACACTGAGATCAAAGAACTCACTCTGCTCACCATCCACTCGCACTGTAGCCCTAGCTCCTTCGTACATACTCTTCACAGCACTCAACAATTTCCCCTCCACTCGATATATTCTTAATACCTTCCACATACCTTGTCTATCTATTCTGTCATATGCTTTCTCCAAGTCCATGAGGGGAGCATGCACTTTCTTTCCTTTCTCTAGATACTTCTCCACTAAACATCTTAGAACAAATATCTGATCTACACACCCTTTTCCCTTCCTAAGTCCCCCTTGTTCTTCTCCAACTAGCTCCTCTGTTATATGCATAACCCTATCAATGAGTATTCTACCATAAATTTTTCCAGTCACACTAAGAAGGCAAATATCCCAATGGTTACCACTTACTTCTCTCCCCCCTTTTCCTTTGTATAAAGGAACAATTATACCTCATTTCCAGTCCTCTGGAACCCTTCCCTCTTCCCATGCCAATCTACAGTACATTACTTCCATATCCACTCCACTATAATCTCACCCCCGTATCTCAGCAATTCACCACACACTTCATCAATTCCTGGGGCCTTTCCCATCTTGATCTTCTTCATTGCTTCCACTATATCCTCCCTACTGATCTCTTCCTCCCTCCGCTCATCTCTCCTTCTCCCAGCCATTCCCCAGCCACTTATGCTTGCACTGCTCTCACTCTCTACATTCAACAAATCCTCAAAGTGCTCCTTCCATCTCCTCAATTTCTCTCTCTTCTCCACCAACAATCTATTATTCCTATCTTTCACTCCTCTACTATTACCCCTTTCACACTGCCTTACTTTCTTTACCTCCTTCCAAAACAATTTCTTACTCTCCCTCCATTTCACACCCAGATTCCTCCCAAACTCTTCATCCACTTTCTTCTTACTCTCCTTCACCAATCTCTTCACCTCCCTTCTCCTGCACACATATTCCTCTCTCTTCTCTCTCTCATCTTCTCCCATACCTGTACTCGCTAGCCATTCACTATATGCCTTCTTCTTTTATTCCACAGCTCGTTTCATCTCATCATTCCACCATGCTGTCCCTTGCACACCCCTACATCTCCTCGCTCCACAAACCACCTCACACACTGCGCCCATCTCTTCCATGAATATCTTACATACGTCTTCCACCCTTTCCATCTGCTCTAACTCATACCTTCCCAATCTTTCTTCCACTATGCTCTTATACTCTGCCATTTTCTCACTGTCTTGCAATTTCTCCACTCTTCTCACAGGAGCTGTTTCCTCCTGTCTTCCCCTTCGTCTCTTGAACCATTTTACCTTGGCCATCACTAAGCGATGGTCCGAGATTCCGTTCCCCCACCCTCTCCACACTCTTGCATCCACCACTTGTCTTCTCATTCACTCATCCACACACACATAGTCTATCATTGCCTTTCGTTCAACAAGTTCACCATCCATCCTCCTCAGTACTCTCCATGTATACTATGGATCACCTTATGCCGAAAGTATGTGTTAGCTATTGCCAATCCCTTACCAGCACAGATGTCCAACAAAGCACTACCATTCCTATCTACTTCAGCTGGCACACCCCACTGACCAACTCCTCCATCCACTCGTACATTGCCGACCTTGCCATTCATGTCTCCAATCAAAAACACTCTCTCATTCCTCTCAAACTTGTCCATACATGTTTCTACACTCGCCCAAAACTCATCTTTCACTCTTGCCACTCGGTCCTCTGTCGGCACATATGCGCACACAATCGCCCACGCTTGTATACCTACTTTCATCCTCACCCATACAATCCTTGCACCCACTGTTCCATACTCTCTTATATTCTCCTTCCACTTCTTGCTTATCATCAGACATACTCCCTCTCTTGCTCTCTCATTCTCATTAACTCCTGCACATATTCCTAAACCGTATTCCCATTCTCTCACCCTTTCACCCTTTCATTTAGTTTCAGTCAATCCACATATATCCACTCTTGCATCCTCAAGCACCTGCACAATCTCTCTCTCTTTCACTTCATCATTCACTCCTCTCACATTCCATGTCCCCACCCTCAGAATGTCCTTTGCCTGTTCCTTAGTCATCAACATATGGTCCGTCCTGGTCCGAGGCACTTTATTCGCTTGTTTAGTTAGTTCTTTTTACGGGGTGAGGCACTAACCCACCACCAACCCTTTTAGTCGCCTCATACAACAATTTTACATAATTCTTACCCCCAGGGGGTAAGAATTATATAAAATTAATAACGTGAGGCACTGATAATCAGAAGTTAACACTTAAATACATATTCTTACATGAATGAATGTCAGAATGTGTAATATATTACTCCGTGCGGGTACACTGCATAATGCTGTGTTTGTGATGTATTTGTTTCCCAGGATTTCAAACAAAGATGCTCTACTTTTGAAGACCAGTGAAGGAAAATTCTTGTGACTGCAATACACTACCTCATTTCGGACTGCAATGGTGATGATATAGAAACAATAAGGATGCCACAGCAATGAAATTATTCTTAATAATGGCACCCTACCTGCAGTAGCAGCAAGACCATTCAGCCTTTTATTTCTAGTCTCCCCCTCACTAATAATAATTATAATTAGCTACTTTATTCCCAACTGATGCAAAATTATTTTCAATTGTAAGGAGTTATAAAAGATTTTACCCTTTTCTCTTATACTTGGTATGAAAGAGGACCAAAATGTAAATTTATAAACTGTTGCGTTGCAAAAGCACGTACTTTTTGTTCTATCTTCCTTCCAGTCATGTTGACACGAATTACATTCTTTGTGGTTTGGCACATAAGCGCACATTGATGCGAATCACATAAAAAAGGCAGAAAAAATTTGCCAAAAGCAAAATTTTTGGCCGATTTGCGTCAAATTTTGGTGTGTTCTAGCGGGCACATCTCTTTTCCGAGGTAAACACTTGGCAACACTGTGACTGCACTGATGAGACAATGCGCAGCAGAAAAATCTCAGTATCTCACGAGCAGCCAGGCTGAAGGGTATCAATGCTGTCAGTCGTCCCTTTAAATCCGCCATTTTCCCCCTCCCACCCGAGGCAGAAACCATTATTGAAATATTGTGACTGTACGTGTTTTTGACTATACTGTGAAGTGATTGTGTCTATGGAACATGGATATATTGTTCGTAAAGCACTGGGGCCCATTATTAGCCGTTAGGCCTAGAGGCAGGCGTCTACTTTGTTGTAGCGGGGTTTTCACTCTGCTTCACCTTGCCCGTAAGTGATGTGAGTATTTGACCTTTATAGTGAAGCCATTACTTATATTTGTGAAACATATAGTTCCTGGATTAGTGAAATAACTGACCTATCATAGCAGGCATTATGTACGCCATAGAGATATGCCATAGTCGCTAAGGGAACAAGAGGTCACATACGCCATTGAGTCGGGAAGGGAATAGTAGAGGAGGCTGGAATGGAATCATGTGATAGTGTTTTATATTGCATATGGTTTAATGTGAAACATACATATAAAATAGTGCAGCGAGTGTTCGTCAAGAAATACTGTGTGCACTGACTGACTTAGCGCAAACCTAGCGCAAGTATCAGAGACAACAAATACGCCACACAGCCACACATATATACGTATGTAATGCAGCGAATGTTCGTAGAGAAATCTCTTGTGTGCATCACATGTGTTAGGCAAATGTAACACAAGGAGGAGAGAACAGAATACACCACAGCGACACACACACGCACACACACACACACACACACACACACACACACACACACACACACACACACACATACACTCACCCACACACACACTCACTTACCCCAACACACACACGCCCACACACTACATAACTCATCTTCAAACCCTTCAAGGTCCTGCCAGCATCTCAGCACCTCCGGAGAAAGTGAGTTATCCATATTTTTTTTATCTATATTGCTATATTTTTTAAACAAATAAGTATTGTTTTTTACATATTCACATATGAGATGAAAGAAAGTTCAACTCCAGTATCAGTACCTAGTAAAAAGACTAGTGATCATGTTGAGTTTCTGAGAGCACAGTCAAAAAGCTTATGATATTTTATGTGTATACTTTGAGTAAAAAAAAGAAAATAAACCTAACCAGCGAAAATATGTAGGTGTGGGTGAGGCAGGGAAAGAGTGTTTACCTCGTTTGTGGGCAATGAGGAGTATTCTACGTTTGTTGTCCATTTACTCGAAAGGTATTGGACATATCGATTTCCTGTAAGAACCATGATAAAGATCAGTGAATTCTACATTTGTACACTCGCCAGCACTTCCGCGTGTTACAGGGGCTCGCACGTTTTAGGAGATGTGGCACCACTGTGCATCTTTACCTCGAAACAGTCCACGTGTGTGAGATGGAGTAACCTCGATATAGTGGCGCATGAAGTGATCTTTGTAGCTTAATGCTTCGAATCAGAAAGTATCAGTTCAGCCCGATTTTTGTTTAATCTCAATGCTCTATGATATAAAGTATACTAAATATTTGCCATTATATAACTCATTTTAACTCCGCAGTTTTGTGATGACGTGTCGTTCATATCATATCACTTCACATGGATCCCTGTATCTGGGGTCAGAGAAATGGGGGAGCTGTAAGCCTCGCACATAACACGCTCAGATGAGACCACATCTGCTTCAGTACTCGCAGTAGGAAACGCAGGAACAGAGAACAACGTTGATAATATCGGTAACGCATTGGATAGAAATGAGAAACCTGTGTCATATTTAATGTTTAATTATCTTATGTAAAGTGAATATTGTTGTGGTCAATACAATATCTACATAGATCTATCTATCTATCTATTAACATCCTACTACACCTGATTTGTGTAAGTTATACCCGGAAAGCGATACCCATGAAATTAATAACTGAATGAACACTGATGAGACAGACCTGTGGATGGCAACCATGCTGATCGTGGTTTTAATTATGACTATATTGATTTACCCATGGTTTGCCGTATAACAACCTTGTAATATTTGGGTAAGTAATAATATTAACATCACTACCATACGGGATATATTTTAACTTTCTAATGAAAGGTAACGCCCTACACAAACCTTTTCTCGATTAAATTACCTTGAACCATTTGTAACAAAGGCAAATACAGTTATAACGCATGAAGACTAAATTCTTCATATATTGTAACTAACTACATTAGATTTCTCATTTAGGAGGCATAAGACAATCCATTGCCAGATTATTAAATAGAAGAATACAGCACCTACAGTTTCCCCGATATACTGAGTGATGTGTATACACTCAGTAATGTGTCAACCCTCCCTCCTTTTCAATCACCTCCCTTAATCGGTCAGGCATGCTGGTAACGAGGCTGCGAATGAGCTCTGGCTTGCCACGGAAAACCTCCCACTGCTCCCTCGTGTGTTGCATCAGCTGCTCCGGAGTTCGCCTTCTGCCAGGCTCCCAGCAGCTAACGATGTTGGTCCAAAGATGTTCAATGGGATTGCAATCGCATCCCTTGCTAGGCAACTCCAGAAGCTCCAAATATTCCTGCTGGTTGAACCATTCCCTCACTACCCTGGCTGTATGAATCGGGCAACGGTCTTGCACAAAAACTATTGGGCCGGGTGGAAATGGAACATTCCTACTTTGGGGGGAAGGAAGGAAGTTTTGCAGAATATCAGTGTACTTCGCCGTAAACCTTCCTTCAATTCTTATTATGTCACCAACTCAGTGGATTGACATGTAGCCCCACACATTGCAGCTGACTTGTCCGCTCCGTGCCTCTTCGGAAATGTTGTGACGGTCATATCTGAAAACGGATAATAATATACGACGTATTATTATTAATTATTATTATTATTATTATTATTATTATTATTGTTATTATTATTATTATTAATATTATTATTATTATTATAATTATTATCTTCACTATTATTACTATTAATATATACAGACAAAGGGAATGTTCGAGAACTAAGACCCCAAACATAGGGACAAAAAGGATGCAAGTCCTATGAAATAGACCCCAAACATAGGGACAAAAAGGATGCAAGTCCTATGAAACATCAAGAATAACTTACAAATTATAGTAGACTATGTTTCACTAGGTGACATAATACCTTTGCGTAACAGATATACATCATAAAGTGTAATCAGTGTTTAACAACAGAGAAGCATGCAAACATACTGATAATGACCTAAAATAAGGATGGGATTCAAACGTACAAATCAGAACAGAAACGTAACAATGAATTCCTACATAAATATACACCAGCTAGATTTGGGTGATTTGCCTATTTTGCTTACCCCAAAGGGCACTACACCATCTATAATATTAATACTATTTCCCGATGTCGTCATGCCACCGTGTATCAGCGCCAGGTCGGACCCTCTCTCTCTCTCTCTCTCTCTCTCTCTCTCTCTCTCTCTCATCTCAAATGAGTGGCAAATCGAAAAGGTGAGAGTACTACAACATTTCAGCCATATATTTCATAAAAGTAACATCTACCATTGCCCAAATAGCACTGGAAGCTGGTCAGTCCGCAAGGATATCTAGTGCTGGTAAAACATACCTTGTCACACACACCCCAACTCAGCCAGGAGACAGGGCGTGTGTGCTGGGCATTCCCCAGGCCCTGTCTTCCCCCTTACCTTTACTCAAGACAACCACCAGCAACCGGGCTACAGCAAGGCCCGGTCTCCTCGAATTGAGGAGAGAATCATCAACAACAACAACAACATACCTTGTGTTTCGTCTCCACACATGGCGACGTCCATGAATATGGGAACAAAAAGTTTTCTCATCGGAGAAAACAACCCTCGACCAATAATCAAGGTCTTTGTCTACATTTGCTTCAGCAAACGCTAGTCGACCAGCGCGATGTTGGCCAGTGAAGGTTTCCTTCCGGGCAGGAACTCTGTGATGAAGCCCTGCCTCATGCAGACACCTTCGCACGGTATCTACAGACACCTGTAGGTGCAAATGCTCCCGAGTGGCTACTGCAGTTGTCAGTGGGGCTTCTTCGGCTGCCTGTCTAATACTCGCGTCTTGTTCAGCAGTTGTTACTTGGGAATGGGGCCTCCTCTCTGTGATCATAAAAACGATATGCTTCGTATGCAGCTTCCACCAGAAAGACATTTTTCCCACAAAAAACAAAAAGACTACTATTAGGAATACCACTTCATAGCAACGGCATACTTATTTACTGCAAGTCTGAATCATAGACCAGTCTGCTTGAATGAAACAGACAGGACCTAAATCCTACAATGTGAATGGGATCAGTACTGAATAGAAAATGCAGTTATGTGAAGTTCCAGTACGTTAGAGGTCATCACAATGGATAGCTTATCATAATAAATTTCATACTTTCCCACAGAGGATGGATAGGTTAGTTGGACTTCATGCAGGCACCGATCCATTAATTCATGGATTTCTTAAATCAATATGAAACAAGGCGAGATAAAATGCCTTATATGAACACATTATTTTAATCGTATTAGATAATGCTAATACGTAGCTGTTAATGGTATTCTGTTAATAAATTAAAATAAGCACTTATAGACATTCATAGGCGAAATTACCCGCGTTCCTCAGGTCTCCAGATTCATTCCACCTTCTGATCCATTTCGCTACTATAGTAGGGGAAAGTCCAAGGAGGCTGGCGATATCCCGAACTCTGTGGCCGGCATCCCGTAGGCCAATGATACTCCCGCATTGAATAATGAGGTTCTGCTGTCTGTTCATGATGCAATGCTGGCTAGAATGGATATACTAGCTTCACGGGGAATGTGAAGAAAACTCGTCCTTTCAGTCATGATTGGCAACTGCAATAGCCTGCAGGTCAAACGAGACCAATTTCGAACCTCCTCCAATGCGTTACCGATATTATCATGGTTGTTCTCTGTTCCTGCGTTTCCTACTGCGAGTACTGAAGCAGATGTGGTCTCATCTGAGCGTGTTGTGCGAGGCTTACAGCTCCCCCCTTTCTCTGACCCCAGATACAGGGATCCATGTGAAGTGATATGATATGAACGACACGTCATCACAAAACTGCGGAGTTAAAATGCGTTATATAATGGCAAAGATTTAGTATACTTTATATCATAGAGCATTGAGATTAAACAAAAATCGGGCTTAACTAATAACTTCTGATTCGAAGCATTAAGCTACAAAGATCACTTCATGCGCCACTATATCGAGGTTACTCCATCTCACACACGTGGACTGTTTCGAGGTAAAGATGCACAGTGGTGCCACATCTCATAAAACGTGCGAGCCCCTGTAACACCCAGAAGTGCTGGCGAGTGTACATGACCACAATAAAAGCCTTTGGGAGCACATTTTTTTTAGGTAGAGGCAGGGGAAGAGAGTGTTTTTTCACGCTTGAGGTAAAATTATGCAGTGCTAGGAGGAGTATTCTATGTTTGTCGTCCATTTGCTCGAAAAGTATTGGACGTATCGATTTTCTGTAAGAACCATGATAAAGATCAGGGAATTCTACGTATGTACAGGACATAACAATGTAATGTCTCTGACGAAAAGTCATTGTTATATAGGTGGGAATATAACTGTTATTGTGCACGCATGATGAAAGTGCAGCATGGGCGTGGGTACCCAGTAGTTTTTTTTTTTTTTTTCAATTTACTCGGAAACTATGAGGCGCATGAAAAATCTGCGGGTACCATGAGAGAGCTCATGAAATTCTACACAAGACTGTGAAATAAAAACATGACCTGTGCGAGAAAACTTTTGAGGTAGAGCTCCCTGAATAAAAATCTTTTTTTAAATGGCTTGTAATTTTTTGCTATTTTCTCGGAAACTACAAATCGTATCACAACCGGACAAGTCTCATTAGAAAGCTGATGAAATTCTCTATCAAAACTTACAATAACATTTCTCTGTATGATGGAAAACATTCGAACTAAGATGTTGGGAAGTGAGACTGACATTCCAAAATGTTTATTCACATTGGCCTAATGTACTTTTATTCATTTTTTCTTTTGTTTTTGTTTACCGGCTAGAACAAACTTTGGCGAATAAGATGATGTAGGTTTCATGGTAATATATAAATGTTTGGGTGGCGAAAATAAGGTGAGAATACATGTCTTCAGTGGCGCACGGGGGATCTGGCGGGGAGGGGGGTGGAATAAAATCTCGAGCTGGAAAACTTGCTAAAACTTATCCATGTCCCAGAGGCTTAATCTGTAGTATATCTCTTTAAATAAACTGGCATGTCCTGCTTATCTGAATATGCTGATTCATAAGTTCTTAACTCAGTGATTTGTTTATAAGCCTCTCCATTTTATTGCTCTTGCTAATCGTTTATGCACTGAAGATGCTAGGCTATGAACAAGTTGGCATTCTTCAAAGAGCTCCAACTCTCGGCAAATTTCCGAGGTTCTTTCTTCACATTTAATTCACTGATAGTCCTCGTGCTTATATTAAATCTTCCAGAGATTTTTCTTAATGGAAAACTGCCAATATGCAGTGTAAAAACTGCATGTCATTGAGTAAAGGTTCTCTCTTTTCTTGCTTGTTGATCGAGCCATTTAAAATAGCCTACTAAATTACGCCATTTTCCCGCTTTCTGTCGTCGTGTACGAAGAAAACAAAAACGGAAATAAATGAATATAATGCCGTTTTCCCGCTTTCTGTCGTCGTGCATGAAGAGAACAAAAACGGAAATAAATGTCTATAATATTCTCTAGTACTGTAATGGAAATTATATAACTATTAATAATGATTCATATTAATTGTTTATTGAAACTCTTCTTCTCAGTCTTACCCAAAAATTATTGCTTGTTACGATACCAGATTTAAACTCTGCAAATTATTCCCTTCTGTCCCTGTAGGATAGTTCTGAAATTTCAATTAGTTCTGTTTAGGATTTCCTATTATTATGCGTGACAGAAATAAATGGAGAGAAATTGTGAATGAATAAGTGATGACGCAGCCCTGAGGGGATATTCTCCCACATTTGGTCTGATCAGCTAGTCAGGTCAGGTGCGGGTAAGGGGATGGGTCTGTTATGATGTGGCAGGGGTAAACCAGTTCTGCTGTCGGGCCCTGCTGTGGATGTCACTGCTTGCATTGCGCAGTTGACCCTTGTGCGGTGTGATGCGGTGAGGATCTGTCCGTTCTCCCCTTTGGGGCTAAGATGCGAATGAATGTGTTTGAATGGATGAGTAAATGGAGAGTGAGTCGTCCTGTCTCGGCTACCTCCCTTTCCTTGGGGGAAGCAGCCTAGGTATATAGATAGATAGATAGATAGATTATTATACAAACACATTCTTCTTAAAATTTTTAAGTATCCCTATATTTTAGCATTTACATATTTTGTGTACGACTTTTACATAGTCCTGGTAGGTTTCACCTTGTAAAGCTATAAGGAAATGTATGTGCATAATCGCTGACCGAAATCTTATGTTTACACTGCCGGTACTTCTTAGTGCGACTGTTTTGTGATACAGTATTTATTTCCATGATGCTACAGATGAATCTTGTAACTGTGGAAAGTGAATCGCGAATCAATTGCAATATTTTATGATGCTTGGTGCTGGAGAGGAACGCCTTCATGCAGTAACATCAATATAATCTAGCAGCGCCACGAGACGGATATACAAACGACCTTCAACTCACTTCCTGTCCTCCGAAAGGGGGTGGATGGATTGCAGTAGGATAACTTGATCTGGAGTCCACTGGTCTCATGATTAAATAATTCCGCTGCTACCGGTATTACTGCAACTACTACTACTAGTTCTAGTTACTATTACTATTAATAATAATACTGATAGTAATAATCCTTCGTTCATTTTCTACTTTCATGGTACCTTGAGTTTTACTGACACTGGACAGAAACTTTCATGATGCCTCTTATCATCGATATACTTTCTCTTCAAAAGTGATATGATTTTTTTTCTTTTTCGTGAAATTTATTGTTTTTAATACTCTGATTAATTGTAATTCTGGGACATCAGTGACGGTGTTCGAATCTTGGTGTGGGAGTAACTCTGTTCAGGTGTCTATCCACCCGTTATAATCTGGCACTTTAAAGGAGAACCTGGAGGAGGTAACTGAGGTGACCTAAATGATGTAGTGGCATGGTTTCCAAGGATATTGGGTGAAAAATCCGTCACAGGTTCAAAGACCTTCGTTGTGGAGACGAGTGGAGCGACTAAGCGCCTTAAGTCGCGTACCCCATTCTTTACTTTCTTTTCCATTAAGTCGTGGCTTTACTGAATATACTGTAACAGTGCAATGTTGTTACTTTACTGATATGCCTCTTTATATTACATAAAGCATGTTTATTGAAATCATTCAATGGTATTTGTAAATCTTCTATCAAAAAAAAAAAAAAAATGCTAATGTCAGTTGCAAATCTTAGCAGTTCAATTATTTATATACGTTGTTATTCACACACACACCCCCAAAAAAAAAAAATCAAAAATGCTGTTAAACAATAATCTATTGGTCACTCAGTCTTGATTTTCTATGTATCATATAATCATTACTGCCTTACAGTATGTTGGTTTGTGCCCTTTTCACTGGCTTTATATCTGCATTATTTTTAACACACTGGTGAACTTTTATAATCTACAAAAGCTATGCAGAACAGTTTATAAATTGTATGTTTTTATCAGTTAACTGTGCAATTGATTCGTGGTAAATTCCAGTTTCTGACTTCTGCCTGTCAGATGATTATCAGCTAAAGTAGTAGTTAGCCCATTTAATCCAAGCACTTTATAATTTCGTTATTTTTGTTTTCAAATATATATTTTTTTACTACTGTTAATTTACACTGCATCTGCTTCAGGCTTTCTTTTGTTAATAACTTGTTCTGCATCATCCATATTTTTTCTAAACTATAATTTTCTGTTTCTGTTGCAAGATTATTTAGTTCTGTTTTTTCTGCTTTATATTTCTTAGTATTTATCTACATGATTTTTCTCTTCTTCGTAAGATCAGTAGCTGTACCAAAGGAGTCGGAAAAAGTTGTTATACTGCTTTGTATAAAGGAGACCCTTTCGATGTGCTGGGAAAGAGTTAACCAAGAGAACGGCGCATACGTAAATCCATATTACATGATAAAATTTTTATACATTAAGCAACCCTCCTGCCTGACCCCAATTTGCCTACTAATGACCCTTTATGACTCCCAGCTAGATTACAGTTATGCTTCCTAAGGGCATAGCCTTCTGTACTGAACCCCGGTCCATCTAATCGAGCAGACCCTTTAAACACAGTTAAGGAGCTGCCCCTGGGGGATAGTCCAATAGTTTCCCTGCACAGTTGATGTGCCAGTGTTTTAGTGCGACATGTGTTGAGCAGGACTCCATTATGTGTGTTATGTTCCCTTGGCCCATCGTACAAGGTGGGTACATCTTACCTAAGTTGTTTGAGGTTTTGTACTGCCCTGTGTGGGAAGTGACTATGTGTGTTTCTCATTGTTGTAGGTAGGATGTTGTTGTAGAGGGTTTGATAAAGTATGTGTGGTGATTATTTATGTGCCTTGGTGTGCTGTGTGTGTCATAGAATGACAGGATAGTTGTGCATCTGAATGGAGCTGTCTGCCATATCGATAGTCTCTAACAGGGCGGACTCTAGTTTCAGAATGTAGAGTGAGCTATGGGAGTGGTTTTGGTGCAGTCAACGTACTTCTGTGTGGTTTCCAAGGTGTTGTAGTGAGTATTAGATGGGAGAAGAACCCATTTGGGGGAGGCTTAGGCCATTACTTATCTAATGGACTGCATGTACGGTAGGCTAAGTATATATTTTTTTCCAAGGTCAGCTTCAATAATTGCCATGAGTACATTAAGGTTGGAGGTGACGTCTTGTGCATCGTCAGTGAAGGTGAGTCCAGCGTCATAATCCAAGAATCTTAGTGGAGGGTGTGTGTGGTAAAGTTACATTGTTACGTGTGATGTCATGGGAGTTACCGGTACTGTGGTCGTGTTGCTGCTGGTCATAACTGTGATAGCAAATTCGGCTAGGGTGGTCGTCAGCCTGTTGTCCTCGACCTAAGAATGCAGTGTATCGAGGTCTGTTGCATTGTGCAGACTGGCTGCAATGTGGCGTGTGGTTGTTATGGTCGTTTGATCTGCATTAGAGGCAACGTTTGTAGGTGGCTGGGGTGGGAATATCATGCATGTATAGGTTGAACTGCACAATTGAAAGAACAGAACCCTGTGGTACTTCACTGGGAAAAATTCGTATTCGTGATGGCTTGCCCTGAAATATAGCATGAGTCTGTCCATCACATAAATTGTTGGCAAGCCAGTGTTATATTGATGTTCTCCATATTTCTCTTGTAGATTTTCGTGATTAATTTGCATTGAAAGATGGTATCAAAGGCTTTACTAATGTCTAACATTGTGAGAAGTGTGCGCTGTGTGGGTGTTGTATAGTTGATGCTGTCAGCTGCTTGTTATGTAACTTTAATCAGTAAGTTGTTTGCAGAGTTTAGTGCCTTAAATTTGTATAATGAAGGGACAATGGGGGACAAGAGGTGTGACTGTTAAAAATGAGGTGTTCAGTTAACTTGGATGGTGTGCTAAGTAGTGTTATGAGTCTGAAAGAGACAGGGTGTCTTGGATCCTCGTTTGGTTTAAGTGTAGTCATAATTGTTTCATGTTTCCAAACACTGGGAATTCTACAGTGCGCGTATGGATGGGTGCTCATGTTAGTGGGGGCTTGGATGCCTTGTGGTCCTCAATGCTTCAGATGAAGGGTGCTGATGCCATTCGACCCTGTGTGTATCTGTAGACTTGTCTGTATACTTGATGATTTTACGTGTCTGTTCTGGAGTCAAGACCGTTGCATTGCATTCAGATGAAAATGACTGCCTATGCCAAGAGAAATGTTTTCCAAACTCAGTGTGTGAAGGGGTTACGTGGCA